>NC_134219.1:47932477-48232477 GCF_965140235.1 Caretta caretta
GCTGTCAAGGCTCCCTGTGCAGGGTTTCATGAGCCACGGCATCAAAGGGTGACCGGGGTCTCCAAGGATCAAAATGGACATTTCGACTTCCCCTACAGTGATCTTCTAGTCTGTGAAGAAAGTCCTTTCTTGCAGCTTCCTGAACAGGCCTGTGTTCTGAAAGATGCGTGCGACATGCACCTTTCCAGGCCAGCCTGCGTTAATGTCTGTGAAATGCCCACGATGATCCACAAGCACCTGGAGAACCATAGAGAAATACCCCTTCCGATTAACATATTCAGAGGCTAGGTGGGCTGGTGCCAGAACTGGAATATGCATCCCGTCTATCGCCCCTCCGCAGTTAGGGAAACCCATTTGTGCAAAGCCAGCCACAATGTCATGCACATTGCCCAGAGTCACGGTTCTTCTGAGCAGGACATGATTAATGGCCCTGCAAACTTGCATCAACACAATTCCAACTGTTGACTTTCCCACTCCAAACTGGCTAGCGACCAGTCAGTAGCTGCCTGGAGTTGCCAGCTTCCAGGCTGCAATTGCCACCCGCTTCTCCACCGTCAGGGCAGCTCTCAATCTCGTGTCCTTGCCCCGCAGGGTGGGGGCGAGCTCCTCACGCAGTCCCATGAAAGTGGCTTTTCTCATCCGAAAGTTCTGCAGCCACTGATCGTCATCCCAGACTTGCCTGACGACGTGATCCCACCGCTCAGGGCTTGTTTCCCAAGCCCCAAAGCGGCATTCCACGGCGGTGAGCATGTCCGTGGATGCCACAAGGAATCTCGTGTCGTATGCGTTATGCGAGTCGACGTCATCGTCGGACTCCTCAGTCTGTAGCTAAAGGAGTAACTCGATGGCCAAACGTGACGCGTTGGGGAGACCCATCGGCATATTCCTCAGCACTTCGGGCTGCTTTTCCCGCAGACCAAAAGGGAAGACAGAGCGCGCAGTGCAAAAACTGTTGAAAGATGGCGCCAAATGTGGATGGAAGCACAGGGTTTGCTGGGATGCGAAGCGATGCATCACGGGGCGTTTGGGACGGGACCCAGAATGCCCCACACCTCCTGCACCCTTCCCACAAGCCACAGAGCCAGAATGGGAAGAGGGGCTCGGTGGGATAGCTGCCCACAATGCACCGCTCCCAATGCCGCAAATGTGGCCACACCAGTGTGCTGGCAGCCGACAGTGTGAACACAGGGCAGGACTGTCCCTACGGCGCTCTCCGAGGGCCGGTTTAACTCAGTGCTCTGCATCTGCAAGCGGAACCATGCCCTGAGCTTCTGCCGGCTTGCCTTTCTCTAAGTGTCGCTCCCTGCCAGGCACTAGGGAAGCAGAGAGGAGGCACCAGCTGGGTTTGATGGGAAAGAGGCGTAGAACCGTGTGTGCCACGTACATCTTGATAGAACTACAGCCCAGATTGTTTCATTATTTTCCTCAGCATGACCTACAGGAGGGGCAACCAAAATCCACCTGGCAGAACATGCCTGAGAACTGTCTCTGGACAGAGAAGCACTTGATCAAAATCACATTCTTGGATCTCTTGGCGCCAAATCCTGTTCCCATTGAGATCACAAGGAGTTTTGCTATTGAGTTCAATGGGAACAGGCTTTGACATCTGGAGAGGAAAGAACAAAACCACACAAGCAAGGGCTAAATTGCTTATCCCACAGGTATCAGAGGCTGCTTACTCATGTGAGAAAGTGAGTAGATATCTGATCTTTGTCCCTTGCAAGGGAGAAATCAACAATCAGTGAAGCTAGAACGGCCTCTGTACCAGATCCAACTCGTAAGTCCATCTGCAAAGGATCAAGGAAATATGAAGGCTCCAGATTTCCTTAAAGTCCTCAGTCCCTTGGTTACAATGCTCCCATCAGTAGATGTTCATAGTCCAGAGGCTGGAGCAGGAAAGAGGTAAAATGGAGCTATTTCCAGGCCAGGGCCTTTTAGCTCCTGCCAAGTAAAGGGAAATCTGTTCTCACTGTGAAAGAGTCACATGGGCAAGTTACATGTCCATGGCCCCCACCCACCTTCTAGTTAGAACGTTCACAAGCCGTCCATTCGGTGTAGACAGGCGTTTCCCATTGTGAGCCGAGCGTTCCCGAACGGGCCATTCACCGTGACTCGTCCCTTCACGTGCGGCCTAAATACCTTGTGGGCGTTCCCCCAGGAGCAAACGTGTAGCAAACAGAGCTGTCAAGGTTCCTTCCCCACTCTGAACTCTAGGGTACAGATGTGGGGACTTGCATGAAAGACCCCCTAAGCTTATTCTTACCAGCTTAGGTTAAAACTTCCCCAAGGTACAAACTTTACCCTGTCCTTGAACCCTAGGCTGACACCACCAAGCGTGTTAAACAAAGAACAGGGAAAGGGCCCCCTTGGAGACGTCTTCCCCCCCAAATATCCCCCCAAGCCCTACACACCCCCTTTCCTGGGGAAGGCTTGGTAAAAATCCTCACCAATTGGTACAGGTGAACACAGGCCCAAGCCCTTGGATCTTAAGAACAATGAAAAATCAATCCGGTTCTTAAAAGAAGAATTTTAATTAAAGAAAAGATAAAAGAATCGCCTCTGTAAAACCAGGATGGTAAATACCTTACAGGGAAACCAGATTCAAAACACAGAGAATCCCTGTAGGCAAAACCTTAAGTTACAAAAAGACAAAAAACAGGAACCTACGTTCCCTCCAACACAGCTTATTTACCAGCCATTAAACAAAAGGAAATCTAACGCATTTCTAGCTAGATTACTCACTAATTTAACAGAAGTTCTGAGTCTGCATTCCTGACCTGTTCCCGGCAAAAGCATCCCACAGACAGACCGACCCTTTGTTTCCCACCCACTCCCGATTTGAAAGTAACTTGTCTCCTCACTGGTCATTTGGGTCAGGAGCCAGCGAGGTTACCTTAGCTTCTTAACCCTTCACAGGTAACAGGATGTTGCCTCTGGCCCGGGGGGGTTTTATAGCCCTGTGGACAGAAAAGTGGTTACTCTTCCCTTTATATTCATGACAAGAGCGAATATTCAGAACTTCAGAAACCAAGATGAGACACGCATAGAGATCGCAGACTCATAAGTACCAGCTAGTTCGCCTGCACGACTGTTCCCCAAAGAGATTCTGAAGAAATCACACCCCGGACCTGAGACCGTAGGCGCCGACTTCTACTGGCACCCGTGGGTGCTCGACCCGCCTCTGCCCCCGGCCCCGCCCCAAAGTCCCCGCCCCAACTCCACCCCCCTCCTGCCCCCATCCCAACCCCTTCCCCAAAGTCCCCGCCCCAACTCCACACCCCTCCCGCCCCCATCCCAACCCCTTCCCCAAAGTCCCCACCCCAACTCCGCCCCCTCCCGCCCCATCCCAACCCCTTCCCCAAAGTCCCCGCCCCAACTCTGCCCCCTCCTGCCCCCATCCCAACCCCTTCCCAAAGTCCCCGCCCCAACTCCACCCCCCTCCCGCCCCCATCCCAACCCCTTCCCCAAAGTCCCTGCCCCAACTCCACCCCCCTCCCGCCCCATCCCAATCCCTTCCCCAAAGTCCCCGCCCCAACTCCGCCACCTCCCGCCCCATCCCAACCCCTTCCCCAAAGTCCCCGCCCCAAGCTCCAGGGTAGGTGCTGAGGCGGTTCAAAGCAGAACACAGGTTTTTAGGTTTGCAAATCTGTGACCCTCGGCCTCTTTGAGATTTTATGACGATTTATTTTGCTGGTCATAATGTGGGAGGGTCTCCTCTCCGCCCTCTGCTCACGCGGTTACGTGCGTGTCTTGTCGCGCTCTTCCAAACACCAGCCGGAAGGCATTTCTGTTTCAGTAAGTGGGGACTGAGAAGGCTGGTCATTTGTTCAGGTTCACACTGATTAACGCCGAAAACAATCGGGGCTGTTAAACTTTCTCCAAATTCCCTAGAAAATTAAGGTCAGCTGGGTCATTACACAAATTGAATCTACTGCCTCCTGTTACGTAGCCTCACACCTTCTTGTCAACGGTCTGAAATGGGCCATCTTGATGATCATTACAAAAGCTTTTTTTTTCTCCTGCTGATAATAGCGCATCTTAATTAATTAGCCTCTTAGGGTTGGTCTGGCAACTTCCACCTTTTCAGCTTCTCTGTATATATCTATCTTCTTACTGTATGTTCCACTCTATGCATCTGATGAAGTGGGTTTTAGCCGACGAAAGCTTAGGCTCTAATAAATGTGTTCGTCTCTAAGGTGCCACAAGTCCTCCTGTTCTTTTTGCGGACACAGACTAACACAGCTGCTCCTCTGAAACATTTTCCAGTATGGCATGGATAATTCAGACCCGTGGGGAGAAACAGAATCAAAACCACTGTTTAAACACTGTTAGGATATAGATATTCAGGTCTGTCTGTAAAGGCCTATACTTTAAGAATTTAGGTGTATTCTTATCACTTGGCTAGTTCTAGAGGTACAAAAGAAAGAATCAAAATCACTGTCTGGCGGTGTAAGGGCCTCCTCTCACTGTGACAGTCTGAGGCCCTGTGCTTAGGCTCAGGCCTTTGGCTAAGCAGCAGAGGCAGCCATAAGCTGGGAAGCGACCGGTCACCTCCTCACATTGCAAACTAGTCACATTGAAAGACGGTGCTATTGGGCTGTTAGGATAAAATCCTGTCCTGATAATGCCAATCGCCTCCAGAGGAAGGGAAGTGCCTAGAAGATGTAAAAGGAAACTTAGTTTGAGAGCATCCTGTCTGGCAAGAACTCACTTATCAATAGCTGGGATGTGAAATCCTCACTTCTGTATTGTTTTGTCATTATTGTTCCCACTTTGCTATTGTTTGTCTGTATAATCTCTGTCTGGTTCTGTGATTGTTCCTGTCTGCTGTATAATTAATTTTGCTGGGTGTAAACTAATTAAAGTGGTGGGATATAATTGGTTACATAATCTTGTTACAATATGTTAGGATTGGTTAGTTAAATTTCAGGAACATGATTGGTTAAGGTATAGCAAAGTAGAACTCAAGTTTTACAATATAGTCTGCAGTCAATCAGGAAGTGAGGGGGTGGGGGTGGGGGTGGGTGGGGGAGATGGGAACAGGGAATGGGGGTAAGGAAATTGGAATCATGTTTTGCTAAAGGGGGAAATGGGAACAGGGAATGGGGGTAAGGAAATTGGAATCATGTTTTGCTAAAGGGGGAAATGGGAACAGGGAATGGGGGTAAGGAAGTTGGAATCATGTTTTGCTAAAGGGGGAAATGGGAACAGGGAATGGGGGTAAGGAAATTGGAATCATGTTTTGCTAAAGGGGGAAATGGGAACAGGGAATGGGGGTAAGGAAGTTGGAATCATGTTTTGCTAAAGGGGGAAATGGGAACAGGGAATGGGGGTAAGGAAATTGGAATCATGTTTTGCTAAAGGGGGAAATGGGAACAGGGAATGGGGGTAAGGAAGTTGGAATCATGTTTGGCTAAGGGCAGGAATGGGAACAGGGACGCAGGTGTGGTGTCAGAGCTGGGAAGGGGGACACTAAGGACGGAAACGGGAATCATGCTTCATGGAAGTTCACCCCAATAAACATCGAATTGTTTGCACCTTTGGACTTCGGGTATTGTTGCTCTCTGTTCATGCGAGAAGGACCAGGGAAGTAAGTGGGTGAAGGAATAAGCCCCCTAACAAACACCTTCCGCCCCGGCTTCCCCCCCCCCCGCCCCCCACCGCTCCCCTCTTGAGCACTCCTGACCAATTTAACAGCACACTACATATGCTAACAAACTTAAACAAAGCCTTTCAGTTTGTTAGCACATGTTCTGTGCTGTTAAAGCCAAAGAATGAATGTCCTCCCCCGCTGTGTTCTGCTCCTTTAAGGAGCAGAGCGCAGCCCCCCCGCCCCCGGAGGAGGGGCTAGCCCCAAGTCTTTCCGGGACCCCGTACCCCCTAGACATCTCTTGCCGGTACCGCGTACTGGAGGGTACCACCCTACGTGCACCCCGGCTCCCGACCCACAGGCCCTGCCAGCCCAGCCCTGGGATCTCTGTCCTGCACAGCCAGACTGAAGCCCCCAAGTGCTCTCCTGCAGCGCCCCCTGCTGGCCCAAGCTTTCTTCGCTCAAAGCCAGAGAGAGTTTAAATAGACGCAAAAAGAAAAGGAGGACTTGTGGCACCTTAGAGACTAACCAATTTATTTGAGCATGAGCTTTCGTGAGCTACAGATGAATGTTAACATCTGATGAAGTGGGCTGTAGCTCACGAAAGCTCATGCTCAAATAAATTGGTTAGTCTCTAAGGTGCCACAAGTCCTCCTTTTCTTTTTGCGAATACAGACTAACACGGCTGTTCCTCTGAAACCTTTAAATAGACGCTTTGTTTTAGAGACTGATTTCTGGAGGGGGGTGGGGGGGGAGATCACAGGTTTTCAATTCTGCAGCCTGGCTGTGCTTTACTTTGTCAATCCAGCTAAGCGCAGATCCTGGGGGAAAATCTGTCCCACCACTTTTAATTCATTTCACGTTCAATGTCCTGGTGCTCCAACGTCCGGGTTTCAAACACGGCCCAGGAATCTTGGGCGAAGAACTGTGTTTGGTCGGCTACGTAGCCTTTAAAAAAAGCAAACCTGAAACGCACTGGAACTAGGGGGCTGGCGGTGCAGCACCCCCTGGCTTGAAGTGGTTTTCATCATACACTGGGCCAGCGCCGTGGCTGCAGGATCTCTAGATCATTCTTGGGCCTGATATATTTGAAGCTCTTTCTAAGCCATGATGAAAGACATTGTCAGATGATGTGTTGTACCTCGGTCTTTCACCAGGAACATAAATGAGCTGATGCTAAACTACAGGGGTAAGATGAACATTTCAAAGTTTGTCACAGGGGAAAGCAGCATTCGACAGAAAGTATGCGCATTAATTAACAAATGAAGGGTGGATGAAATTAACGATGGCTCAAAAGTAGCCGAGGTACCAAACTTTAACAAAAAAAAAATAAAAAATCTCTTAACAAGTCACTGTAGAATTAAATGACGGATGTTAGCAGCATGGATCTAGACTATAATATATTTTGGTAACCAAATCTTACAAAGTGTTCAGATTGGCTCGGGTTTACGTGAGCAACTAGCGATGCTAAATCCAAAGGATGATGTTGGAAGGATTTGAGAGACCAAGCAGCACGTCCATGACATTCACAGACGGTCCTCGAGTTTGTGAGACTCTGGCACCCCCAGAAATATTGAGGAGCGCTAAGGTGACTTCCCAGTTGGAAGAGAAGGACCGACAGCACAGCAGACACAGGGCTAGAAAAGGGCTGGTTGATGGCCAGCAGCTCCTCAGAAAGTATCTGGGAAAAGGGTCCTAGCGAAGTGTGGCCCCACTCGGGGGAGATCTGGTAAGATCAAGGCATTCCCAGAGGAATCACCGTTTGTGTGTGCAGCCTGTACGGCCCTAGCTGGTAACCTGACCAAAGCCCAGAGTAGGCAAATGCCGTCCTTGCTTGAGGGACTTGAAAAGCTTTCCCCGTCTGCCAGCCAGGAAAGGCACGGCTGCCACAAGGCCACAATGGAGGGCGGCGCGGCCCCAGGGTGTCAAAGCCTCGTGCTGTAATAATGGGCCGGCTTCTGCTTCCCCCCCTGCTCCTGCGTTACCTGGGGCAAGGACGGTCGCGCAAGAACTGGACTTGTGCGGCCCCTCGCGCTGCACGGTGTGCGCCGACCCAATGGCCGTGGCCCCCGCGCCGTCGGCTGCCATGCTGGCCGGTGGCTATGCCGAGCGCGGAGATGGTTTGACCACCGGGGAGACGGACACCAGGACACCACGGCGTTCTGGGTCCTGCCTACCCAAAAGGAAAATCAGAGCTGAAGCAGCAGAGAGCCACCAGAATTACTCAAGGGCTGGAGAAAATGCCTAACGAGGCCCATGCTTAACTCACCCCAAAAATTGGCTGGTGACTTAGTGTAGAAGTAACTTCCCAGGGAGGAAACAACCTGGTAACACAGAGCTCGTTCATCTAGTGGAGAACCAGCAGCTGGTTATCACCGACACAAACTTCCCAGGGAAGTGGGGGATTGGCCAGCTCCTGATGGCTTCCAACCCAGAACAGCTGCTTTGGTCAAACACGAAGTGACGGGGCTCGCTTGAGGGGGATCGGGGGGGAGATTTGCCAGCCCGAGACAGGCAGGACGTCAGACTCGATTGGTGAGTCTCCTCCGGCCTTTAAAAAAAAAAAAATCTTTGGACAATGGCAGAAGGGGAAGCCAATGGCTAGAAGATAATGTAGCTAGACTAATCCAGAGCAATTTTTTAAACCAGGGGGGTCTGAGCCATGGGAACAGCTTGCCTAGGGATTTGGGAGACGTTCCGTCTCTTGACATCTTGAGCGCAAGGTGGGGTTGGTCTTCCGAGAACAGCCACGTTAGCTCATCCAGAAGTTGACTGGCCGTCTGGAGCAGCCGCTGGGTGGGATCCTGGCCTGGGGCACACGTGGAGGTAGCTAACGGCAGAAGGGTCCGTCCTCAGAAGTTTGAGATGGAAGGGGGTGGGGGGAAAAGAGTTCCCAGTTCTGCAGTGGGAGGAAATTGAGGCCTTTGAAAATTTTCTGCCCCCTCCCAATAAATGCCAGAGAATGAGAGAGAAAGAGATGGACCTTAGATCCTGGCGGTTCTGACAGTCAGGTTGAAATCCCGGCATCAGGGAATATTTAATTGTTTGTACCAAGTGGAACAGTGTGAAGAATAGAGACCCACTCCAAACCGGGTGGATGTTCAGCGCGCCTGGAGAGGGGGGGACCCACTGAATCCACGTCTCCCCCATCCCATGTCGGCATCGGGAAAGCCGGAATTTGAACCTTGGTCCCTCCCCAAGCAAGTGCTTTCGCTCTGTGATTCCTCCGAGGGGAGTGGGGGGGGGCACTTTTTTTTTTTTGGACCAGAAATTGTATCCTGGACCTGGTGCAAAAGTTTCATCAAATCACAGTGTCTGGCGGGAACATATCTGCCAATGAAACCAATGTTTCCTGCAAAGATAATCCCTGCCCGCCTCTGCCTTGCAAAAGTACTTCTGGCCACCCCACCCCCAGACTGGTCTGGACGCAAGATGTTCATTGCGTAGCATCTCCAAGATGCAGCCGTTCCTATCCCTCCACCCGGCTAAGCCTCTGGTCCAGATGCACATCTTGGTTTCTGGACCATCCTTTTCCCTGGCCCTCACAAACGCAATCTTGCCCGGCTCAGATCTGTCCACAAAGCCACTGCACAGCTGAGACCACATCAGCCTCCTCTGGCTCCCCCTTCTCCATCGTATCCAACACAAGCTACTTGTCTTCACTTGCAACGCCCGTCACTCACGATTCCCAGCTGACCTGTCATCCCTCACCTTGGAGGAGCCCGTGCTCCCATTGCCCCACTGAAACATTTTCAGACAAGCCCCTTTGAGCTTTCTCCCTGCTGGCCCTCATGCCTGGGAAGACCTACCTGTAAAGATCCACAAAATTAACTCACTTATCCTTCTCCCCTCTCCTTTGCCATGGGGTCTACAAAAAAACCACACAACCACTGGACTATGCTGATACCACGGTCTGTAACACTGACCAACATGGTCTCCGTGCTCCCCTGCCTGTATTTGGCTGCTGTCCCATGTCTTATATCTCACTTGTGAGCTTCTTGGGGAAAGAGTCCATCTTTTTGTTGCGTGTTTGTACAGCATGGTCCATGACGGAGGCCTTGTTAATTATTTGTATTACCCTAAGAAGTTCTCCAGGTCATGAACCATTCTTGGGGCTCTTCCAAGAGCTCTGATGTCTCCGGGTGAGTACCACAGCCACAGAGAAGACAACTCCGAGACCAGGAAGCCATTTTTTATTATTATTATTATTAATCCAGTCACTGTACATACAAAGTGTTAAAAAACCACCCAGACTTCGAGGGAAGTGACGCTTTCTGAACAGATGCCACAGCGAGCTGGTTCGGTCCCGGAGACGCCAGGATGGTTATAATGGACACACCAGAAAGGACCCAGTGGGTTTATGCCTCTGTACCCAACCTTTATCCTTCTCCAGCTTTGCCATCTCACCGGCATGCCCTGGGAGGGCTCACAAGCCATCCGCATCTAAGGCGATGATGCGAAGGCCACCTGGTCTCCACTGGAGATTTAGGGCGGCTGTTCCCAATGGGAACAAGCTGTGTGGATCTCCTAGGGTCCACAGTTTCAACCTCTGTTCAGGCCTAAAGGACTCAATTATCCATCGGCTTCCCACAGGTCTTGAGATACTACAGAAGACCCCTAACCAACTCACTGTCTAGTGTCTGGGACAAAGATCCGGGAGCTTTGTTCTCCACTGGGCGTGGGGGGTGGCGGAGGAGCTGCCTATGCTTCTTAGCTTGGGGGGCATGCCTTCAGGAGAACTGTGGGTGAGCAAGAGAGATTTGGGGGTACAGCTGCCTCCAACTCAACCTCAGGGCCACGGGGGCTGGTTTTGTCCCACCAGCCTCGGTGGTAAAGCTGAGGATGGTCTCCTGCCCATGGGATGATGAGGTATTCAGACCTGCTGTCCTGAGCTAGGGTTTGCAGAGGCTTCCAGGGAGAAGACTCCCCTCCAGCATTGTGTCTAAAATAGCAAGCGTCTCTCTGCTTTAGCTCAGGGTTGGTCATCACTTCACCCCTTCGAGACACAGGCCAGAAGAGGAGACTAGATTCTAGGGGGGTCAGGGAGGGTCTTGAAACCCTTCAGAAGGCAGGTGGCAGATTCAGGGGGTGCTGAGGTACCCCTCCCCATCCTGTCTGTAGTAGCTGGCTTTCCCTGGTCCCCTTCCTAGGCTGTGGTGGACCTACAGAGGACACGGGAGGGGAGAGGAGGCAGCTACTTATGGGATGGAGAAGACCAGGGAGAAGGCAATAAGCCTTGATGGAAGACCACAGGAAAAGGCAACTTGAGGGGGTGGAGTGGAGCCTGCTAATGAAGAGTGTGGCGAGGAGGACCCGGGAGGGAAAAGTGTGTAGCAGAGAGGGAGTGGAGGCTAGGGCTGGGAAGAGGAGAGCCAGGGGTTATTTCAGCAGCCACCACCCCAGCAGGGCTCCCAGCCCAGAGAGCAGGGGAAGCCCGGCTGCCCGGGTGGGGCCAGCAGCATTGCATAGGTTCGTCTCACAGCAGGTCCGGTTGTAGCTGACCTCGAAGATGGTGTCCTTCTGCTCCGTCATGTTGCAGATCTCACGGGTCCGGCTGCAGCCATACTTGGAGAACAGCAGGACCTTGCCTGCAGGGAGAGAATGGGGTAGCCGTGAGCAGGGGTACAGGATTCCTGGGTTCAATTCCTGGCTTGCAGAGGGGCTCCTGTTTTATCCCCAGCTCTGAGCAGGGGAAGTGGAAGGGAGAGGGTCTTGCAGTAGCTCTGGGAAAGTGATCCAACCACCCATAAGGTGGATCATCAGCAGGATTTGAACCCTGGGCCTGCCCTCCACCCCTTGAGCTACAGGAGAGACATCAGTAACTAGCAGTAGTAGGCTGTTATTCTCTAGGGGACAAGTCATAGGAGGGGCAGGGGAAGCAGTCCGGGTGTGTTTTGCCCTTGAGTTATAGGAGCTTTACCCACCACTGACACAGAATCCAAACATCTCCACCAGCAGGTGCCAGTGGCAGGGGACCATGTGAGATGGGGCAGGTGGGTGTCTGAGGTAGACACCTCCAGAACCGACCTCTAACTCCCTTCTCCCACCCCCCTGCGCTGCTCAGAGATGGGAGCAAACCCCACGGGACCTTTCCAAGCACCTGTCCGGAGGAGCTGTCCTTTATCTGTTCCCTCCAGCGCCAAACCCTGGACTCCAGGACGTTCCAGAACACACCCCACCCCCGCCCCGGATTTGTTAGCCAACTTCTCAAGAGCAAAGGAGGGCGTCCATCTGGAGGGCACCCCCATTTCAAGAGAGACACCCCCCTTCTCTCTCCAGTCTCAGGACCTCTCTCTCTAGTCCTTCACCTTGAGTTCCTCTCATCTGGCAGTTTGGATGCAGCTCTCTGGAGACCCCTGACCCCCCATGTGAGGTCCCTTGGAGACCCAGCCGCCCTGGGAGGCAACCAAGGCTAGTGCAAAAAAGGGCCCTTTGCTTTGGAGGGATGGACCTCCCCCGGGATCTGAGCTGTGACTGAGGCTACGTCGACCCATCCAGATTGGTTCCTCATCTCCAACAGCAACCAGACGCTGCAGAATAAACTCCCCCTGCTCCTCCCCCTAGATTCAGAGCAGTCCCGGCTCCAGGCTGGGGGTGAGAATAACACGGAGATTGGAGGGGTCCCTTGGACTTACCAATGTAGGCCTTGGTGGTCTCACAGACTTGGTTTTTCTCTGGCGTGCAGGGGCTGCGGGAGTGGAAGCAGAGAGCGCCCACCTGGAACTTGCAGACCCTGCAAATGAGGCCTTGAGCTGCATGGAAAGACAGGCGGTAAGTCAGCGGAGAGTCATGGGGGGCTGGGAGCCAGGACTCCTGGGTTCTTCACCCCTCACTTTGAGCCGTGTTCACCGTCCCCGTGCCAAGAGAGAACTAAGCCAAGGCACTGGAGCGAGCTGTCTGGGTGCTATTTGCCGTTGCTGTTGTTTTCTTTGCTGGATTGGCAAGGTGCGAGGGGGTGGGATGCACTCTGGCATCGAAACCCTGCACGTGGGCACACCCCCCACAGGGTGTGTGTGAGAGACTGGGGGGGGGCAGGGCAGGCGGAGAACCAGCCTCAGAGAGGCCTGACTCACTCGAGTGACTTACCCAGCCCTGGCGATTGGGACATGTAGGAAGCTACCCAACAGCCAAGAGCTCCTCACGCGGCCATGCGGCTGCTTCTGGGGTGGAGGGCGGAAAGCTACCTGCAATCCCGGTGCGCAGACACAGCCTCCTCTGAGCACGGCTGCAATATTTCCCGCTCCATGGCCGGGGCAGGACCGGATCCTCAAAGGGCTCTTTGTCCCAGGCAGAATGGGGTTAGCCAAGCTGGGAGCCAGCCAGGGACTGGGGCACATGCCCCAAATCCTGCTACCTGAGGTTTCACATGTGATCACACGCAGGGCGTGGATGAAACACCTGAGCCTGAGCATTATCCCATCAGGGGAAAGCAGAATCGCCGAGCAGGACAGCATGCAGCTGGGGAGGAAGTCAGGACTCCTGGGTTCTATCCCCATCCCTGGGAGGGGAGTGGGGGACTAGTGGGTAGAGCAGGGGGGGTTGGGAGCCAGGACTCCTGGGTTCCATCCCCAGGAATTTAAGCTTTCAGTGCAGCCCTGTGCATGCCAGGGAACATACAAGAATGTTAAGAGTCCCTTAAGTGGGTGGAGAACTCCGAGGTTATCCAAGTTTAGCGTTCAAGCGGGGTGTTTCAAGCGCGCCAGCCACAAGAAAGGGCGCAATCTCCACCCACAGGGACACTCGAGCGAGTCAAGAGGGTTTTGAGTCATTCCAAGAGCCCACTCAATGCCCCCACGGCCCTGAAACCAGTCGCGCAGCTCCACAGGGCCCCTCCCGCCCCACATCCACAAAACAGAGCAGTCGCGGCTCTCCCCAGTGCGCGCCCCAGGGCGGATGAGCAAGGCGGTCACCCCACCCTTGTGGGACCAGACCGCTTTCCACCTTACACAAGGGACTGACACCAATTTCAGAGTCTCTGGTTATTAAAAGTTAATTGAAAGGAGTCTCCCGCCCCCCCCCCCCGCCCCCCTCAAAGGGAAAGCATTTCATACACAACGTGCAAATACACACAGCGGTGAAATGATTTTCTCTCCCCCTCTTTAAACTTGGAGGGGGGAAAAAGCAGTTTCAAGGTTCTCCATCTGGGAAGGGAGCTTAAAGAAAATTCCCCTCGTAATTTCCCCTCTCCTAGAGGAGACAGAAGTCCCCAGTCTGCCCTCAGAACGAAAAAAACAACAAGAAAAGCAACTTCAAGGTCCCCTCTTGAAACTGCGTTTTATTAATGACAGTTTCGAGACCCGCCCCTGCCCCTGGGTGAGCTGGGATTCGCAGGGAGAAGCCAGGTTGGGGGCAGCCTCGCCCCAAAGAGCTGGAAGCACCCGAGCAAATCCCAAATTCTGCACTGGGCAGGGAGACAGGCCAGGGACCCATTTGGCTCAAGACACCCAGCGAGCCGGGAATGGAACCCAGGAGTCCTGGCTCCCAGTCCCCCCTGCTCTAACCCACCACACCCTGCTCCCTTCCCAGAGCTAGGAAGAGAACCCAGGAGTCCTGGCTCCCAGCCCCACCGCAATTTCCACCCTGCGACTCCTGCGGCTCTAACTCAGGATTTACTCAGACAAAAACGCCCTTGACAGACCCGGAGACATTCCCTCCTCCCGTACTCGGGGGGGACACACCCACCCACCCCGAAGCCCCCGGGGGTTTCACGGCAAGCCAAACACCCCCGAGGATCTTCCGCCAGGGTGGGGCTCCCGCTCTCCTGGCCGCTAGCAAAAGTGGAGTCACTCCGGATTCGCACCTGGGTCACGGAGCTCAGAACCCAGCCCCGGCCCCAACCCGAGCCTCCACCCTCACGGCAGATCTTTGGGGCCGCTGGCCCCCCAGGACCCCCCGATACTCACCCAGGGCACTGCACAGCAGCAGGGACAAACCCAGGAGCAGAACTTTGCTCATCCCGGCTCGGTTCAGGGCGGCTCAGGGGAGGCTGAAAGTGACCAAGCGAGGAGGGGAATGAACCAGGCAGGCGAGGCCCCAGCAGGTGGAAAGTGCCACCGCCCAAGTGTTTCCCTGAGGAAACTAAGGCAGGCGGGGCCCATCCTGGGTATTTATCCCTCGGCGGGGCTGGCAGCAGCCAATCAGGGGGCAGGGCCCGGGAGAGGGAGACGCCCAGATGCTGGGAATTGAAAACTAAGACCCAGAGAAAAGGAGGTGATAGGCTGCTCGAGTTCCCGGCCAGCCCCGCCGGTGCCCCCCATTCCCGACCCGCAGCCCCGCTGGTGCCCCTCACTCCCGACCCGCAGCCCCCTGCCCCCCCCCAGCCCCGCCGGTGCCCCTCACTCCCGACCCGCAGCCCCCTGGGCTCCCCCCCAGCCCCGCCGGTGCCCCTCACTCCCGACCCGCAGCCCCTGCCCTGCCAGCCGGGCCCTGGGCTCTGCTTGAGGAGTGGGAAATGCTGCGTAAGGATTTTGTCTGTTGCCGGCGGCTGCAAACACGCGTGGCCGGTGGCTCGCTCGCAGCTCACAGGGCTGAATTCGGGCTCCGGCTCCTCGCCCACCCCGGGGCTGAGCAGTGACTCGTGTCGCCAGAAGGGGGTTGCAGAGCAGTGACCTTCGAGAACTGCAACATCTGACTCAGAAAACCCAGGGAGGGAACCCAGGAGTCCGGGCTCCCTGCCCCCCCTGCTCTAAACACTGGACCCCACTCCCCTCCCAGAGCTGGGGAGAGAAACCAGGAGTCCTGGCTCCCAGACCCCTCCCCCGTGCTCTAACCACTAGACCCCACTCCCCTCCCAGAGCTGGGGAGAGAACCCAGGAGTCCGGGCTCCCAGACGCCCCCCCCCCCCGCTCTAACCACTAGACCCCACTTCCCTCCTAGAGCTGGGGAGAGAACCCAGGAGTCCTGGCTCCCAGACCCCCCCCCGCTCTAACCACTAGACCCCACTCCCCTCCCAGAGCGGGGGAGAGAACCCAGGCGTCCGGCTCCCCGCTCGGCCCACGGGTCGCTGAGTCACATCAACGCTCTCCCGTCCCACGACACTCATTACGGCTCACGCGGGCCGGGGCGGTTTGTGAAATTTCCCGGGGCTGGTAGGAGGAGGCCTCGGCCCGGCGGGGAGGGAAATCACAAACCAAGGGGCCTGGAGACAAGGGGCAGGGAGGGGGTGGCTCAGTCAGGGAGGGTGGAGAAGTGGCCTCCGGGGCTGGGGGGGGGAGGGAAATGGGGCACAGGGCCTGTCCCCTCTGGGGGGCACCGGCTCCCATCCGGCCCCAGGGCAGGGACTGGTTGGCTCAGGGGGGCGGGGAACTGGACCCAGACTTTGCAACGTTCTGTCCTCTTTGTATGGAGCCGATGTGTGCCTCGGTTTCCCTCTCTCCGTGGCACTGCTGCCCCACGGGGGCGAGAGGGTTGCGGCTGCTCCGGGACCAGGGCCAGAGGCCGGCGGGGCGTGTGCCCCCCTGACTGTCCGGGGTGAGGGGCCGAACCCGGCTCAAATCAGACAAGGAGACGCCCCAGGATCGGCCAATCAGCAGGAAACCTGGCCAGGGACCTGGGAGGTCACAAGGGATTGGGGCGCGGGACAAAGGGGATTTGCCGGGGGGCTGAGGAGCCTGGGCCAGGGGAAAGGGGGGACCCCGGAGAGAGGGGGGCGCACCCAGGAGACGGGGCCAGGCTGGGGCATGGACGGGCCCCGTGACGCCGGCTCCGAGCCGGCCCTGGTGGCAGAAGGCAACACCCCCCCGGTGGGGAGTCGCCCCGTTTCGTTCGGACCCGTCCCCGCCTGGAAGCTGTGGGTCTGACTATCAGTGAGATGTGGCGGGCCCCATTCCCCGCCCCCCTGAGCCAGCCGGTCCCTGCCCTGGGGGCAGATGGGAGCCGGCGCCCCCTAGAGGGGACAGGCCCCTGCCCCATTCCCCGCCCCCCTGAGCCAGCCAGTCCCTGCCATGGGGGCAGATGGGAGCCGGTGCCCCCTAGAGGGGACAGGCCCCTGCCCCATTCCCCGTCCCCCTGAGCCAGCCAGTCCCTGCCCTGGGGGCAGATGGGAGCCGGCGCCCCCTAGAGAGGACAGGCCCCTGCCCCATTCCCTGCCCCCCTGAGCCAGCCGGTCCCTGCCATGGGGGCAGATGGGAGCCGGCGCCCCCTAGAGGGGACAGGCCCCTGCCCCATTCCCTGCCCCCCTGAGCCAGCCGGTCCCTGCCATGGGGGCAGATGGGAGCCGGCACCCCCCGGCGGGGACAGGTCCCTGCCCCATTCCCCGCCCCGTGCCCCTTCCTACCCCTTCGCACCTCACCCACTGCGTGGGGCCGATAAGAGCAGAGTAAACTTGGGCGTGTTCAGGGCGAACCCGGTTCCAGACGCGCAGCACCTGGCGCGGGACTGAGGCCACTTCAGGCTCCTGCTTCGCCGGGGACCCAGCGACCGACCCCCCCCCCTCCCCGCCCCCCACTGCTCAGGGGGCTGCAGGTGTCCGGCGCCCTCAATCGCCTGCCCCCCGGCGCCATGGGCCGGACCCTGCTCCTCGCGAGCACCTGCCTGCTCTGCTGGGCCACCGGTGCGGGGCCGGGCTGGGGCCGGGGGGCGGGAACGGGGCAGGGGCCTGAACCCTCTGGGGGGCGCCTGCTCCCACCAGACCCCAGGGCGGGGGGCTGAGGGGCTCAGGGGGGGGAAATGGGGCAGGGGCCTGTCCCCTCTGGGGTTGCCGGCTCCCCCCGGCCCCAGGGCGGGGGGCTGAGGGGCTCAGGGGGGCAGGGCGGGTGTCGGGGGGTCTGACGGGGTGTCCATCTCTCCGGGCAGGGGGGGCGCTGCAGTGCCGTGTGTGTGAGGTGGGGAACCCCTACGAGGGCTGCGTGTGGGGCCAGGGGACGTGCACGGCCCCCCCCGGGGGCGTCTGCTGGAGCCACGTCGCCGCCTTCGGTAAGTCCCCACTGGGAGGCGCTGGGCTGGGCCTTGGGGGGCGGGGGGGGAGGGGCCAGGCCCCCTGGACGATGCAGGGCCCCTGCCCCACTCTGCCCCCCTCCTTCCTCTCTGCTCCGTCCCCTCCTTCCCCTGCCCCCCCTGCCCCCCGCTTTCCGCCTCGCCCCGTGGCTGGAGGTGTTGAGGTAGCCAGGGCTGGGGGGCAGGAAGGCTGGGGCTCATTGCCGGGGGGCGGGGGGATGGGGGCTGGCGATGTGAGGCCTGGGGGGCAGAGGCCTGGAGGTGTGGGGCAGGGGGAGCTGGGACCAGGGGGTCAGAAGTGGGGGGCTGGAGGTTTTCGGGGGCAGGGGGTTGGAGGTGTGGGGCTGGAGGGGAGGGAGCTGGGGGGCAGGGGGCCAGAGGTGGGGGGCGGAGGGGGCTGGCATCGTTCTGAGTCCACCCCCCCCGACACAGGCTTGTCTCCCCCCAGGCCCCCTCTTCTCGCTGTCCACCCTGGGCTGCGACCCCCCCGGGGCCCCCCGTGACGCGGCCGGGCTCCTCGACCCCTTCTTCGGCTTCACCTACAACCGCACCTGCTGCAACGAGACCGACCTCTGCAACGCGCCCCCCGCCCTGCCCCCCCGCTGGCCCTGGAGCCGCGCCCCCCACGCCCCCCGCGCCCCCCACGCTGCCCTGCTGGGGACGCTGGTGCTCTGGGCCCTGCACTGAGCCAGAGGCCCCCCCGCCCCCCACGACTCCCCCAGCACCCTGCCTTCCCAGGCTCCCCAGGGACCCGACAACGACAAACCGGCCCCCGAGAGACCCTACAATAACAAACGAGCCTCTGAAGCCCCTGAATGACCCGACAACGACAAACCGGCCCCCGAGAGGCCCTACAATAACAAACCGGCCTCTGAAGCCCCTGAATGACCCGACAACGACAAACCGGCCCCCGAGAGACCCTACAACAACAAACCGGCCTCTGAAGCCCCTGAATGACCCGACAACGACAAACCGGCCCCCGAGAGGCCCTACAATAACAAACCGGCCTCTGAAGCCCCTGAATGACCCGACAACGACAAACCAGCCCCCGAGAGACCCTACAACAACAAACCGGCCTCTGAAGCCCCTGAATGACCCGACAACGACAAACCAGCCCCCGAGAGACCCTGCCATAACACATTGGCCCACTGAGTCTCCAACACCCCCAAGAGAGCCTACAAAAAAACCCTGGCCCCTGTGCAAGCCTAGCACTCAAGAAAGACCCTACGATAACAAACCAACTTGTGAAGACCCAGAGAGGCCCTAGAACAACAAAACAGTCCTAGAGCCCCACGGCTTACGTGGGACCCTACAATAACGAACCAGGCCAGGCCTGTGCTCAAGGACTCTCCCATAACAAGCTGGCCCCGTGCTCAGAAGACCCTACAATAACAAACCGGAATGTCGATGGTCCCGAGAGACCCCCCCCAGTAACAAACCGGCTCTGCGGCCTTGGGAGGAGCCTGACCTAAGTAAACAATTGAATGAGCTGACGTGTCTGGTGCTTTGAAAGGCAAACGGAGCCTGGGGCTGGGTGCCAGGACTCCTGGGTTCTATCCCCGGTTCTGTGAGCTGGGGGAAGGGGTGGGAGAGCCCAGGACTGGGCTGGCAGGGGGTTGCGGGTCGGGAGTGAGGGGCTCCGGCAGGGCTGGGGGGGCCCAGGGCTGGGCTGGCAGGGGGCTGCGGGTCAGGAGTGAGGGGCACCGGCAGGGCTGGGGGGGCCCCAGGGCTGGGCTGGCAGGGGGCTGCGGGTCGGGAGTGAGGGGCACCGGCAGGGCTGGGGGGGCCCAGGGCTGGGCTAGGAGGGGGCTGTGGGTCAGGAGTGAGGGGCACCGGCAGAGCTGGGGGGGCAGGGCTGGGCTAGCAGGGGGCTGCGGGTCGGGAGTGAGAGGCACTGGCAGGGCTGGGGGGGCCCAGGGCTGGGCTGGCAGGGGGCTGCGGGTCGGGAGTGAGGGGCACTGGGGGGCGGGGGGGGGGGCTCAGTCCTATTTCCAACACCTCCCTCCCCACCCCTGTTAACTCAGCAGGCTCCTCGCTGCCTCCACCCCCAGCAGGGCGTCCCTGGGGGCGGGGAGGGAAAGGGGGCGTCCCTGGGGGTGGGGAGGGGGGTCTGTGGGATCCCCCAGCTCCATCCCCCAGCGGGGGCCTTGTGGGAATGGGAGGGCGGGGGAATGGACCCTCCCCCTTCAAACCATGTTAAACCCCCACTGGCCAAAGGAGGGCTGGCCCTTTCCCTGCCCCCCCACAGAAGCGTCCCAGCCCCGCTTGGAGTGAACAGTTTCGCAGTTTGACTCTGTAATCATGGAATAAATCCATGGGGCTGGAAACACGGTCCTTACATTTCCGCGTCTAGCCTAAGACCATAAGCGCGGCCAGACTGGGTCAGAGCAAAGGCCCGTCGGGCCCCGTGTCCCGTCGGCCGACAGTGGCCAGGGCCGGGTGCCCCAGAGGGAACGGACACAACCGGGGATCACCCAGCGACCCCCGCCCCCCGTCGCCCCTTCCCAGCGCCTGGCCGGATGAACACGGCGTCGTCTGCATGGAACGATAGTTGGGAGAGACTCTGAGTTTGGGCAGGGACCGAGAGCGCGCGACAGAGCCAGAATTTTCCCGGTAGCCAGGTGTCAAACTAGGCGAATAGCGAGAGGAGCTGATGTGCCCCCTGGAAGACTCTGCGTACCCCCCGGGGGGCGCGTACCCCTGCTTGAGGGCCCCCGATCTAGGCATATAAGAAACACAGCAGCCGGCGTGCAAAGGATCCAGCGAGACGGGCGTGAAGCCTAAGGCCGGCAGGCTATTTGGCTGGAAATACCCGGGGATTGAAAGCTATTTGAGTGCTTAAAAATGCAGCTGGGTGCCAGGTTCCCGATCCCCCTAATTCTGATTTCTATGGGGATCGGGCGCCTGGACGCTTTCGAAAAATCCTCCCCTCGGCACCTCTTGGGTTTAATAGCTTTAAAACTCTGCCCCTGAGCCTTTAACGGACCAGAGTCAAGTCAGGCCTCTGCGTTTCTGAGAACGTCTACTGCTCTCGGGCTGGTCTCCCTGGCTTCGGGGCCCCCAGGAGGCTTGGGACACATGAACGAGCTCCCAGTGGACTAGAAGTTGCCCTTTTTCTGAATTCGCGCCCGCTGGGGGGCCAGGTGGGGGGGGGGGCGTTTCTCCACCCAGGCCCAGGTTTAAGCGATGGTTTTCGATGTTTCCCCGTGTTTCCTCAAGGTTGGCTTGGACCAACCTGAGCCCGACCGGATGGTTTTCTATGTCGCGGGGCAAGGACGCCCCGTCCCCCCCATGGGGTGGGGCAAGGGCGTCGCGGATCCACGGTTACGTCCGCCTGCCTCGAGGAGTCGGGGATGAGCTGCCAGCTGCCGAGGGCAGCCGGGGGGGGCCCTGCCTCTCCACCGGGTCCCAGCCGGGGCCCTGGCAATGGCGAGCGCGCGCGGCATGGAGTCAGCAGGGAGCCGGCCGACACACGCCAGCCCGAGATCCGGTTCGGCAACCGGTCCCCCGGGCGACTTCCTACCGTAGCCCCCAAGGCTGCCGCCTGGAGGCCTCGGGGTCTCGGCGCTGCCGGCTCCCGCGCTCGGGGGTCCGGGCTGCTCCCGGGCTGGAGCCGGCGCGGGGGGTCCTGCCTCCCCGGCGCTCAGCCCAGACTGAGGCGGGGCCGCCCCCTTTTATACTGCGGCTGGCAGTTGGAGCATGCCCAGCAGGGGCCGGGGGGCGTGGCTTCCGCTGCCAGGCGGGCTGGCTTAACCCCTTCCTGGCCAGAGCGGGGCAAGTCCACAGGCTCCCAGAGAAGAAGCTAGAGACAAGGTGGGTCCCATAAAAGATATTCGCTCGCCCACCTTGTGTCTGGGAGATCCTGGGGCCGACCCGGCTACACCACCCCCGGCCCACGGAGAAGTAGGTGGCCCACGAGGTTCCCTAGAAAGTCGCATCGCGTTAACGAGCCTGGTACGATCAAATCACCACGCTGGCCGCAGCTGTATCAGTACCGAAGGGCATGCGTCCCCTTTCCACTGGTCGAAGTGGCCCACATTCGGGGTTATACGGGTATGACTATTCACGGACGGAAAACACGGCGAATGCAGAGCTCAAGGCGCCGGGTGGGATCGTGGGCCCTGCCCCAACGCCGAGTGGGGCAAAATGCATCCCTCGGAAATGCAGACTGTCCGCCCAAGTGGCACTTAGCAGTAGCCGGCCGGCTGCCTTCCCTGCGTTAGGAGTGGGGAATCAGCAGGGTGGGGATGAGGATCACAGCCCCTCACCTCAACCCCCCAGGTGTGCAATCAAAGGAAAGAGGTTAACCCCCCCCCCACTGAAAGTTACAGCGGTCAAACTCCCAGGCGTTTGTGAAAGGAAACGGATCTGGGGCGTAGGCGAGATCTCCCGGGAAGAACTGGGGTTTATTTCCCGTGCAGTAATCGGAGGGGGCTTCACCTCCACGTCGGGTACAGTGGAGATTTTACCATCCCATGGAGGACCCCAAGGACACACGAGAAACCAGCCCCGCCCCGTTCGCGGATTAGCCCCGTTCCACACTGTATGGGCGAGACAAACCCCACAAACGCCCGCCCAGCAGAGGAGACGGAGCCCACGCGGGAACCTCCTGCGCTCGTGTTAGGGACCCCGGCCTGCCCGGGGAGGGACTCGGGACGCCGAGCTGCCGGCCGTGTTACACCCGAAGTCCCCGACCCTGGCTCTCTGGCGAGGAGCCAAAGGGGGGGGTCTCCCGCCCAAGCCACGGCAGGTGGGAAATTCCCGCTTCGCCCAACGCCTGCTCCTCGTGGGACCTGGGGGAGGAACGAGATCATCTCGGCGGGGGTGTGACCGGGAGGGACAAAGATCTGCCGTGCGTGTGTGTTTGGTGTGTGTGTTAGCTACGGGGGGGGGGTGTTTTACCTACGTCTGTCTTTACACCCTGCGTCTGTCTGTCGGGGGGTGTGTGGGTGTGTTTGGTGTGTGTGAGTGAGTGTGCGAGTGAAAGGGATTGGAGTGTGTGCGATTGTGAGCACGCCTGTCTTTTATCTCTGCGAATACGTCTCCACCCAGCCCCTGGCTCTGTGCCATCTACACACGTCTGTGTGTTGTGAGCTGCGCCCGTCAGGGTCCCGGCGTTTGCTCTACGGCTCCCAGCCCCGCCCGCCCCAGCTGTGTGGGGCAGACAGATCGCACGCAGCCAGACGCAGACTCAGCCGCCAGCCCCCGAGCCCCGGGACGCTCCCGCCGGCCTCGCTAACCCACTCCGCCGTCCGCCTCGCCAGGAGACAACCATGGGCAAAATTCTCCTCCTGTGTCTGGCCGCTCTGACTTGTGCCGGGATCGGTAAGCTGCGAAACCTGGGGGATCATTGCCCCGTCTCCCCTTGTGGTGTATTTCTCCTTTCCCTCCTTCCTCAAGAGATCCCCCTTTTGAGTGTAACTTGCTGCCACGCCAGGCCACTTCACTAAGGAGGATTTAAAAGCTCCATCCTCCTTCCTGACTGCAAGAGTTTAATTCCCCAAACTCAGACCATTGGACAAGAAGCAGCCAGAATTAAGGTGATTCTTCCCAATATACCCTTAACTTTGCCCTCCCTTGGCTCAGTGGTGCTCACAGACCACATTCAGGGATCCCAGTGGGTCATGTGAGTGCAGGTCGTGGCAAGCACCATTCTTGTGTGAGCTGGTTAAGATACTCAGTTGTTCTCCCTTCCTATTGACATCTCTCCAGGGGGGATCAGACTTATGTGGGAAATGCCCCCTTAACTCTGCCCTTTCCAGCTTTTCCCACCCTTGAGCTTTGCGGAGTTAAACTCTCCTGTTTGTAAGGGAATTTTTGGAGATTAAGCGCCACTGTTCAGTGAACTTGCCCAAGATACTGCCTCCCCCCCCGCCCCCTGAAATCCTGCCTAACCAAGTGAAGTTCTTAACAAAGTTTTTGAGACTGGAATTTCCTGGGGGTTTTCTAGGGTTTTTTTTTTACCAGGGGATGAAGGAAGCGGTGTAACGGGGGCCTTAGGGGGTGGCGGACGGCGCTTTAATGGGGATTGGGCAGGGAGGTGGAGTAGTGGGCTGGGAATAGCGGGGTTATTTTTGCTGCCTTAAATACGTGCCCTGTTTACAGATCCCCTCTGATGATTAGCCCCAGGCTTTCGCTGCCAAGGCTTATCAGCCAGCAGCCAGCTATCCCTTGTCAGGAAAGGCAGAGGGCTGGGGGGGGGAACGGGGGGGGGGGGGCGCTGACGCTGCCTGACCGGCTGCCAGTTCGCTCACAGCCCAGGGGAAATATTTTGAGCTATGCACCAGTTTTCTCCACCGGTTCTCCGCCCAGAGGAGAGTCGCTCTTAGTGCCCCGAGCCCCCACCCCGCCCCCCGTCTCCCCCCACCCTCAGCCGTCAGCCCATCCCCATCTCACCATGCCTTCAGCCCCTGGCCTGAGCCCCTCCCTGCAGCCCCAGCCCCTGACCCACACCCTGTCCCCCCAGCCTCTCCCCATCCCCTAAACCCCACCCCATTTCCCCACACCCTCATCCCTGACCTGATTCCGCTTTTCTCAGCCCCCCAGCCTCACCCCATCCCCCCACCCCACCCCTAACCTGACTCACAGCCCCTTATTCCTCTCACCTCAACCCCAGGCCCCCCAACTCCTCCTCTCCCCCAGACCCTTCCTGCCTGTTTCCCAGCTCCCTGACTCATTCCCTGGGGCTCCCTCCAGGGAACGCGGTCATGGGGCTGGGGCAGGCCTAGCTGGCCGCAGGGACCCCCTGGGGGTGCAGCCCCCTATTGCCCGGCTGCGGGAGGGTCTGTGGGTCTGGTTAGTCTCACCCTCTCTCTCTCTGTTCCCAGGAGCGGCCCTGCAGTGCCTGAAATGCGACTTCACCATGTTTGACATGCCCTGCCTGTCATCCACTATTATCTGCCAGGACGGGCAGCTCTGCGCTGTCATCCGGGGCCGTGCAGGTAACACCCCCCCCTCCCCACTTCTCTCGGTCTCGTGCCCTCATTTTCTCTCCCTCTCCATTTGTCTCTTTTTCATTCCCTCTTTCTCGCGCTCTCCCCACAGCCGGCCACAAGCTGATCATGCAGAAGGACTGCGTTGACAAGGGGAAATGCAACACCAACGACACCTCGACCTTGGCGGGCATCACCTACAGCACCTCCTACGAGTGCTGCGAGGGCGAATTCTGCAACTCGGCCGCGGGCGCCGGGGCCCAGCTCTCCCTGGCCGCAGGGCTGGCCATGCTGGGTGCCTGGCTCACCCGGGCCCTCTAATCCCTGCTCTGGAAGCCGGGAGGGAGAGAAAATAATTGCTGCGGGAGGACAAAAAAAAATCCATTAAATCCACTAGCCATTGCCTTTAAATAGCTCCTCCCCCTTGCTTCTTAAAGGGGCACTTGGTAACCAGAGTGCAGATCTGATTGCTTTGCCTTTTTTTTGGAATTGTTATAACCCAGGGATGTGGGGGAGGGAAAGGCCCTGAAGGGTGGGGAAGGGGGTGGGGTCTGTCTGGAGAAGGGTGGGTGGATTTCTTCTTTCACTCCACTAGAAAGAGTGCTGAACTGGAGTCACTCCGGATTGACACCGGGGTTACTGAGATCAGAATCCAGCCCTGACTTCACTGACTGCGTTGTGTTTTCCCGCTGCCCCCTGCTGGCTGGAATTAAGCCTGCTGGTCTGTGTACCATAAACCCTAGACTTCTAACAGCTTAAGGAGATAGCTACCTTGCTCAGTTTATACCCAGGGGTTGTGTCTCTGAACTCCCCGCCAGCATGGGGTGTGTGTGTGTGTGTGTGAAAATTATACATCCGGCGGCGTGCCGGTTAGCTTTCACAGCCCAGCTCTAACGAACGGGCTTTAATCCACTTTGCTCAGCGTTGTAACGGCCTGGCTCCGAGGGAGAGCCAAGGCTGGATTAACGCAGGGGCTTAGCAGGGCTCAGGCAGGCTGCCTGCATGCCGTGGCCCCACGCCGCTCCCGGAAGCGGCCAGCTGCTCGAACTGGCCAATGGGAGCTGTGGGGGAAGCACTTGCGGGCGCGGGCAGTGCGCGGAGACACGCTGTCCCCACCCCGTGCAGAGACGTGCCAGCGGCCGGAGCCTGCACCTTACACCCCCTCCTGCGCCCCAACCTCCTGCCCCAGCCTGGAGCCCCTCCTCCACCCCAATCCCCTCCCTCAGCCCCCTCCTGCACCCAAACTCCCTCCCAGAAAGAAATTAATATAACAGCTATTCTAAGATAAGACGTGGGCTATGTTGAATTAACGTAACTGTATTCCACATGTTTTAAAACTGAAATGTAACCACAGAACGACTTGAAGTTAATTAAAAGGCAAGTTGAGTACAGCGTTAATTGTCTCGATGCCATGATTGTGATCATTTTGTTTTAAATTAGGAAAGAGAAGTGTATACTTCTCTATATAGGAGTGGGGAATCAGCAGGGTGGGGATTAGGATCACAGCCCCTCACCTCAACCCCCCAGGTGTGCAATCAAAGGAAAGAGGTTAAACCCCCCCCCCCCCACTGAAAGTTACAGCGGTCAAACTCCCAGGCGTTCGTGAAAGGAAACGGATCTGGGGCGTAGGCGAGATCTCCCGGGAAGAACTGGGCTTTATTTCCCGTGCAGTAATCGGAGGGGGCTTCACCTCCACGTCGGGTACAGTGGAGATTTTACCATCCCATGGAGGACCCCAAGGACACACGAGAAACCAGCCCCGCCCCGTTCGCGGATTAGCCCCGTTCCACACTGTATGGGCGAGACAAACCCCACAAACGCCCGCCCAGCAGAGGAGATGGAGCCCACGCGGGAACCTCCTGAGCTCGTGTTAGTGACACCAGCTCACACGGGGACTGCGGACAAGTTGATCCGAGCATGAGTGACCAAATCAGCCTGCCCCATTCCCTCCCACTGCCCCCAGGCTGGGTAGCCCAACCGTCTAAAAGAGCCTAACTTCCATATGCTCATTGACCACATACCTCCTATTCATTGCATTTGGGTTAATTAGTTGCCATGGTGCAGCTGTGGTTAGCACACATAGGTTTCACTTATGCTCAACAACCTGGAAACTTTCCCTGAAATCCCGAAGAGATTCGTTCCTCTCTTCGCCTTCTCCCATCACGGACTCCTTGGTTTCCTGGAACACCTGGTGTGTACGGTTACTCAGTTCAGTTCTTGTTAAACGAGGCCTCGGATGTGCTAAGTGAATTGTGATTCAGGCCTTAGGCCTGCAGGACATTACATAATGGCCTGATAGCTACCTCTATCTTATCTCTATTACCCACTGCCAGCTTACAGAAGGGGTGGAGAAAATGCCTTGCCATGAGGGACCGGAGGAGCTCACATGGTTTAATAGAGCACAAAAGGAAAATCAAGAGGCGACTTGATTAACGTATCAGTAACCTTCACAGGGAGAAAATACCCAGTCTGAAAAGCTTCTTTAATATAGTGAAGAAAGGCTGATTAAGAACCAGCGGCTGGAAGGTTAAAGCCAGACAAATGCCAAGGAGAAATAAGGCACACATTTTTAACATCAAGGGAAGTGATACCTTCCAATCCAGATCGGTTGCCTTTCTGGAGGATACACATTTGTCAACCACAAGTTCTTGAGCTCAATACAGGGGAATCTGGGTAAAATTTAGGGGCCCGTATTATACAGGAGGTCAGAGTAGATGATCTACCAGCCTGAAACTCTATGAAGCTCTGGAAATCCCATGGGATCACACTGTGGAGCAAGCTAAGCTCTGCCAAGGCAGTTTTCAAAGAGTTGATATACAAGAAGGAGAAATGCAACCTCTGAAAAGAAATCTCACTGCTTCATATTCCTAAAAAGAAAAGGAGGACTTGTGGCACCTTAGAGACTAACCAATTTATTTGAGCATGAGCTTTCGTGAGCTACAGCTCACTTCATCAGATGCATACTGTGGAAACTGCAGCAGACTTTATATATACACAGAGAATATGAAACAATACCTCCTCCCACCCCACTGTCCTGCTGGTAATAGCTTATCTAAAGTGATCATCAGGTGGGCCATTTCCAGCACAAATCCAGGTTTTCTCACCCTCCACCCCCCCACACAAATTCACTCTCCTGCTGGTGCTAGCCCATCCAAAGTGACAACTCTTTACATAATCAAGTCGGGCTATTTCCTGCATAAATCCATTCCTGGTAACCCTCGGCTGGACAGAAGAAGCTGAGTTCTGGTCGCAACTCTGAGCTCAGCAGCTTCGAAGGTTCTCCTTGGAGACTTCAGGTTTGTCATACCCCGACGGGCCACGCTGCCCTCTGCTTTCTATCGGACACTTGTCACGAGGTGCTCTCTGGCTTCTCTGGTGCTCCAGACAATGTCCAGGAGATGGCGGTGGCGTACCAGAAATACGTCTGATTCAGCCAGACAAGGTGGGCGAGTTAGTTTATTCTACGAGGATCAGGGTGAAAGAGGCAAACTTGCCGAGCTCTTTTTCAGAGGCGATTCTCCCATGGGAGGATTTTTCAGTTTCAGTTTCCTCCTTTGCCATTTGTCACGTGTCTGTATCAACCCGCGCAACTAACAAGAATTCGCCCTGTTAAGCAGCCCCTTTGAATACTCCCAAGCCGGGTGCTTCCACCTTTCCATATTTCCTTCCTCCTTGTGCCATGCAGTTCGTCGCCTTGCCAGCGCGCAGTCACCATTCTGGAGCCAATTAGTTCAATTTATCCTTCGTTTATTGTGTGATGTTACGATGAACTAACATGCTATGTCATATATACTCATTGCTTGCTAAATAGAGTTGAGTTTAGGATGATAGAAGTATAAGATTGATCAGTGGTCAAAAGGGATAATTATGTATTAAGTATCTAGGTAATTAGGGCTGAAACACAAGGCCTACAGGCTGAGGCCTGTACAATTGTAGCTTAGCCATTCTAGGCCTTAGCCTTAGAGCTAAGAAATGCTGACATAAGTAAGTGACCGAAGAATAACCTGATGCCCATAAGATTACGGGGAAAAGATGGACCAATGGGTACATGCCAAGATGGGCAGGGACGGTGTCCCTAGTCTCTGTTTGCCAGGGGATGGATCACTTGACGATGACCTGTTCTGCTCATTCCCTCTGGGGCACCTGGCACTGGCCACTGTCGGAGACCGGACACTGGGCTAGATGGACCTTTGGTCTGACCCAGGATGGCCGAAAAATTAACTGGAGGATTAATTTTGATTACAAGCTACCCGGCAGTCACATTGCTCTAACCCACGTTCTAACTGCAGTCAGAATTACATTATAAAATAAGGTGCCCAGATTGGGAAAGTGGGTTCCCTAGGGGAAAACTCCGGCAGGAACCATCCCTCTACTGATGGTCCGTTGGCAAGGCAGCCATCAGCCGCTAAGGATGGGAGGAGGAGGATAGGTGTACCATGGGCATAGGTCTCGCTAGGATTTCTGGGTGCTTGGGTGAGCGTAACTGTAACTCTAACGTTCAGAAAAGTTGTACCCCAACCTGGACATGGCGCTTGTGACTCTCTGTGTGGTCACTCCCCTTGGTCTTTGTGCGTCCCTAGAGACTCCACCTCTGAAGCCAGTAGCAGACGTGACTTTCGCTTGCTTGAGCTTGAAACTACAGACCCCAGAGCCGAAGCCCCGGGGGCGTCAGACCACAGTACGCAATTCATGGGAAACAAACTCAAAGGCTCCGGTTCAAAACGAAAACCCAAACCTAGTCCCTCTAAACGGGGTCAGTTTTACAAATGTTTCTTTGGTTTCATTTTGGAGTTGGGGGTGACTCATGAGAGGGTCACAAAGGGGGGCACCAGCTAAAGGGGGGGCACGTGACCTCCCCGCATGCCCCCCCATGTGACTCCTCCCCGGCATGCTCAGAGTCGGCTCCTGTCCCCAGAAGCTGAGTCTGGGCGGGGGGCAGCAGCATGGGGCAGCGTGGCTGGAAGATGAGAGGCTCTGGCCCCGCCCCTTCCTCTCCCCGCCCGGGCTGGCTGCTGGGGTCTCTTGACCCTTTGTGCCCCTCCCACGAATCGCCCCCAAGCAAGACCAGACAGAAGGCACGGGGCAGTTTAAACACACGTAGAAAACGCGGATTGGAGTCATAAAGACGGGCAAAAGTAGGGTTTCCAATTGGGAGTGAAAATATTTGGCGTGGATTTCGGTGGCCTCAGTTAATCTCCTTTATGAATCCTCCTGTTTTCGCTGGCTCAAAGAGCAGCCATTCCTAAGAGGGTTAGCACGGCAATCATCCAGTCTTGTCTGTGCAATCTAGTGTCGCTGTGCAATGAACTCTCAGGATACAACCTGTTGCCGCCTTCTTTGTGACAGTCAACAGTATTTGTATCGATGGCCAGGTGACCAGAAGATAAGAAGGTTCTTGTCCCAGAAGCAGACTACCCAGAACTAAAACCCAAGAGTTCAGTATCTTGCAGGGACCCTCGGGGTGGATGACAAGGACTCGCACACTGAGGACAAAGTGCAGCCTTAGAGATCTTTATTAAACCAAGGAATAAAGGCAGACAAGCGCCAAGCCACGTATGAAGCTAGGAATAGGACAGCTTCGGGGATATGTGGCACCATTCCTTGCATAAGCTCTTAGACCTGCGTACTCACACCCTTCCTGGAGGCCCTGGTGGTAAGAGACGAAGGCCCAGCCCTGTCTCTGACATGCCCAATGAGTCCGACGGGCCAGGTTCCCCCATGCCCAGGGTTGACGGCAGCGAACAGTAGAGCTGAAAGGTCAAGTGGTGGGAAGGGCTCTTCCAAGCTAAGCTCACCACTGGGTCCCAGCCCAGGGCCCCATAGCGGCAAATAGGTTTGCCGCCCAATCGACGGGGAATCCGCCCGAAACACACCGAAGTTGCGGGGACACTGGCTAGTTCCTCCCTCAGCTACTTCCCACCGTGACTCCTGCAGTTGAAGACTCGGCATCCTTGGAGCCTCCAGGCCCCTTGGGTGGGGCTGCTCCCAGCCACTGCAATCTCCCTGGGGCGTCTGCAGGTACCTGAGCACCTGTCTGGGTTCTGGTGTCTCCTGCTCCCACGGTCTGGGGGTCTGGCTGCTCCCGGGCTGGAGCCGGCACGGTGCACCCTTCCTCCTCGGTGGTCAGCCCAGACTGAGGCTGGGCTGCTCCCTTTTATACTGCAGCCGCAGCCGGAGCATGCCCAGCAGGGGCGAGGGGGCGTGGCTTCTGCTGCCAAGAGTGCTGGCTTAACCCTTTCCTCGCCAGTGTGGGGCAAGTTCACCCCATCACAGGCTCCCACCCAGACAGCCAGGTCGAATATGGTGAGGATTACTGAAAAATCTTGTTCATCATATATGAAGGTCTACCAGTCTCAAGGGATCGGACACATCACCCACCGCGTCAATGAATATTTCAGATCTCACCCAAATATGCGCTTACAGCCAATTCTTATGAACCAAACTAAAGTTTATTAAGAAAAGAAAAGAAAAGAAAAGAGAGAACATATTGTGGTTAAAAGGTCATTATACATATAGATATGACTGTATGATATGATGGTGCGTTCTTAGGGCAGGTTCATCGTAGAAATTTTGGCTGATGAGTTGCAAAAAAGTTCTCCCCAGAATCAGCTCATCGGGTTATAGTCCAACTAGGCAGTCCATATACAGAGTTTGTTCAAGTTCTTCCACGAGAACCAGCAGGGTGATCCAGACTGGGGCTGGACACCTCAGCCTTGCGACTCCAGCTCTCCCTGACCAAGTTTAAGCAGATCTGAGATCACAGGGCGGGGGCCCGAGAGTTCTTTTGTAGATCTCTGACAGCCTCCTGACAGCAGCTATTCCTTGGTAATCTACGGTGTGGCTTTGCAGGAAAACCTCCTATTGCCTATGTATACAAAGGTGATTGCATTCACCAGCGTAAGGTAATCCTCCATTCAGCCATTCACAGTTTACTACAGGCTTCAAAGAGAAATAGAGACAATAATGACATTGCACCCAAGTTCCATCTAAACGTTAATATCCCCTTTTGATCCCGGAATCAACAGACTATAGTAAGACAGGAACTGTCTGGTTACATTGTTAATCTCTAACAAGATATTGGGAAACACAGACCAATAGAATCACTATCTTCTACCAGTTCTCTAATAGTATAAGTCTACATTTCAAAGCTCTCGTCTATCTAACCTGGCTTCGTTAGCTATTTATAAGGAATAGCCCTAATGATCATGTACGTACTTTTCTCATTTGTCTTTCAAGGTAGAATTTGGGTCATTTAGCCTGCTAGTCGCTTAACCCTTTCTGGCCCCGTGTCACCAACTCATTAGCTAGTTCCTGAAATTGAGAGGGAACCATCAGGCCCTCTCTCTATGCGAAAGGTCGCAGTCCTGCCCTACTTAACTAGACTTCTGCTAACTTGCTTAAGCTAATGTCTTACAGGAGGCAGGCCTGTAGGTTCCTTGCGTTATAGCTGAATACAATAAAGGTTAAATCAGCCCTACAGGCTAGAAACAAATCGATCTCCACAGGAAAATAGGTACTTAGATTTAGGGTCAAACAGCTTCTCTACGTGGGGAAACTGAAAGGAGAATTATAGCGCTATAGAATTTCTCCGCTTTACACACAGTCAAGGGGTACAGAGTGGCCACATGGGGAATCATGCTGGCGTTGCTAATTATTCCCCTCTAACGAAGCTGGTCCATTTCCCCATGTCGACACACTCACAGACAGCTGATCTTTGGTGAGTTTTTTAGCACCTTATGAAGTTAGAGAAAGAAATATACAGATAGGTGGATTTCCTAAGAGCTTCCTGACTTAGCTGACCGACAGCAGTTTAAAGGTACAGGGATACACTTAGCTAAGGCAAAGGAAATTCATTTATAAATTCCAGTTTCTAGCCATCTCCATCTCTGACCATTTTAAAATCAGGGCTGGGAAGTTGATCGAAGAGATCTTGCCCTAGTCCAAAGAGGAATTAATTCAGGGACGTCCTAGGGCCGATATTAGACAGAAGATCAGAGTAGATGATAATGGTGGTTCATTCTGGCCTTATAATATGTAAATCTATTTCTGTAGGAATTCAAATTCCAGCTTCAATTGAGCTGTGTTTCTATACCCTATATGCTATGTATGTTTGGTGTGCGCTGTCCCAGGATCCCTCTACCCTGGTCACAGGGAATCTGGGAGCCAGGACTCCTGGGTTCTTTCCCCAGCTCTAGGAGGGGAGTGGGGTCTGGTGGGTTAGAGCAGGGGGGGCTGGAAGCCAGGACTCCTGGGTTCTCCCTGGCTCTGGCAGGGGAGTGGGGTATAGGTCAGTCACCTCACAACCCTACTAACCCTACTTTAGTAGGAGTTGGCCTAAGACTTGGAAGATGAACTTCAGGAAAGTTTCAGGGAGCTCGCGGAGTAGTTTCTGGCACTTCTTAATGACAGTCACCCACATGGTGGCGCTGACGCTGTAACTGACCTTCCCGTCGATGAGGCACACGTTCACTTTATTCTCCCCTTTCCCAGAGACAAAGACCATCTCGCCCCCATCGCACTCAATGACGAGCCGGGCGTTCTTCTGCAGGCAGCCCGGCTCAGCAGAGAAATCCCGAACGGCCACATTCAAGGCCTCCTTGACCTTCTCGGGAGTCCCCGCCAGACCCCTCACCTCCCGCCGCACGCCCTCCAGGTTCTCAGTGCTGTGTGGCTGTTCAGAGAGATGCATCCTCTCCCGATACATCGCCCAGCTCTTCACCTTCACCTTGTAGCTGGGTTTCCCGTCACAGCAGGTCACGGAGACCTCGCAGTCCCCATCTTCGGAGATCAGCCGCAGCTTCGTCTCCTCCCAGGCGACGCACATCCTGGGGTTGTCCCGGACACACTCGGGCTCCTTGGGGAATTCCCGCAGCACCAGATCGAAGCAGCGTCTCAGCTCCTTGGTCGTCACCTCCCAGGACTCCAGCCTGCCCCGGATTCTCTCCAGGTTCCCCACACTCAGTCTTTGCGGGCGAGTGCGTAACCTCTCCCGATACACCGCCACTGTGGGCTCCTTCACCTCGTAGCAGGGCTCCCTGTCGCCTTCGGACACAGTGATCTCACATTCCCCCTGGCCCGACACAAACACCAGCTCAGTCTCGTCGCTCTGGATGACCATCCGGGCATTGCGCTGCACACACCGGGGCTCCCGGGGGAACTCCTCCAGGGCCCGCTCAAAGCCGGCTCTCAGGTCCTCGTCCAGCAACTCCCACTTCTCCAGCGCATCCCGCACATCCCGCAGGGACTTGGTGCTCAGCTTCTGTGGACGGGAGCGTAACCTGGCCAGGTACACCTGGGCCGTTGGCTCTTTCACCTCATAGCAGGCCCCGTAGTCCGAGATCCTGATCTTACACTTGCCCTTCCCAGAGAGGAACGTCAGCTCAGTGTCGTCGCCCTGGATGACCATCTGGGCGTTGTTCTGCACACACGGGGGCTCCCGGGGGAACTCCTTCCAGGCCCGCTCAAAGCCGGCTCTCAGGTCCTCGTCCAGCACTCCCTGACTCTCCAGAGTATCCCGCACACTCTGCAGGGTCTCCATGCTAAGCGGCTGGGGATGGGAGCATAACCTGGCCAGATCCATGTCCCCAGTGAGCTCTTGAACATGGTTGTGGGGTTTCCCGTTGGTGTAGCCCATTGTGATCTCACACCCGGCCTTTCCAGACCCCTCGGGTCCTGGCAGTGCATTGCCTCAGCTCATGGGACACGTTCCAGAGGGATTCGGGTTCTCCAGCCGCAATGATGCTGAGCTGCCCGCTGGGCTTCACCCGATGTCCCTAACGCTGGCTCTCCGGTGATGATCTAAGGCATGGTGAAATGCACGAGCCGCGTGCCTGGCAAATTCCTGCTTCGCCCAGCGCCCGCTCCTCCTGCGACCTGGAAGATGAACGAGATCATCTCAGCGGGGGCTCGACAGGAAGGGACAACGAGCTACTCAGATCGATACAGCCAGATCCCCAGCAGGAGGAACTCAACACCGCTCTGCTGTCAGAGTGACGCCAAGTGACCCCAGCTGGGATTGGGACCCATTGACTCCAATTTACACAGTCCTGCTGGGAGTGGGGGGGTGGGGGGAAGGAGGGTGAGCACCGTTTACATTGTTTTTGTGTGTGTGGGGGGGGCAACTCTCACTGTGATACCAGGGGCTAGGTTACAGACACGAGTCGACCTGAAAAACAGCAAAAGCCCACCACTACCCTGCAGGGAACTGCTTCCAATCTTGTGGTCTGGCAACAATTTGGCTGATGCACACGAACCATGTTTCATTACGCCCTAACTGAAAGACTGGGTCCTAGGACCCCGCAACTGAGCAGAAGTTTCTGTATTTTTACATTTCCCGTGCACACCTGATTGACGGTCGTTCCAAATTTAGGAGAATTTCAAATATGTTATTGAAAATCTTGGAGCCCGGAGATCAAAACTAAAAATGAAACAAGAGGGGCCACAGTCAGTTCTCATTTAGACAGCTCCAAATTCGGAATCATGGTCGAACCCCAGCCAGTTACTCCAGATTTGCAACAGTGCTAAGGAGAGCAGAGTTTGCCCCTTTCTGCTTGTTAGTTGATATTTAGGGGAAAAGACATTGCTAGAGACAGCGACGGGGAGGGATTCTCCGCTAAACCCCCTCGCGAAGTGAAGAATTCACTTAGCACAACGCACGGTAAGTGTTAAAGTGTATCTCGTTACTAGCAGAAAGAACAGGAGGACTTGTGGCACCTTAGAGACTAACCAATTTATTTGAGCATCAGCTCGTGTTTCTTTGTAAAACTGCTTTGAAGTAAAGATTGGAACAAACATGGCCTCCCAGTAACATCAGATCTTTGTGTAGGACCGATTGCAATGAATTAACTATGGGAAAAGGTCCATCTGTATGGACATCATCCACTACAGAACCCTTTCCCTGGGGGGGTGAGGGAAGGGGGTACCTAGATATAAAATTGAACTGGGGGGCTAGGTCCTTAAACACGTACATCCCGCGGTATTCTCATCCAATGCTTGTGCCCAGGGAAATGAAGGTGGTGATGGCTCCCGCTCTTTTTGTTGAAGCATTGGAGAGGACACGAGAAGCGGGGGAGATAAACCCCTCTGGATAATTCAGAACTAGCCCAGTGTTGTGCATCACTTCCCGTCTCGGAGCTTTTCCCTCTCATTTCTTCAGGGCTCTGTTCTAGGCATTTCAGAAATTGGGCTACGCCCCGTCCGTGAAAGCACGGTGACTGCCCGGCAGACAGCCATAGATGTCAGCTGTGAAAGGTCAGAAAACTTCTCGAAAATACGACGGACTCAGCAAACGTGACACAGATCCATTGGGCAGATCAGGGCCTGAGAGAGGGCGATCAAACCCTCTGTGGGGGGAATTAGGGGTTGCAATTCGCAGCCCAGAGGATGAAGGAGAGGCAGGATCCAAGGACCAACAATCCAGCCCTGCCCCGTCCACCCCAGGAAAGTTCAGCGACGTAGCTGCCGGGGGTGGTGCAAGCCCAAGGCTTTGGCTGGGGGAGGCAGGGCACGGAGCGCCCGGCGCAGAGCCATGTGTGAGGGCCAGGCCGGGGAGCCCCAGCCAGGAAATCACAGAAGCCACAGCTGGTTGACACAGCTTAGAGAGGGGATGTGCGACTGTTACACTTACAAAAAGAACAGGAAGAAAAGGAGTACTTGTGGCCACAAGTACTCCTTTTCTTTTTGCGAATACAGACTAACACGGCTGTTCCTCTGAAAAAAGAACAGGAGGACTTGTGGCAGCTTAGAGACGAACAAATCTCTTCTCCCAGACATACAAGTGTGTTTACTAAGCTCCAGCCTGTCTAAAAGATCATCCTAACGTGCGGGCTGCACGCAGAGATCACGGGGGGGGGGGGGGGGGGAGAGTTTCCAGCCCTGAGCTGTGCAGACGAGATCATGGGAAGGGCCCTTTGTGGGTTTGACACCCGCGCCAGCCCTGGGGCTTTGCAGGGAATCAGAGCAAAGGCTAGGAGAGAGAAAAACGCGAGAAACATCAGTGCTACTTACTGGGGGGCAGATGGCAGCGAAACTCCCCTGTTTCTTCTGTCTCCTCCCGCGCGCAGTGGCCTGAAGGATTCAGACACACCCTGGATGGGACAATTTCCCCTTTCGCTTTCCGTTGGGCTCACAGCAAACATGCCAAGAAGCCAGAGAAAAGTGAAAACACTCAGGCTGGAAGGCTGCGACGTCACACAACGTCTTCACTGAGAATCGAGAATCAGGCCGGTCCCGAAGGCAGGGGAGCAATAGGTGTGTTCGCCCAGGACATGGGAGACGGGTGTTCGCCAGGCCGCCACTTTATGAGGCAAATTACCTCCCAGGTGCACAACAGGGGACAGCCTGGCGTGGTCACTCGCTCCCCATTGTCCACCCCAGGGCCGGGGGGAAGGGAGGGGAAGGGCTCCAGCTGTCACAGCGGAGGACCTGCTGACTAATAATCTTAGCTAGCACTTTTCATCTGTAGATCTCAGAGCGCATCACAAAGGAGGGTCAGGACCATTATCTCCAGTTTACAGAGGGGAAACTGAGGCAGGAGAGGTGACTCACCCCACAGGGCGGTGGCAGGAAGGGGAAGCCTGGTCACCGGAGGCTCAGTCCAGTGGTCTGTGCACTAGAAAGTGATGACCCCCCACCCCCACGCCCATCTCCCAGCCTGCCTTTCCCCTGGGCAGCAGGGAGGCTGGGACAGTATCCCTTTAATAGGGAAGGGAGTAGAGGGTGGAGCCAGAAATTTCCATGGGTGTTGGGCAGGGCTGATGTTTGACAGCTGGGGCAGGGTAAACTGAGGCTGGGTCACTTCACAAGGGGCTGGACTATGTCCCACCATGACCCAGCCATAGAGTAGGAGGAGAGAGAGAGTTGATCACTGGATAGATTAACTTCCTCAGCCTCTGGGGCTGTGACTCAGGGCAACGACTTCCCTCCGAAATGGAGGGGATCTTAGGTCAAACACTAGTGAGAGGGGAAATGGGGGGGATCCGTGAGGAGATTTTCTGTCACTATTTGATCATTGGAGAGCAAAGCAGGATCAGTGGGACGGGATTTTTGTATCCATCTTTGATGACGAGCTCAGGGCCAGATTCTTAGTCTGGCATCTGATCCGAGCCGGATTCTGATCTCAGTGACCCCTCGTAGGAAGGTGAGATTTCTTCCTTTCCTCCCCCTGTCTCCCCCCCAATCTAGGATCAACGCAGATATCACCCGTGATAGTCGACAGCCTTAACGCCCCCGAACTAAGAACACTTTACCTCGTGTCCTCTTCAGCTGCTGAAACACAAACAGCCAGAGAGTCTGAGCTAAGCCCCAAGGTCTAGGACCCGGGCTCCGGGCTCCTGAGAAAAGTTGGAAGAACTTTGGCCGTTTGTAGGGCTCAGCCTTGCCCTCCCGCTCCGGGAAATCTGGAACGCCCGGGCATTCTGCCTCCAAAAGGACTCTGGACTTCAACAGAACTTCTCGGCCTTGCCCGGGGTTTTGCAGGACGTGAGTTTTCTTTCCCAACAGGATAGCGAAAATCAAAGCAGACCTCCCTGACCTGTTGAGTGTCGCCCACCTCCTGAGAGTTCAGGGCAGACTGCAAGCCTGGGGGAAATGACCAACAAGCTGAGAACATACGTGGACCTCGCCCTGCAGGGGTTCAAGGAAGAGCCCTCGGGCATACAGGACAACGCCCAGATATTGATCCAGTGCAAAGGAACGATGTTGGAATTTAAATCTGGAGATGGGGAAACGAGATCTACGTGTATTACAGCAACGGGGTGCCGCAGTACAACATGGAAGAGCCAACCGTGGAGGTGTATCTGGCCCGGCTGCGCTCCCACCTGGAACGGCTCCAGGTGGAGAACCTGCTGAGGGTACAGAACCGACTGCAGGCCGGGGAAAAGACGACCGAGCTGCTGAAACGGGTGCGAAAAGGATGGAAACCGCTGCCCTAAGAGAACAAAAGCCATGCAGGTAATGAGACCATACGAAACAACCAGCCAGGGGGGTTATACAGAGTGTCTCTTGTCAGACACACAAACGAGCAGTTTAAAAATCACCATTTCACCCCCAGTGAAATCTATGTTGGGTTTTGTTAATTCACTTTCTGGCTTCTGAGCCTTACCTTGGAAATGTGACCCTGTGACTGGGGTCCCGGGGGGCCACTCCGAGAGTGCGCAAGCAGGGCAAATGGCAAAGAATGGGGAGAGGATCCCCCAAATTGGTTTATTCTAACAATTAGAGTCACCCAGCCAGTAACAAAACAAACACCTTCCTGGCTACCCAGAAGCCAAAACCGCCGTTCCCTTGACGTAGGGCTTGTCTCTATGGGATAAACGAACCACCATCGCTGCTCTGGCATAATTATTCCAGTATAATTTAGCTCTTCCAGAAAATGTGATATATACCTGTGACGGGTTTGGTCACAGAGATCCCCTTGGGACTGTCACCTGATGTGCTGAAATTACCACTGATCCTGTTTTCCCTGCTAGTCTAGGCCCCCAGTACCCTGTTTTGCTGAGCCAGACACGCTAGCCCGCTACAACACAGACTGAGGGCCCGGGCCATGCCCCCAAAGCTGCAGACCTTAATTGAAAACAGCTTAGCAAGTTACCTATCTCCAGCACTCAGATACCCAGCCCCAAGGGGGTCTAAACCCCAGAAAAATCGGCCTTACACTGTATAAAATTTTGTATGGTACAAGTTCATGTTGGTCGTCCTCTTTATCAAAGAAAGAGAGAGATGCACAAACTGTTTGTTCCTTAAGTAACAGTTACACTAGGTTTATTAATAAGCAAAAGTGATTGTATTAGGTATAAAAGGTAGGATTTAAGTGGTCATAAGAGATAACAGACAGAACAAAGTAAGTTACTCAGCAAAATAAAACAAACATACAAGGCTAAGTTTAATACACGAAGAAACTGGTTACAAATGATAACATCGAGGGTGAGAAGTTATTTCAGGTAAACTCTTTCTCAGGTCAGTTGCTTTTTCTGACCTGGCTCGAGCCTGTCCTCTCCCACCCCTGTAGTTACCATCCTTTTGTTTCCAGGTGCTTTTAGGTATCTCTTTGGGGTGGGGAGTCCATCTCTTAAGCCAGCTGAAAACCCTCTTTGTTTGCTTCCCCCGCCTTATATAGAATTTCCCTAAGGTGGGAAACCTTTGTTTGATGTCCCACCTCCCTGTGGAAAAATACCAGCTTCAAGATGGATTCCAGGATCAGGTGACATGATCCCATGTCTCTGTAAGACCCCAGTCTCCATTATTTACGGGCTGACCCACAGGTAGGCAGGAAGGCTTGCAAGTGAACAAAACCATTTGCAGCCCAGTGGGAGCCATCAAGTTCCTAAAGCACCATTAATGGCCCTGAGATGTATCCTTCCTATTCCTAACTTCTAATACAGGAATGATACACATGTACAAATGGGAAAATCACAATTCAGTAGATTACAACTTTCCCAATGATACCTCACATGCGACCTTTCGCATAAAGCATATTCCAGTTCTGTCATATCCGTATTCATAAGCAGATTTTCATAAAGCATATGGAGTGCGACGTCAGCATACATCCAAGCCAGGTGTGAAGACACAGCTACACAAGTGGAGAGCTGATAAATGAAGAGATAATTAAATGTGTAAAATGTAGGAATTCTGGTTGAATTGTTTTCCAGTTGCTGGATCATTGCAGGGCTATTGAATCTTCAGAAGCTATTTTACGGAGCTGTGACAGAAGCTACGGAATCAGGGAGCATTCAAAGACTGTCGTGTTAGCTTTATAAACTGTTCGGTGTATCTTGCTGGGTTTGTTACTGGCTGTATTCATGGCTCTAGGCTTCCTGCAAGCTTCGGCAGAGGGATCTGAATGCCAAAGCAACGCAGAGAACAATAGTTTTGAAGTTTCACCCCTTTGGGGGAAAAATTTCAGGCTGGCGTGACCTGGTTCAAAAAGTTTAAGACGACAGAGGACGTGAAAACTGATCTAAAAATGACAGGGAGAGAAAGAGCTGATGGAGAACTGATAGGCGTGAGACCGTGACTCCCAGAACTAGGCGTTATGGGAGGACCCGAGGTCTCTTCCAATCCTAAACTATCATTCTATGTCCTGGTAAGCTAGGCACCCAAAGAAGCTGTTCATTGTTTTAAGATCAGTTTTCTCTGCAATGCTCTTGTCCTGAATAAATAGTATTTTGCTTCATGAAAGCCACCCGGCCACTGGATATCTCTGTAATTGTCCCCAACGATAACAGAACTCCGCCCACAATTTCAACTCCGCCCACCACCCAAGCTCCACCCTCTCACAAAAGATTGCGCGGATTTTAGAATAGGCTAATCCCCTTTTCTTCTTGACTGCTTGGACCAAAGCAAAATAGTTAACCATCAAACCATATAAATAGTCACCATTAGGTTCCAGAGTTAACAACCTCCTGAAGTGAGTCGGAGTAGCTCACAGCCTTCAGAGCTGTTACTGAAGGCTGCCTGCAGATTCAGACAGATGTCACAGCCTCAGTGATACAAGTTTGAATTTTTCATTGTCACCACAAAGGCCAGAGTGAAGTGTTTTAAATGAAAGCGGAGAGGTGGGTTTGTGGGAGTGTGTGTTGAGTCACGTGTGTTCTGAGTGTGTCTCTGCAGTGTGTATTTTGTTATCTGCGGATGGTTATGTGTATGTTGCATAGCTGATCTGTGTGTGTGTGTTGATCTGTGTCTCTGTTGTATAGATGTGTCATCTGTGTGCACTTTGTATATGTTTTCGTTGTGTCTGTGTTGACATTTTGTGTAGGCTGCATGGGGGGGGTTGATTTGTGTTGGTTTTGTGAGTGAGCGGCCTGTGTTGATGTGTCTGTTGCCTGCAGGCAAGTTGGTCTGTGTGGTGTTTGAGTATCTGGCTGTCCGTGTGCGTGTTAAAGACCCAACACACGCTCCCTCTCATGTCCCACCTCCCTCCCCCAGGTAGCTTTGAGCCGGGCTTCCAGCCTGTTTGGCTCGGGGAACCCCCAGCTCCGATTACAGTAACCGGAGTCAGCGCCTGTGTTATTCAGAGCTAAAAATAAGGGTCTGAGAGCTTGACATTTGGAAAGAAAGTGAAAGCATCGGTTGTTGAGAGGCAGGGGACGGAAGTTGGGACAACTCCCCCGGACGCTTCCCCAAACCTGGCAGGTAGGTCACATGCCTCTTCCTTTCCTCATTGTGTCTGTCCCTGCCATCCCAGCTCAGCTCTGCCATGGTCCCCATGTCCCTTCACCCCCGGGTGCCCTCGGGAACAGGCTAGCTCATTGTGTGGCCTGAATTACCCCTTGCACTCTGAGCCTGGGGGAGCCGGGAATACAAAGTCCCTTCGCCGTCCTGTCCCACCGCTCAGGGGGCCTCGGGGAAGAGCCACGTTCAGCGTCGCCTCTCAAGACAGCTCTGAAAGTTTAACACGTTTCTGCCCCTCTTCCCGCATTGTCAACATGAACAGGCCTCAGCTGGGAGGGAGGGACCAGGAGCGGGGAGTTCCTGCTGCAGGCGAATGTCTTCGCTTCTCCATGAACCTTACCCTTAGTTTCAGGAGTTGTGCAGGTGGTAACAGTCTGGTTCAAGGGCTGTACCAGCTATAGGAAGAGTTAAATTAAGACCCCACGCCTGTTCTGGCCGCCTGTTGGGCCCCAGGCCCGTTCTGGCTGCCCGAAGGGTTGCCAACCCTCCAGATTGTCCTAGAGTCTCTAGGAATTGAAAATTAATCTTTAATGAAAGATTGTGTCACGTGATGAAACCTCCAGGAATACGTCCAACCAAAACTGGCAACCCTACGTTGGGTTTGGGCCCCGGGCCCACTTCAGCTTCCTGTTGGGTCTAGGTGGCCAGTTTTGGTTGGACGTGTTCCTGGAGGGTTCATCACATGACACAATCCTTCATTAAAGATATATTTTTAATTCCTGGAGACTCCAGGACAATCCTGGAGGGTTGACAACCCTACGTTGGCCATGGGCCTCGGGCCCGGTCGGGCCTCCCGTTGGGCGCAGGCCCCGGGATAGCTCTTTGAAGGCCCTCAGGAGTCAGAGTCCAAGTGAGAGGCCTGTTGAGTAACTCAGGGGGGGTGGGAGAAGCAAAGGACTTTGGACTAGGTGGCGAGTTGGTCACCGTAGAGGAGGCATGAGATGGGGAGAGCACAGGGGAGCTGGGAAGGACGGGGAGGCGGTGTCTAAATTCAGGGCCCTTCTCAGAACCATCTTCCCTTATGTTCCAGCTGGAAACACCAGTCCCAGGACAGGAGGGCAGCTGGGGATGGAGGGACACGGCCCCTTTGCTGGGACCCTGCGTCTAGCTGAGACAGAGGAGACAGACCATCCCTCATGCACACCCAGCAGGCGGCTCCAGGAGCTGGAATTACAGGTGGGAGGCTCAGGCGGGCTGAGGTGAGGGGGATTTGGGCACTGGGAACATCTGCAGCTGGGGACGTGCGGTGGCCATGAGAACCGCTGGGGTGAAGTTGGTGGGTGTCATGAGCTACCAAGGCGACTTTGGTCGAGCGCAGAGGAGGCGTGGAAGGCTGTGGTTACGAACGAGGAAGGATCATCCCGTGCTTAGCCAGCCAACCAGGGACTCGAATCCTGGATAGTCCCACACACGGCTGTGCCTGTGTCCCTCACACCTGACCCACAGCCCCCAGCTCGCCCAGCCCTGGGCTCCCCCCACACACAGCTGTGCCCATATGTTGTGGGGATTCCCTATATGGAAGAGCCCCACCTTCTAGCAAGCACCCACAATTAAGAATCACGCTTAACTCACCAGGTCCAATTTCCGTGACATTCACCAACCTCATGGCCCTCAAACTGAGACCATTGTCCCTTGCGGTGTCTTCAGGTCCCGACCTAAGGAATTGCAACAGAGAGTGAGCTTGGCTGCGAGGTCCAGGAACTGGGAACCAGAGGAAACCAGAATGAACTTGGGGCTGAGGAGCTGCGTGAGGCTGATCTTTGACTTCCTGCGTGGAACATGGAGCATCCTGGCGCCCTGCATCCGAACTCAGATTTGGCCGATACTCTTGTCCTTCACCAGGGGCTTGAAGGACGTGGTCAAGGGGGTCTTGAGATTGCTGTTGAGCCAAACACATCAGACACTGGTGTTGTTACTGCTGCCTGTAGTGATAGGACTCGCGGTATTTTTCTTTCCCCACATGACAGTGAATTATGAAGCTGGAGAACCAGAACCGTTAAGTGTTGCTGACCTGCTGAGAGTGCAGGGCAGACTGGAAGCCCGGGGGAAAATGACTGATGACCTGAGAGCCTGCCTGGACCTCGCCCTGCAGGAATTCATGAGGGAAACCCCAAGCATCCAGGACAACGCCAAGATGTTGATCCAGTGCAGAGGAACAATGTTGGAATTTGAATCTGGAGACGGGAAACATGAGATCTACGTGTATTACCGCAATGGGGAGCCCCGGTATGACATGAAAGAGCCAACCATGGAGGTGTATCTATCCCGGCTGCGCTCCCACCCGGAACGGCTGAGCGTTGAGAACCTGCTAAAGGTGCAGAATCGACTGGAGGCCGGAGGGAAGATGACTGAGGTGCTGAGACGATGCTTTGAACTCGCCTTGGAGAAATTCCCCAAGGAGCCGGTGTACCTGCAGAACAATGCCCGGCTGGTGATCAGCACCGTGGGAAAGAGAACAGTCTTTCTCTCTGGAAACGGGGAGAATGAAATCAATGTGTATCCCGACAACACAGGGCTCATTCAGTACGTGGTCAAAGTGCCAGGATGGTGGGCCTGGGTAGCCAGGAATATGGTGACCATAGCTCTCATTACAATCCCGGTCTTCATTTGCCCAATGACAATCTATCAGAAGACTAGGCAACGTCGTTAAAAACCACTTAACTTTAGAAAACTCCTGACAAACACAGGGTCCTCTATTCATTATTGCCAACTCTTGTCATTTAATTGCATCTCTCACAATATATGTACCTTTCCTTAAGGCCGCCTGCCATTCATTGTCTACCTGAGAATTTCAGCTTCCCTTCAAAGTACAAAGTAAGCTTCTAGCTCTTACAGTAGCTGAGAGAGCCATGGGAACGAGACCACTAGCGGCTCAATCCTTAGAAATGAACAGAATCCAGCACAAACAGAAAACAGGGAATAACTGGCTAGTGGGAAAGTATTTCGGAAAAGGGGGTTATAGTGGCTCACACATTGAATACGAACCAATAATGTGATGTAGGTGCAAGACAAGGCTAATATTTTGGGGTGTCTTAGCAGGAGTGTCCAATGTAAGACATGGGAGGTAACTGCCCTGCTTGGCACTGATGAGGTCTCACCTGGAGTCCCGTGTCCAGGTCTGGGCGCCGCACTTTAAGAAAGGTGTGGATAAATTGGACAGAGTCCAGAGGAGAGCAATAAAAGTGATAGAAGGTTTGGAAAACCTGACCTAGTGAAGCAAATGCCAAGATGTCTCTTGATTTCAGGAAGCGTTCCAACAGGCTCCAAATGCATATCACAAAACCATATACACATTATTCCCAAGAGCTAGTCATTTGATGCTGGTACACGACAAAATTCATTGCCATAGAAGCAATGGCCAGTCGTACATCAAAATCCAACACACACTCCTCCATTCTGAGCATGGTAACTATGTACTGACCAAGCGACATATGGTGATTTTGGTCCATACCTCGTTTCCGGGCAATCCACGGCTCCGCACGCATGTTCCATTTGCTTTTTCATGCTGTTCCAGCTACTTTTCAGGTACAATTAAAAGAAAAAAAAACTTCACTTAAAAGAAACAAAACAAACCTATACTGGGCAGAATAGCGAAACCCGAAAGAGAGTAAGTGAAAAGGACGGACTGACGCTACAGAGATGAGAATATAGATCGATATGAAGAGAATGTGACATGTAGGTATGAAGACACGAAGAAGCATAAATTAATAATATAGAGGGTGCAATAAATGAGAGATAACAAAAGCCTGATATAGACAGACAGGAAGAGAACAACAGTGATCAGAAAGATTGGTGTGTAGACACTGTGATAGACAGATATGAAAAGAGAGTGAAAGATTAGATACGTACGGAGAGAGGGATAAATTAAGAGATACAGAAAGTTAGATATATAAAGATACAAAGAGAGAGTGACAGACAGAGCTGAGCATAGAAACATGAGAACATATAAGGATGGTGTAAGTGACCAGGGCGTAGGCGGTCTGGCCTAGTGGTCACAGCTGGGCTGAGTCTCCCCACCAGGGACGGGAGTCACCAGGGCAGAGCTGGAAGAATTGCAAGGCCAGGTCCCAGCAACAAGAGCCAGGGTGAGGCCGGCTATCAGGTTAGAATCCAGGGGGAAGAATTAGGGTCAAGTCAGGCTAGAGTTAGAGACCAAAAATCGGGAGATGAGGCAAAGTCCAGCAGGCCATGAGCCATGTGGTTGCTCAAACAACTTCCTGGGCTAACCCCTGCGGTTAAGTAGGGGCCCTTGGCCAATCAGAGGGCTACAGGATGCTGTCACTCTGGGCCTTGTGGGCAGTACTTCCTGCAGGGCCTACTCTTATCACTCCCTAGCTGTGCCATCATATGGGCTCCTGGTGGTAGTGTGGGACTATCAACCTCCCTCAAACTGTGTAGATGTGGGTTCTGGTCCCTAGAAATGGAAGAACGTGGGAATAGCTGGATACAAGAGACTAGCTGAGGCTGTCTCTTTCCGCCATGAAAATTATTCCAGACCAACATAGGGTGTAAATTTAAAGTGGAATGACTACTCCAGAATAACACTATAAGGGCGGATATTTATTCTGGAATAAGTCTTGTTTCTGTTTAGCTTTTCCAGTTTTCAAACTGGACCAGGGCACTCTTATTCCAGAAAGCATCCCCCTTCTAAGTGATTCCAGAATAGACAAATTGGATGCGAAGGTTTGGGGATGGATAGATGGGTATAGATGGGAGCGGATGGATAGATAGGCAGGCATGCATGGAGATGGAGAGATTTCTATAAAGCGTTAACAAACTTAGACAAAGACAGGACAATACCTACTGCTCCAATAACGGAAAGTGGGGTGGATTTTTTTGCTACTCGTCTTCTGATGAATTGCTGATTGTACTAACAAGGAGATTATAGGCTTTACAAAGGGAAAGGGTTAATGAATCGAAAGACACAATCTTGCCTACTGATCCCAATAGCCTGAATACTGAGTCACGAGCCGTCTTACGTTCTTCGGCAATTCATCCCGCTTCTCCGCTGTTTGCAGAGGCCAAAGGAGATCGGCAAACTGCTTAAAAATGCAGCCGTTGATTTGCTGGGATGTTGCTGGTCTCTGACGCAGAGCCAGCGAGTTCTCACTAAGTGCTGGTGGGGTTTGGGAATCCCAGTTTGGTAGGAGCTGTCAATCCAAGAGAGGAAGGAACCAACCCCGCTCCCCCAATTAATGGAATAAGCGTGACGCTTTCAATGAGGGCTCAGAGAAGAAGCAGTTGGAACAATAACATCCCTAGGCTAGGGGTAGCGCCCACCAGCAATGTCTCTGGGCCCAGTCAAACTCCCGCCCCACAGCCTGAGAGAAACCAGCCGGCTGTAACAATGAGACCCCCGCTTTCTGGCGGTATTTTACGGGGAGCGCCTGTCCCCTTCTCAGCTGTGGTTAGTGAACGGGGCTGGCTGGCCTTAATGGGGCAGCCTTCCCTGTTATCTCAGGGCGCTGGGAGCCCGGACTCCTGGGTTCTATCCCCAGCTCTGGGAGGGGAGAGGGGTCTAGTGGTTATCACAGGGCAGCTGGCCAAGGGAAGCCCTGACCAACTGGACGGCCTTTCTCTCTCTGTCTGATAACTTTGGAAAACCGCCTCCGATCCGTTCCCAAATCCCGGGGAACGTTCTGGGCCTGGAGGAGCAGGACCCTGTTGATTCTGGTGGAAATCGGAGAACTGGAAAAGCCTGGATTTCCACTAAAACGAGGCCCACGGCGCGCCCCCCTGGTGGTGCCGGAGGAGGAAGGTCTCTGGCGCCCTCTGCTGCTGTCAGCACAAATCGCTCACTAGATTTTGTGACCTTTGGGTGGGCTAGATCGGTGGGGTTTCAAGCTTTTTTTCATTTGTAGACCCCTAAAAAATTCCAAATGGAAGTGCAGACCCCTGTGGAAACCCAGAATTCAGTCACTGAGGGTTTTCAGCAAGGATCGCACAAATCCAGACAAAGAAAGAAAGGAAGGAATCAAACCTTTTACTCTTAAGTACCCACTTTATAAAGTCTCGTAATGATGAAGAAACATCATAATAACTTCATTTCCACAACATAACGTGGACACTGTATAAGCCATCTACATTATCTTCACCGTCCGACAGGAACATAAATAAAGAAAACAAATTGAATCTAGACAGGTCAGTCCCCACAGAAACACAGCGAGAAGAAACTCAGAGTTCCCAGAATCTTCGGTGGAGTTTACCTGAATCTCTACACTCTATACACTCGGCTGCGTCCAAAGCAAGGAAACAAGATCTTCCCTCCTCTTGCTTGTAGAAATTTCCACCTGGAATCCAGACAGATACTTCCGCACCCTCTGCTGAAATCAGTTCGCTGGTCAGCCAATTAATTAACCCATGGCGCAGTTTAAGTAGATAGATTCAGAAGGCCTTGTTTCGAGAAAACTACAAACCGGAGACCAGCGAAACCTCGACGACTCTTTCCCCATCATCGCACCGAACAAAGGGACGAGTTGGTGGCTCAAACCAGTTCAGACGATTTCACTAACACAGTTTGCTATCGCACAACATTCAAAGCATAAAATGAAAATAAGAGAAATGAATTTTCCCTCCCAATTTCTCCCTTCTGTAACGAACACCGCCAGGGATTTCTTGGCAGAGGGCTAACGCTTGGACTAACCTGCTGCAAAAATGCTACAGAGCCTGGGGGAAACCCTGCCTGCTTTCTGCTCCCGTGACTCGGTTTCTCCTGACCCAGCCCAGGGCACGTGGCCTTTTGCAAAGCAGCCGCCCTGACGACTCGCCCTCAGTGGACTCTGACTCTGGCTACAAGGACCCCAAATGACCGCCCCCGATTCCAGCCACGTCTGGGTGTGGAGGGGCTAATTGTGAATCTGCCTTGCAACAGTGACCCCGACATAACTTCCCCCACTCCCCGCCCCATAGATCTCGCCCTCTTAGGTACCCACCTCCAGCCAAGCTCCCCCAAGCTGGTCACCTGGTCTTTCCCACTCTGGGCAAACCCCCCACAATCCGGGTCCCTTGCCCCCCCCACTGCTGACAAGCCCCCATCCCCCCACTCCAGCCGCCCCCCTCCCCAGCCCAGACCCTCCCCCCAATTCTGGCCAATGCCCCCCCACCCAGCCAGACCCCTTACCCCACCCCCACTCCAGCCAAACTTCTCTCCCCACCCCAGCCAGGCTCCTCTGCCCCCCACGTTGGCCAAGCTTCCAGCCAGACCCGAATAAGGCCCCAAATAGGAGAGACTTGTGCTGTCTCCATCTGGGCCCGGGTGAGAATTTTCAGCTCCTCGTTTTCTGTAAAACAATAACGATAACGAGCTGCTCGGCCCTGCCCCTCGCTTCCCTAGGGTCTCGCAGACCCGGTTCCTCCTTGGCCAGGTCGCCGTGGTGCCGGGTCGCTCAGAGGCCCGGTCGCCGTGGCGCCGGGTCGCTCAGAGGCCCGGTCGCCGTGGCGCCGGGTCGCTCAGAGGCCCGGTCGCCGTGGCGCCGTGATCAGTTGATAACTGGGGTGTTTAACACACACACACGCACACACCTGCCCGTGCACATCCCCTCTCAGAAGCTGAGGGGACCCTGGGCAGGGACCCATTAAAAAGGGAGCGGAGCAGAGGAAGGAGACAGGAAGCCCGTGGTGGGAGCCACTCGCTTCTTGTGAGCGCCTCCTACCACCGTAACCTCCATCAGCATCTCTAGCCCGGCCTCTGAGCTTTGTCCTCAGCCCCCGGCGGGGCTGGCTCCTGAAGGATCCCTGCTCTGGGGTGGATCAGCGCCCCCCCGGGGCTTCCTCCCTGGCAAACCTCGGCTGACCCCAGCTCTCCCACCGAGCCACTGCTTCAGTTCGGCCCTATTTTGGGGTGCCCATGTCCAACCTAAGCTGATCCTCTTCCGGGTCTTCAGCTCCCTCTCCGGGCTCATTTAAACTCCTCTTCTCATCCAGCGGCTGGTACGGGGGTGACCCAGGTCCCAACTTTGGGACCCTACAAACCGCCACCACCCGCTGGGTCCCTTTTAACTCTTGCTGATGCTGCTCCTGTTTCCTGGGCCACTTCCCCGTGGCCCCAGCACCTTCACCCTTAGCTCGGGGCTGAAGTCCTGCAGCCAGCCAGGGGCACCCTCCTTGCTCCTCTGGCTCCGGCCAGCAACTGAAACTGCCCTCGTCAGCAGCTCCTTTTATGTAAGCCTGCTGGATTCTGATTGGCTGCTCCCTGCAGCCTCTCTCTGATTGGCTGCTTCCCGGCAGCCGCTCTAGGCGGCCTGGAGGACTCAATTCTCCTGCTCTTTTCCTGGCATGGGGTGCGGTAGGACCTCCGAGCCTAATACACCTCGTCACAAAGCCCTTGCATTTTTTTGCCATTAACAAAAAGCAAGAAAGGGCTTGCCCCTGATTTATTTTCTTTCTTTGATTGCCAAATTTTAACCATGAATCTTCAAAATCTGGGATACCAGGAGGGCAACCCACTCCCTACCCACGCGCTTAAGAAGTGAAAGTCATGAAAGCTCTGATCTGTAGAGAATTATAGCCGTTTTTATTAAGTAAGTTGTTATAAGTGCAGAATAATTTTAAAAGTAACAATCTGATGGGAAAAAAGGTCGGTATCGTATTTGTAGGACACCTTCATTGTGAAAATTCTGCCACCATCAGTTACTGTTTCAAAGCCAGATAAACAGTGGTGAGGTTGCATAGGCACCTAGATAAGATCATGTTTTCAAAATCAACCACATATTTTTCATTTTCTCTCAGCCCTCTGCGAACACCAAGCACGGCTTTACGCTAGTCAGCAGATAATCCATTTCAAAGCTCAATCGGTGTAAATAGACGTAATCGTGCCATTTGTTGCAAGCAATTATCTCTAAGATTTTATCATGGCTTAATTGTGTTTTCTTAGCATGAGTCATTAATAAGCACCCTAAAAGCTGTCTTTGACTAATTAATGTGGGATGTTAAAATAATCTTAACGCAGCTCTTGAAGAATATGCTCAGTAATCAATTAGTAAAACATCCAGCCACAGCGCTGTCCGTCTGTCCAACCAGCTCCACCCTTCTATGCATCACTAACTCCATCCACGAGGTGGGGAGGTTTGGTTGACCCAAACTCGTTACAGCGAGGTAAAAGCTATCGTCCTTCGACTTCGCTAGGATTTTACATCGAGATTGCTACCCGGGTGTAAAAACACCCTTCTCCATAGTGAAGGCTCGTAACATGGGTTAATTAACTTGGGTTAGTTTGACATATGTGAATAACGCGCCTCTCTTTCCTAGCTGAAAAATGTTTAGCTCACGATCACAACTGAAAATGTGTCAGTCTCAAAATTCATTTTTGGTTTTCAGACAGAGGTGATCAAAAAACAAAACCAAACCTCCTGCCTCGCTCCCCCCACCTCAGTTTGACAACTGAAAACAAAGAGGATTGAACACAAAAAAGGAGACGGTTTTAGCGCACATTTCGAGTGTGGCTCTCTGTCCTCCCCTAGTGGTTAGACCACGTAAAGCTTCTTTACTAGCTGAGCTGGGTTCTTTATTATTTGGAAGGCGGCGGGGCGGGGGAAGAGGAGGGTTGTTTGGGGTTTATTTTGCTTAAAACAGTTGAAAATTTTTGAACTGAAAATGGCCAAAAACGTCCAGCCAAAAAGTGCCAAAAATGTGTGATCCGAAACGACACAAACTTTCAGTTTTCCGAAAAAAATCGAAAATGTTCGAGCAAAGTGGATGTTTTTCAAAATTTTCTTTTTGACAAAAATCCAATTTCCTATGGGGAAAAGGTTTCAATGAAAATTTTAGCCCAACCCGAATAATGGATCTAATTTGAGACCTGTCCTATTTTAGATGTAGAGATCATACTTTCGTTCTGCACTGCACCACACTCTGGTGACCAAAAACAAATGGAAAATGAAAACTGAAAGAGTGTGTGTGTGTGTGTGTTTAAATTAATGTACAATTAATTTCTTGAAAATTTCTGAAAAAATTAAAAGTTTGGGAAAAAATCTTTTGGAGTCTGTGAAAAAAATATTTTTTGGAGGGCAGAAATAGGCTATTTTTTGTCAAAAAAAAGAGTTTCTCTTTAAAAAATTTCAACCATCTCTACACATGGAGTTGGAGGATGTGAAGAAATCCTTGGAAAAGTGTGGATTTCTCCTTTAGTCCCAGTCTTGCCAAGCCCAAGTGATCAAAAATCATGAATGAGGACCCCAAAAGCATGAGATTGGCTTAAAAATGGTGAGATTTTAAACAACAATAACACATGTTTCATCCTGTTCACTTACTGCCCTGGTTTTGCAATGTTAGGTGTCACTTTTCTGGCTTTTCCACACAACCCCTGTTTTTAAAAAAAATGAAAGCTGAGATTCTCAGGAAATCACTTGACTCCGGGAGCTGGGGGCTTTGAGCATAACATTAAATATGGCGATGCAATGGAGAAAGTTGGTGACACTGGGATCCAGCTAAGATGCTCTCAAGTTGAATCTCATTCTGAAGGTCGAAGCCTCTTGGCAAGTTCCGATTTTGTTTTCTTTTCTTCCTCACTTTCTTGGCGGGCGGTTGGTTTTGGGCATTTTGACGTCATGCGTGAATTCCCCGTCCATGGAGAAGACGGTGATTGTAATCTCCCCTTTCCCAGACTTGAACTTCAGCCTGCCTCCGGTGGTGTCGAGCAACATCAGCGCATTCTCCTGAACACGCTTAGGTGTCTACTCCAACACTTCCAGAGCATATTGAAAGCAGCCCCTCAGCTCCTGCGTCATCACCCCAAAGGACTCCAACTTATTCCGAGCCCTCACTACGCTGGGTACGCTCAGAGGTGCAGGGCGGGTGCCGAGCCGTGCCAAATAAACCTCCCCTGTGGGCTCGTTGACGGTGTAGACCGGTTTCCCATCGCTGTAGGAGATGTTGATCTCACATTCGCCCTTCCCGGAGACGAACGGCAGATTTCTCCTGTTGGTCCGGATCACCAGCTTCGCATTCTCCTGCACGCACGTGGGCTCCTTCTGGAAGCCCTGGATGGTGCAGTCAAAGCAGGTTTTCAGGCTCTTGGGTGTCTCCTCCCAGGAGTCCAGGCTCCTCCGGGCTCCTTCCAGGTTTGCGAGGCTCAGGAGCCTCAGGCCAGCTGATATCCTCCCTAGAAAGATATTCAAGCTATGCGAGCTGACACTATAGCTGGGTTTCCCAGAGCCCTGTTTATACGAGACGTTAATTTCGCAGACCCCCTCCGCCGGACACGAACACCAGCGATTTCCCGTTCCAGTGGAGCGTCATCTTGGCGTTGTTCTTCACGCAATCGGGCTCCTTGGCGAAATGCTCCTCCGCGCACTGGAAGATCTCGTTCAGCGATTCGTTCATCATGCCGCTGGACTCCATTTCCCTTTTCGCCTCTCGCAGGCTACCAGCGCTCAGCTGATGGGTCTTGCCCAACTGAGAACCCATGTTGGCCCCGTCTTAATTGACTCAGACTCCGGCTAGCTAAACGAGGGGATCCCGCCTTGCTGCAGCTGGGCCTGGAAACAAAAACAAAATCAACCCGTCATGGAACAATTTAATTAGAGCCGAGCGACGTTGCAGGACTTGCAAAGCGACTTCTAAGAGAACGGGTTGAATTTGAACTCCTGCCGCTTCAGAGTTTACTGAAGAACCCAGCGTTGCAGGAGACAGACTTAGATTATATGCTCTGGGGGTGGGTAAATTGCCTCTGCTCACGACAGCTCAGAAATGCAGCCAGAGGGTGAGGGTGTTAATAAGAACGGAGTTGGCCCTGGCAGAACTGGGAGGGGAGCCCAGAGCTGGAATAGCAGGAGGGCTGCAGTTCAGGATTGAGGGGCCCCAGCAGCGATATGGGGTGGAAGTCGAGGATTCAAATAGCGCAGGGGGGATACAGACCAAGATCTTTAACCATACGTAATTGCAGCTTAACTAAAAAGAATAGAAATGATATTTCTCTTGTCCTTAAGGAGGCTGAGTCTCCCCTTGCCTCACATCTTACATCATCGTTATTCAGGGGTAAATATGAGTTCTCACCAGATCAGGATCCTCCACCTGCTCCTGAGAGCTGATACCTAATTTGCACAGGCTTTGTGCGAGTGTCACGAACACAAGGCGGTAGGAAACAAAGTACCCAAAATTGGGGGACACCAGCTGGGGCAAGTAAAGCACGATCATTACGAATGCCCTGCGGGAATATATGGTCTATCTCTCTCCATCCTGAGAACTGACCATTCATTCCTATCCTTTGATTCTTGTCTTTGAACCAGTCACTGACCCAGGAGAGGACCTTCCCGCGTATCCCATGGCCGCTTACATGACACAAGAACCCACCAGTTGAGCTGAGCGGGGGTTGTTCGGGGATTGCAAGCTGTCACGGAGTCCGGCACCCCCACGTCCTGCGATTCACCGTGACTCTCAGCCAGCCAGTAAAACAGAAGGTTTATTAGACGACAGGAACATGGTCGAAAACCGAGCTTGTAGGTACAGGAAACAGGACCCCTCAGTCAGGTCGAACTTGGGGGGCAGGGAGCCCAGCACCCCACCTGGGCCTAGGCCTCCCTCCATATCCCCAGCCAGCTCCAAACAGGGGGCAGGGAGGCCAGACTATGTCTGTGGCCCCCCGCCCCACGTCCCCAACCAGCTCCAAACGGGGGGCAGGGAGGCCAGACTATATCTGCGCCTCCCCCCACGTCCCCAGCCAGCTCCAAACTGACTCTCCAGGTTCCTCCTCTGGCCTTTGTCTCTTTCCCGGGCCAGGAGGCCACCTGATCTCTTTGTTCTCCAACCCCTTCAGCTGGCATCTTTGCAGGGAAAGGGCCCAGGCCATCAGTTGGTAGGAGACAGGGCGTAGGCGAGTCTCTGAGCGACAGCATCGACTGGCCCTCTTTAAGGCTCTGCACAATCACACCTCCTGATCCCCGCACCTAGATGCTTAAGAAATGCCTAGGGGAAACTGAGGCACCCACACAGCATTCAGAGAAACCATTAAGAACATTCCCACTTCGTCACACCAGCTCAGTGTGGACGTGCTCTTTGCTTCTTCAGCAACCGAGGGAAGGGGATGTGAACCCAGCAGCGAGGCCGTTGGGTGCTGGGTCTTTCGCAAGCGCTGGAGTGCAACGCACATTTATTTCAGGACAAAGAGACCGGTGGGGAAAACAGAATTCGTGGCGGTCAGGAGAGTCACACGCATGCCAACTACGTGTGGAAAATCGGCTCACGCCCCATCCGCTCTCCGGGTACAAGGGCATCCATCTCTGTGTAACACCCCCCACCCCCCCCGCCACCTCTTACCTGCCAGAGCCCGAAGGCCCCACCCTCATGGCCGGAGGAGCCCTGGACAAACCGCCCCGACCCCTGGGGCCACTGGATGGCCTCAAGCACCAGCCCGACCCTGGGGCCACCCTGGGCCACTGGCCAGCCTAAGCCGCCGACCATCTGAGCCCCAAGCTCTAGGCTGCTGGCCCAAGCTGAGCCCCCGCAGGCTTCGAGGGAGATGGGGAGTGTGGGTGGGGCGACGGCCTGGGTTAGGGGAGGCTTATGCCTGCCCTGGCCTGTGATACCCACCGCCCATGATCAAAGGCAACAACAGGGGAGCTTAACCAGCTTTGTAATAAGTCCAGACGCTCTGGTTACCGTCTCCAGACCCGGAGAAGAGCTCTGTGTGGCTCGAAAGTGCTCGTCTCTCTCCCACACAGCAGTGGGTCCAATAAAAGATATTCTCTTACCTACCTTGTCTCTTTCAAGAGAACACGAGTTAACTTCAGCTCCCTGCTGTAGAAGATGGTTCTGTCCTTCAAGCTCTCGGGGTACACCCGCCTCACTCTGGGGGTTACCGATTGGATCCCTGACATCGACCAAGACAGCAGTTGGTATCTCTGAGGATTTGGCTCTTTGATTTGAGCCTTATTCCACTGACATTTTAAGGAGGGAATCATCAATGACCCTAATTTTTGCAAGATGTATATGCCTCTTCCACCGGGAAATGCACTTCCTGTCAGTTGGAAGCAGAATCGAGAAGGAAAGAGGAAGACCGAGAAAGCAAGAAAACTCGCCTACTCACCCAGCCGGGGAGGATCCGAAGAGATGAGACACGCTCTGTGCTTTCCCCCTCTTCTCGGCACACACAGACGGCGGAAAAGATTTAGCTGCACCCAAAACACACGACATGCCCTTTTAGTTTCCGAACGATGCAGACATTTGTAAACAGCTTACAAAATGCGATTTTCTATCTTGAGGTTTTACTGAGAGGAGAGAGGAGAAGAAAAGCCAGTTCCTGAAATGCCCCTGGGGTCAGGGATGAACTCTGCTCTCTGTGATCTTGCTGTAACTCCAGAGCAGGGCTTCTCACGACACATTTTTTGGTGTCCTCCGAGTGCGGCCACCAACTCTGGCTGGTGGCCAGTAGGACAATTTATCCTAAAATACTTAATTAGCTTTAGGGCAAAGAAAGAAATGTGTCCCTACGCACGGCCAAATCATTGTCATTTATTTATTGCCAGCTAGTTAGTCCCCTGCTGTGAAAAGTGACATTAACAAACATACAAAGATCACTTCTCACAGTTCAGCCCCAGCAAGTCCCGGGGACAAATTAAACCCTGGATGGGGAGGTGGGCGGGGAGGCAGCGGAGTTGGGGCGACAGGGGGGTGGATGGAGGTCTGCGGGAGGCAGCTGGGGCCAGGGGTGATGGGGTGGGGGAGTCGGGAGAGGCAGCAGGGAGCTGGAGCCCGAAGCCCCGCGGCCAAGAGACGGGACCCAGGACCAGAGCCCGAAGTCCTGCGGCCAGGGCCCGAAGCCATCACTTTGTCCAGGTTCGCCAGGCTCAGCGCCAACATCCTGCTGAGCGGCCCCTCTGCAGGGGAAGCCGCGCTCAATAGCAGGGCGCCCCCCGGACATAGGGGACCTGGAGGGTGCTCCCACCCTGGCCCGAGAGGAACGTCAGCTGCTGCCCCTCGCCGCGGATCGCCAGCCGGGCGTTCTCCCGCAGGCAGCCGGCCTCCCGCCTGAACGCCAGCAGCGCGGGGTCCAGGCCCTCCTCCACGGGGCGAGAAAGGCCACCCAGGGCCGCCACCCGCTCCCGTCCCTTGGCGACGTTCTCCCTGCTCGGCACCTCCGGGCGGGTGGAAATCAAGGCCCGGGAATCCGTCGTCGGTCCCTCGGGCTGATCCCAGGTGCCGAGGGGGGCCGGGGCTGGATGGAGACACGGTGACAAACTCACTGGCTCTGAAAGGGGGAGCGGAAACCGGTCAGGGGCTCTGAGATCTCCCTTTGAGGCACAGGGGAGATGAGTGTGGGCTGGACTCCGCCTCGCTGGGGGGATGGAGCCGGTGGGAAAATGAAACGCTGGGCCTGATTTCTCCCGGAGTTACACTGGAGCAATTCCACCGGCTTCTGGATTTACACCAGAGTCACTGAGATCCGAATATGGTCCCGATCTCCATCCCTAGGAGGCCTAAATTCTAACCCAGCTTTGGAAGGGGAGTGGGGTCTGGTGGGTTAGAGCAGGGGGGGTAGAGGACCGGGAGCCAGGACTCCTGGGTTCTATTCTGGCTCTGGAAGGGGAGTGGGGTCTGGTGGGTTAGAGCAGGGGGGGTAGGGGGCCGGGAGCCAGGACTCCTGGGTTCTATTCTGGCTCTGGAAGGGGAGTGGGGTCTGGTGGGTTAGAGAGCAGGGGGGGTAGGGGGCCGGGAGCCAGGACTCCTGGGTTCTATTCTGGCTCTGGAAGGGGAGTGAGGTCCGGTGGGTTAGAGCAGGGGGGGTAGGGGGCCGGGAGCCAGGACTCCTGGATTGTATTAGCACTTGGCTACACCTGACACCTAATCTGGATTGAGGCCAGGTACCAATGTGAAGCGCAGTTGCTCTTCCAGGCTCCGTCCTGGCCGCTCTCACCCCAGAATCGCTCCAGGGGTCTTCAAGCCCTTTTCTCCTCCCCTGCCCCGGGCGGGCGACAGAAACCAGGGAGTCTCGATGACTTTGGGGCCTCCGGGAGGGGCCTGGGTGAGGTCCCGGCTCTGCCCTCAGAGGTTCAGAAAGAGCGAGCTCCTTCCCTGCGGGCGGGATATGTGCGGGGGTCCGTGCGGGGTCGCCCGCTCTGCCAGCCGCTTCCCCTCTTCCTCTCTCAGAGCCCGAGCGCAGGAGCTTGGGAAAGGAGGAAAGAAACTTTGAGGGAAAGCAGAGAAGTCGCCCGGCCCCCCCTTGGGTCGCTCCAAACCCCACCGCAGCGTGTGTGGGGCAGCATCTTCGCCTCAAGCTCAGCCCAAAGCTCCTTTCCCGCGTCCCGCTCTCCTCCCTCCGCCGCACCCCACACACAGCCAGCGAGGCCCCGAAGTCCAGGGGGGCGTCGGGGCGCGTTCCCCTCCCACGAGGCTGGGGCGGGGAGAGACGGCACCTTGCTCATCCCACTGTCCATCCCGCCAGCCCCTCGCCGCCCCACCGTCCATCCAGCCAGCCGCTCGCCGCCCCACTGTCCATCCCGCCAGCCCCTCACCGCCCCACTGTCCATCCCGCCAGGCCCTTGCCGCCCCACTGTCCATCCCGCCAGCTGCTCGCCGCCCCACTGGCCACCCCGCCAGCCCCTCGCCGCCCCACTGTTCATCCCTCCAGGCCCTCGCCGCCCCACCGTCCATCCCGCCAGCCCCTCGCCGCCCCACTGTCCATCCCGCCAGCCCCTCACCGCCCCACTGTCCATCCCGCCAGGCCCTCGCCGCCCCACTGTCCATACCGCCAGCTGCTCACCGCCCCACTGGCCACCCCGCCAGCCCCTTGCCGCCCCACTGTTCATCCCGCCAGGCCCTCGCCGCCCCACTGTCCATCCCGCCAGGCCCTCACCCCACTGGCCACCCCGCCAGCCCCTCGCCGCTGTTAGGGGGCTTATTCCTTCACCCACTTACTTCCCTGGTCCTTCTTGCATGAACAGAGAGCAACAATACCCGAAGTCCAAAGGTGCAAACAATTCGATGTTTATTGGGGTGAACTTCCAGCAAGCATGATTCCAGTTTCCTTCCTTAGTATCCTCCTTCCCAGCTCTGACACCACAGAGCCTTACACCTGTGTCCCTGTTCCCATTCCTACCCTTAGCCAAACATGATTCCAACTTCCTTACTCCCATTCCCTGTTCCCATTTCCCCCTTTAGCAAAACATGATTCCAATTTTCTTACCCCCATTCCCTGTTCCCATCTCACACACCCACATGCCCACCCCCACCCACACCCAGTCACTTCCTCATTGACTACAGATTATATAGTAAAACTTGAGTTCTGCTTAGCTATACCTTAACCAATCATTTTCCTAAAATTTAACTAACCAATCCTAACATATTGTAATATGATTATGTAACCAATTATATCCCACCACCTTAATTAGTTTACACCCAGCAAAATTAATTATACAGCAGACAGGAACAATCACAGAACCAGACAGAGATTATACAGACAAACAACAGCAAAGTGGGAACTATAATGACAAAACAATACAGAAGTGAGGATTTCACATCCCAGCTATTGATAAGTGAGTTCTTGCCAGACAGGATGCTATCAAACTAAGTTTCCTTTTACATTTTCTAGGCACTTCCCTTTCTCTGGAGGTGATAGGAATACAATCCTGTCCTGATAGTGCCTGACAGCCCAATAGCACCTTATTTCAATGTGACTAGTTTGGAATGTGAGGAGGTGACTGGTCGCTTCCCAGCTTATGGCTGCCTCTGCTGCTTAGCCAAAGGCCTGAGCCTAAGAACAGGGCCTCAGACTGTCACAGTAAGAGAAGGCCCTTACACCAGCAGACAGTGGTTTTGATTCTTTCTTTTATACCTCTATCACTAGCCAAGTGATAAGAATACACCTAAATTCTTAGAGTATAGGCCTTTACAGACAGGCCTGAATATCTATATCCTAACAGCCGCCCCACTGTTCATCCCGCCAGCCGCTCACCGCCCCACCGTCCATCCCGCCATCCCCTCGCCGCCCCACCGTCCATCCCGCCAGGCCCTCGCCGCCCCACTGTCCATCCCGCCAGGCCCTCGCCGCCCCACCGTCCATCCCGCCAGCCCCTCGCCGCCCCACTGGCCATCCCGCCAGCCGCTCGCCGCCCCACTGTCCATCCCGCCAGCCCCTCGCCGCCCCACCGTCCATCCCGCCAGGCCCTCGCCGCCCCACTGTCCATCCTGCCAGCCGCTCACCGCCCCACCGTCCATCCCGCCAGGCCCTCGCCGCCCCACTGTCCATCCCGCCAGCCCCTCGCCGCCCCACCGTCCATCCCGCCAGGCCCTCGCCGCCCCACTGTCCATCCTGCCAGCCGCTCGCCGCCTGCTTCTCTACTGTTACCCTGCAGGTCGATCTCTTAAGGGTCCACCCGACTTTCAGTTACTTTCAGCTGTTAGTGGGGGAACCTCGCTGCTGAAGAAGGCTGGGCACAAACGCCGTCCCGCCGCCCTTGATTTCAGCTCCCGGGAGCACTTAACAAAAGACTCCCAATGGAGCCTTCCTGAGCTTGGCCTCTGACCCGTGGGGAGGGGGCAGGTTAAACCACGTCGGGGGCTCTTAGGCCGTGTCCGCACCTCCCAGCAGGGACACCTGCCCCCACCCCTTCTTCCGCTCCAGGGGTGTCTGGCACCCAGCAAGTCCAGGCCAGTCTAGGGTGAGGCCTTCAGGCCAAGAACAGCTCTTCTCCCCGACACTCGTACAGAAAGGACAATATCATTTCCCTGCCCCGGCATTCAAATGTACATTTTCAATGTAAGCTACTATTAAAATGATCTAATACACAGGGCAAGGAAAGAGTCTTTATACATCTGGGGCATAATGCTTACAATGATCCAAAATTTTGGTATAAAAGCCGTCAAACGCGTGGTCTGTATAATCTGCAGTATCCCAAAGTAAGGTTAATACATTGAACGGTACAGTCAAGAGATTAGCATGCAAATATTTTGGCACATCACCTATCCCAAGTTATATTGAGAGCGGTTTGTGGAGAGCCACGGTAGTCGTGAGTGTCGCTTGTAAGCCAACAGCAACCGAAGTGGATCAGCTCCGTTTGCTGGATACCTGGGCACAGAAGGTGTGTTCAGCTACAGGAAACACCGCCTGGGCCTGACGCTTTCCCCCCGCCCCAGCTCCCTGCCTGGGGAGAGCTCATGCAGACCCTGCTTTCACCCCCATCAGCCGGGCGCTGATCCTTGCATTTCAGGGCCTGTGGCTCTCAAACTTTTGGGGGGCTGCGGTTTGTGGGGAATCTGAAAGCCAACGGGGGGAATTTTCCAGATCAGAGCAAAACCGGATTAGGAGAAAAGCCAAATCTCCTGTGAACGGCAAATCCCAGGGGAGCCAGATGGAGCTGGGAGTCTGGGACACGCCCCCCACCCCCGCTGGGGAACAATGGGGGGGGCAGGGCCTGGGCAGGGGACGATGAGGGGGAGACACAGATCATGAGGGGGAGAGGATGGACAGACCAGGGAACCAGCTGTCTCCTGCCAGCCCCGGCCTCAGCTCCAGGGGAAGAAAGGAAACCGAAACTCAGAGGAGAAGTGGCGGGCGGGAGCGGGGGGGGGGGATTTTTATTCATTCTGTGGCAGAGCCAGAGCCAGAGAACCACGCTGTGCTGAGAGAACAGGAGAGACGGGAAGTGCTGGGGTACGAATATCCCTGACAGCCCCCCACCCACATCTGCTGGTGCCCCTCACTCCCGAGCTGCAGCCCACGCAGGGCTATGGGGAGCCCAGGGCTGGGCTGGCAGGGGGCTGCAGGTCGGGAGTGAGGGGCACCGGCAGAGCTGGGAGGGCCCAGGGCTGGGCTGGCAGGGGGCTGTGGGTCGGGAGTGAGGGGCACCGGCAGAGCTGGGAGGGCCCAGGGCCGGGCTGGCAGGGGGCTGTGGGTCGGGAGTGAGGGGCACTGGCAGAGCTGGGGGGGTCCCAGGGCTGGGCTGGCAGAGGGCTGTGGGTCGGGAGTGAGGGGCACCGGCAGAGCTGGGGGGGGGTCCCAGGGCTGGGCTGGCAGGGGGCTGTGGGTCGGGAGTGAGGGGCACCGGTAGGGCTATGGGGAGCCCAGGGCTGGGCTGGCAGGGGGCTGTGGGTCGGGAGTGAGGGGCACCGGCAGGGCTGGGGGGGGTCCCAGGGCTGGGCTGGCAGGGGGCTGTGGGTCGGAAGTGAGGGGCACCGGTAGGGCTATGGGGAGCCCAGGGCTGGGCTGGCAGAGGGCTGTGGGTCGGGAGTGAGGGGCACCGGTAGGGCTATGGGGAGCCCAGGGCTGGGCTGGCAGGGGGCTGTGGGTCGGGAGTGAGGGGCACTGGCAGAGCTGGGGGGGGTCCCAGGGCCGGGCTGGCAGGGGGCTGTGGGTCGGGAGTGAGGGGCACCGGTAGGGCTATGGGGAGCCCAGGGCTGGGCTGGCAGAGGGCTGTGGGTCGGGAGTGAGGGGCACCGGTAGGGCTATGGGGAGCCCAGGGCTGGGCTGGCAGGGGGCTGTGGGTCGGGAGTGAGGGGCACTGGCAGAGCTGGGGGGGTCCCAGGGCTGGGCTGGCAGGGGGCTGTGGGTCGGGAGTGAGGGGCACCGGCAGAGCTGGGGGGGGTCCCAGGGCTGGGCTGGCAGGGGGCTGTGGGTCGGGAGTGAGGGGCACCGGCAGAGCTGGGGGGGGTCCCAGGGCTGGGCTGGTAGGGGGCTGCGGGTCAGGAGTGAGGGGCACCGGCAGAGCTGGGGGGGGGTCCCAGGGCTGGGCTGGTAGGGGGCTGTGGGTCGGGAGTGAGGGGCACCGGTAGGGCTATGGGGAGCCCAGGGCTGGGCTGGCAGGGGGCTGTGGGTCGGGAGTGAGGGGCACCGGTAGGGCTATGGGGAGCCCAGGGCTGGGCTGGCAGGGGGCTGTGGGTCGGGAGTGAGGGGCACCGGTAGGGCTATGGGGAGCCCAGGGCTGGGCTGGCAGGGGGCTGCGGGTCGGGAGTGAGGGGCACCGGCAGAGCTGGGAGGGCCCAGGGCTGGGCTGGCAGGGGGCTGTGGGTCGGGAGTGAGGGGCACCGGCAGGGCTGGGGGGGGTCCCAGGGCTGGGCTGGCAGAGGGCTGTGGGTCGGGAGTGAGGGGCACCGGTAGGGCTATGGGGAGCCCAGGGCTGGGCTGGTAGGGGGCTGTGGGTCGGGAGTGAGGGGCACCGGTAGGGCTATGGGGAGCCCAGGGCTGGGCTGGCAGGGGGCTGTGGGTCGGGAGTGAGGGGCACCCAAACTGATTCAGTCTCCTTCCCGTTCCTTAGGGACCAGGCCGCAGCCGGGCCGCACTGAGCTGGTCACCCAGGCACTGAGTTGCGCTGATCCCTCCCGCAGCCGGCCGTGCTCGGGCACTGGAGGTCCATGGCTCACTGGAGGACCATCAGCCACCGCTGGGCCACTAACTGGCTCCACTGGTTGCTCCTGGACTGGGCCAGGAGGCAGCTGGGCCACCTGTTGCGAATGTGTCTCGGGGTGGCCTTGGCCGTGATGCTGGTCTTCATCATCCTCTGCATCCTCGCTCGTGGGCTGCGACAGGAGATGCTGGGCCTTTCCCCCCTGAGTGCCGGGGACCCCACGGCTCTGATGGTCCGTCCGCCGAGCCTCCCCCAGGGTGTCCTCAGCCTCCTCCGGGACGCCTTGTTCCACGTTGCCGCCCTGCTGTCCTTCCAGGAGCCTCTAACCATCGCCAACCTCCTGAGGCACCGGGACCGGCTGCAGGGCCTGGACGAGGCGAGCTACGAGCTCCGGGAGTGTCTCGAGCGGGCCGTTGAGGAGTTCAGCAAGGAGCCGCCGGCGGTCCAGGCCAACGCCTGGCTGAGTGTCCAGTGTGCGGGGCGGGTGCTGGAGTTCCTCTCCGGCCAGGGGGACTGCAAGATCTCGGTCTATCTCCTCCACCACCGTGTCCGGTACAGCGTGGAGGTGCGGACGGCCGAGCTGTACCTGGCCAGGCTGGCCATGCACCCGGAGCCGCTGAGCGTGGACGCGCTGCTGAGGGTGCGGCGCCGGCTCCAGGCCTGGGGGGTGCTGACCGAGGAGCTCAGAGGCTGCCTGGACTTCGCCGTGCAGAAATTCACCGAGGAGCCACTCTGCGTCCAGGACAATGCCAGGATGGTGGTGGACTGCGCTGGGCGGGCGCTGAGCTTCTCCGCGGGAGCTGGGGGGAACCAGATCAATGTCTACGACGACCGGGACGGCCGCGTCCACTACCGAATCCAGGCGTCGGGGCTGTGGGCCCGCACCGCGCGGTTCCTCAATGGCAACTCGCCCCACCACACCCTGAACGTGGGCCCCCGGTGGTGAAGGCTGCCGGGGGAGAGGTTCTGTAGCCAGCTGGAGTGATGGTCAATGGGCCAGGGGTGTCCTGGGGGGCCATGATCCTGTTCTGCAGCAGAGGGGGCAGAGAGGGTGTTAGCCAAAGAACCCAAGCCTGGACAAAGTTGCCTTGATCTATTTAGCTGTTTTGGATTTATTCAGTTAGTAGTAATTTGTTTTATAAACTTGCCCATGTGACTCCAAGCTCCATTTGGCTCTAATTTTCCAGAGTAAGAACAAAGAGGGGTTCTTACACCTGGAAAAGACTGTAAAAGGCTGATGCCTCATCTCCATCTGGTCTTCAATCCTGCTTCATACCTCTGGAGGGACTTTGCTACAAGCGGAAGCTCTGAGCCAAGGACTGATGACCCCTCCCAGCTGGGGATGTTCTCCAGAGACTTGATTTGAACCTGCCGTTTATTCCATCCCTGCCGCAAGCCTGAACCAAGAACTCTGCCATGACTGTGTGTCATTGATTCCATTTCACCAATTCTAGCTCCCACCTGTATCTTTTCCCTTTTATGATTTTAGATTCTAAAGGATGGGCCACAGCGCGATTTGTGGATAAGATCTGATCTGTATATTGACCTGGGTCTGGGGCTTGGTCCTTTGGGATCGAGGGAACCTTTTTTCTGTTACTGGGGTGTTGGTTTTTTCTGTTACTGGGGTGTTGGTTTTCAGAACCGTTCATCCCCATAACAAGTGGCACGGTGGTGATACTGGGAAACTGGGGTGTCTAAGGGAATTGGTCGTGTGACTTATGGTTAGCCAGTGGGGTGAGACAGAAGTCCTCTCTGTCTGGCTGGTTTGGTGTGCACAGAAACCCCAGCCTTGGGCGGTAACTGCCCTGCTTTAAGCAACTTGTCCTGAATTGGCCCTCTCAGCTGGGTCCCACCAGAAAAGGAAAGGGATCTGGGGGTCATAGTGGGCCACAAACTAAATATGAGTCAACCGTGTAACGCTGTTGCAAAAAAAGCAAAGGTCATTCTGGGCTGTATTAGCAGCAGTGTTATCAGCAAGATGCGAGAGGTAATTCTCCCGCTCTACTCCGCGCTGATTAGGCCTCAGCTGGAGTATTGTGTCCATTCCGGGCGCCACATTTCAGGAAGGATGTGGACAAATTGGAGAAAGTCCAGCGAAGAGCAAGAAAAATGATTAAAGGTCTAGAAAACATGAGGTCTGAGGAAAGATTGAAAGAACTGCAGAAGAGAAGACTGAGAGGGGACATGATAAGAGTCTTCAAGTACCTGAAAAGTTGTAACAAGGAGGAAGGAGAAACATTATTCTCTTTAACCTCTGATGATAGGAGAAGAAGCAATGGGCTCAAACTGCAGCAAGGGAGGTTGAGGTTGGACATTAGGAAAAACTTCCTAACTGTCAGGGTGGTGAAGCACTGGAATAAATTGCCTAGGGAGGTGTCACGGAGTCCCTGGGCGATGCTCTGGAACTGCTCCCCATGAAGCCAGTCAGGACTCTGGGGCAGTCGCCTTTCTGTGAGCAGCCTGTCTTCAGGACACGCAGCTCACACAGCTTCCACCTTCCTGGGTCTGACCTCGGAGCATTCAGCATCCTCTGCCCCTCTGTGCGCTTCCCCCAGCGAGTCCGCTCAGGCGGGGTCCTGGGGAAGCCAGAGGGTCCTGCACCCCAACTTCGCAGTCAGACGTGACTCTCAGCCAGCCAGTAAAACAGAAGGTTTATTAGACGACAGGAACATGGTCTAACACAGAGCTTGCAGGTGCAGAGAACGGGACCCCTCAGCTGGGTCCATTTTGGGGGGTAGTGAGCCAGACAACCACGTCTGCACTTCACTCCATGTCCCAGCCAGCCCCAAACTGAAACCCCCTCCAGCCCCTCCTCCTCTGGGCTTTGTCCCTTTCCCGGGCCAGGTGGTCACCTGATTCCTTTGTTCTCCAACCCTTCAGCTCTCACCTTGCGGGGGAGGGCCCAGGCCATCAGTTGCCAGGAAACAGGGTGTCGGCCATTCTCTGTGTCCAGACTCCTGCACACACATGCTCTCTAGGGCTCTGCAATGATCATACACCCTTACTCCACCCCCTAGATACTTAAGAACTGCCTGGGGGAAACTGAGGCACCCCCCCACTATTCAGAGGAAACATTAAGAACAGTCCCACTTCGTCACATCTCTCCCCCCTTCGAGATCGAACTGAGCGGGGTCACTTTAGCCGGTGACCTGGGGAAGTTCGAAGCCACCAACGTTCCCATGGATGCCCCAGCATCTCTCCCATTCCTTGGTAGGAGTTACACCAGGCCCTTCCAGTTTCACACCCTCCCTTAGGTCAGGGGTGGTCGATAGCACTCGCAGGCCGCATGTGGGAAGGTTTATGCAGCCCATGCCCTTTGGCCACCCCAAGAATGTCTCCCCATTGACCATCACCTTCTGCTCCCACTGGAGGTCCGGGGGGCCTGGCCCCAGGAAACTCCACACAGACATATAGGTTGGGGTCAGGAGTGGGAGCCTGTCCACATCCCCAACCATCTGGCTGACGGAGTCTATGGCCTTGGGACCCAGCAAGGGAGCTAGACACCGGGGCTTTTCCGCAGGGTCCCCCTGGTTCAAATCGCCAGCCTGCTCAAAGGCAGTGAGGTGGGCATCCAAACCCCCCCCCTTAACCAGGGGCAGCAATTTAGTCTTGAGGTTCCCTGTGGAACTGGCCCCCCGGGGTCTATCCCCACTCACCCCGGGGAGGTCCCCTAGGCCTCTCCGCTCCCCCACCGCCAGTTCATGCTGCTGCTGCTTCTGCAGCTCTTTCTCGGGCTCTCGCTGTCTCCCAGGGTCCTCTTGCTCTCTCGGACTCAGCTCCAATCCCGTCCGTCTCCGATCCCCCGATGGGGAACCCGATCGTGAATACCCCCGTCTGGTCGGGGACAGGAGTCTTGGCGATGCCTGGCTACCACTCCAGCTGCTCCCAGATCCTGCTATAGCCCCAGTTGGGGTCAGGAGTCTGTTCCTTAGAGCGGTCATCCTCCTCCAGCTGCACGATTAACTCTGCTTTGGTGAACTTTCCAACGCTCAACCCTCTCTGTTTGCACAGGGTTACAATGTCCTTCTTAAGGAGACAGTGACAGGCCGTCACTCCGCTCCTCCCAAGTTGTCGTGGACTCACAGGCCCGTGTGTTCTCAGCTCCCCACGGTTTCCAGGGAGAACCCCTAGTGTGCCAGCCCTTCTCGAGGTCACCACCTCTTTGCCAGGGTCGAGCTGCAGACTCCTCCGCCCCTTGGACTGCTCGCTGCAATCCCCAGGGGAACCCTGCTACTGCACAGTCCTTCTCGCTGGTCACACACTCCCAGGGGTTAACCGCCCCCCGAAACCGCTCCTCTCTGAGCCTTCAGCAGGCCTAGTCCTCAGCAATCCCCCTTCGTGTTACTGCTCCCCAGTCACTTACTGCAGGAAGCACCATCCACGGGGTGCAGTACATCCCACCGCTGCCACCAGTTGTCACGGAGTCCCTGGGCGATGCTCTGGAACTGCTCCCCATGAAGCCAGTCAGGACTCTGGGGCAGTTGCCTTTCTGTGAGCAGCCTGTCTTCAGGACACGCAGCTCACACAGCTTCCACCTTCCTGGGTCTGACCTCGGAGCATTCAGCATCCTCTGCCCCTCCGTGCGCTTCCCACAGCGAATCCGCTCAGGCGGGGTCCTGGGGAAGCCAGAGGGTCCTGCACCCCAACTTCGCAGTCAGACGTGACTCTCAGCCAGCCAGTAAAACAGAAGGTTTATTAGACGACAGGAACATGGTCTAAAACAGAGCTTGCAGGTGCAGCGAACGGGACCCCTCAGCTGGGTCCATTTTGGGGGGTAGTGAGCCAGACAACCACGTCTGCACTTCACTCCATGTCCCAGCCAGCCCCAAACTGAAAACCCCCTCCAGCCCCTCCTCCTCTGGGCTTTGTTCCTTTCCCGGGCCAGGTGGTCACCTGATTCCTTTGTTCTCCAACCCTTCAGCTCTCACCTTGCGGGGGAGGGCCCAGGCCATCAGTTGCCAGGAAACAGGGTGTTGGCCATTCTCTGTGTCCAGACCCCTGCACACACCTGCCCTCTAGGGCTCTGCAATGATCATACACCCTTACCCCACCCCCTAGATACTTAAGAACTGCCTGGGGGAAACTGAGGCACCCCCACACTATTCAGAGGAAACATTAAGAACAGTCCCACTTCGTCACAGGAGGTTGTGGAATCCCCATCATAGGAGATCTTTAAGGACAGGTTGGACAAACGCCTGTCAGGGATGGTCTAGATGGTGCTTGGTCCTGCCATGAGTGCAGGGGACCGGACTTGATGACCTCTCGAGGTTCCTTCTAGTTCTATGGTTCTATGATGTTCTGTTACAAGCGTGTTCATTAGAAAATTGTTTAACAGCCCCTGTGCCGTTTCCTCTAATTGCTGGGTAGAAGAATGGGAGGACTTGTGGCACCTTAGAGACTAACCAATTTATTTGAGCATCAGCTTTTGTGAGCGACAGCTCACTTCGTCGGATGCATTCAGTGGAAAATACAGTGGGGAGATTTATATACACAGAGAACATGAAACAATGGGTGTTGCCTTACACACTGTAACCTGAGTGATCACTTAAGGTGAGCTGTTACCAGCAGGAGAGCGGGGGCCAGAGGAGGAACCTTTTGTCGTGATAATCAAGGTGGGCCATTTCCAGCAGTTGACAAGAACATCTGAGGAACAGTGGGGGGGAATAAACATGGGGAAATAGTTTTACTTTGTGTAATGACCCATCCACTCCCAGTCTCTTTTCAAGCCTAAGTTAATTGCATCCAGTTTGCCAATTCATTCCAATTCAGCAGTCTCTCATTGGAGTCTGTTTTTGAAGTTTTTTTGTTGAAGATTTGCCACTTTTACGTCAGAAATCGAGTGACCAGAGAGATTGAAGTGTTCTCCAGTTAGATTGAAGTTGGGCTGACTTGAGCAACGATACAGACCGGTACCTACAACCCCAGCTGCAGACCCTTTTTGGTGTGTGTGTGTGTGTATAAAATATACGCACACACTGATTTTAATACTTGTGTAGCATTTTAAATAAACGCGGCGTGTTGCCTTGTCCCCTGAAAAAGAGTCCGTGAGTCTTTACAAGCATCACAATGGCTCCAGCCTCTCCCCTTGTCTCAGGCCCCCAGGTTTGTTGCATTGACTCAGCGCACCTGGAGCTCCCCAGCCACACGGCCTCTCCAGAAAGGTCTCTGAGCCCTGGCTCCCGGCCCGTCCGGCTCAGCATCCCTGTTGGGTTGCGCTAGGGCACTCCCTGCCCTCTCCAGGGGCTCCCTGAGCAAATGCGGCTGCCTCTGGGGCGCAGATCCCCCCACTGTAACACGAATCCAGAGCTTGGGTTCTGCTGAGGGTCAGCTTTCATCCTGGGTTAATGTCCTGCATGTGGCCAGGGAAGGGAGCCTTTGCCTGGACACCCCGGGGTGGGACGGGGCAGCCCAATACCTGTGGTTAGAGCTGGGCAGGTTCCAGGGCCAGGTGCCAGGTATCCTCGCGAGGAGGAAACAGGATGGACTCAGGGTGCCGGGTTCACTCCCTGCTCCGGGAGAATCATCTCGCAGAGACCCCGATCCCCCCGCTTGGAGCCCGCTGGACACAGGAGCAGCCATGAGTCCGGGAGGGTCCCTCCCCAGCGTCTGACCCCCGAGCCCCTCCAACCTTGGGCTCCCCCCCAAACTCTGCCGGTGCCCCTCCCTCCCAACCTGCAGCCCCCTGCTACTGCCCAGCCCTGCCCTGCCCCCCCAGCTCTGTCATTGCCTCTCACTCCCGACCCGCAGCCCCCTGCTACTTCCCAGCCCCCTGGAACATGTAACATTTCAGCGGCAGGTCCCAGCCCATCCGTTGAAGCAGTTTTGCACTTTGGGAGCCTCAAACCGCAGGAGTTTTGTAAATCACCTCAGGCTGGAGTCCGATGGGCCAAGAGCCCGACCCCGATTCCTTCGCCCGGCCCTGGATGCTCCGCCCGGAGCCCGAGGGGATTCAGGGAGGCGCCGAAGGCGGGGAGCTGGGGTTAGAACCTGCGGCCGGCTGAGGCCAGCTCATGGCTCTGGGAGAGCTCCCGCCAGCCGGGGCCAGGGGCGCGAGCATTTCCACAGGACAGGGGCAGCCATGGTACGGACACGCACCCGTGCACACGCATGTGCTCTCTCACCGGCCCCAGCCAGCAGCGCGGGATGGACAGACAGACAGACAGACGCTCCCCGCCAGCAGGGACGGAGAGATGGAGCCCCCCGCCCGCTTGCCTGCCCGCCAGGAGCTCACACGCTCAGGTGTCTCCCTGACTCCGTAGGACCCTTTCCGTGGCACTGACTGGCCCCATATTGGGGGACGCCGGGGGCTGATGGGGCACCTCTGTGCGTTGCCCCTGGTGCTGGCCACGGGGCTGACGCTGCTGGGTCCGGCCCCGCAAAGGGCCCCATGAGCTGGAGTCGCACGAGGCCGAGCGGGCCCGGGCCGTGCTGGCGGAGACGAGCCTCGGCTGGCCGACCTCCCTGGCCCTTATCTGCCCCCGCATGGAACAGCTCAGCCTGGGCAGCCCGGAGCCGGCTGGAGGCTGACGCCGGAGCTGGGCGAGCGTCTGGAGCACGCCCTGGAGACCCTGGCCTGGGAGCCGCCTGGCATCCAGGACAACGCCCGGCTCACCGTCCACCCTGCTGGAGTTCGTCTCCGAGGCCGGGGGGAACGAGACGGCGATCTACCGCAGCGGAGGGGAGATCCGGTACCGGGTTTACATCCGGAACGCCTTCAGCAAGAAACCCATGGCCCCAGCGGAGCCCTGGCTTCTAGCAGGGGCGGGGGGTCCGGTGGTTAGAGCAGGAGGGGGCTGGGAGCCGGGACCCGTGGCTTTCTGAACTCAGTGCTCGTAGGCAAGAAGCGCCAGCAGCCACCAAACTCGGGGGAGTCTGATCATCCCTCACTGACCCCCAGGAAGACGGGAACCCCCTCTTCCGGCACCCCTGGTGTGTGTCCCCAGGCTGGCACTGCGTGTGCCCGTGTAAAGAACAAGACAATTAAAAGGCAACAAAGCATAGCACAAATGGGCGGGCCTGGATGCCCGGGTTCCCCTCAGAGAAACAGCCCAGCCTGGCTGCTGCGGTGTGAAATCGACACCCGCCCCGGGGGTGGGACTGAACCCAGGAGGAAGGTGAATCACTCTCCACGGGGAAATCGAAAGTTAGATGCAGGCTGGGGGCGGGGACTGGGTAGAAGTTGTGGAGGTGGGTGGGAGGGCTAGTTATGGGGGGACAGAAGATGGGGGGGTTATGTTAAGGAAAAGTTAGCACATGTGACTCCATTTTGGTTTGGGGCCCACCATTGTTTAAATGCCAGCACATCATACACCAGGAGGAGTGATCCTTAGATATTGAATCCCTGTGAAAATCCTCCTCCTTGTCTCCAGCCTGCCTTGACTCCCAGTATCTGGTTTTTGTCAGTCTCTAACTCCCTGTCTCTTGGCCTTGATGTGAGGCCTCCCATCCTGATAATAAAAGTTACTGATGCATGGCTTTAGGACCATGCTGCGTAATTAATATACTGGTAGAGCACGAGGAATGCACCAAGCAGGGATAGGTGGTAGATAAGACAAGGGTTTGTTTATTGGCTAAGGTTTCCGATGCATGATGGCAACATGCTTTGCTAAAAGGTATATAACCTTTGTATAATTTGCATTCAGGGTCCCCTCCTGGCTAGCAGGGGGGCACCACACTCGAGCGTAATAAACTTAGTGTCTTTTGGGAACTCTGCAGTTGTGGACTTTGTTTCTGTGCCTCAGCCTAGATTCGAACTGTGCGTGACCTATCAGGTATAATTCGCAGCACTGGTGTGCGTGTCCTACCAGGTGTAATTCGTAGCACTTGTGTGCGTGTCCTACCAGGTGTAATTCGTAACAGTTAGGTCCAGGGGACGGGGGGGGGAGGTTGGGTACAGGACATGGGGGGCTGAAGGATGGGAGGACAGAGGGCTAGTCACAAGGTTTGGGGGCTGGGTATGTGTAGGCTGTTGGAGCAGGGACTGCAGGGCGGGATGTGGGGGGGTATGAGGGCTCTTCCCAGACACCCTCCCTCTCTCTGGGGTGGGGGAGGGATATAGAGTCCCCTCGGACTCCTGGGTTGGAGTCAATGGGGCCAGATCCCAGCTCGGGTCAATACAACTTTCTCTGAACATTTTCCTCCAGTCTTTCCGTGTCAGACCCGTTTGCTGAGGAGAGAACCCAGGAGTCCTGTCTCCAGGCTCTCAGTCCACCCTGCTTACAACACCACACCCCCCTCCCCTCCCAGAGCCAGGATGGAACCCAGGCATCCTAGGGATGGAGATCAGGGCCAGATTCCAATCTCTGTGACCCCAGTGTGAACCCGGAGGCCGACTGATTCACTTCAACATAAGTAAAGAAAAACTCTGCCCCAACGTTTCGTTTTCCCAGTGGGGCTGAGTCCTCCACAAACTCATCCCTGCTGTGCCTCAAAGGGGAGCTGAGAGCCCACGACCGATTTCCCCCCGTCCCCCAGAGTCTCCCAGCTGCATCCCAGCGCCCTGAACCTAACCGCCTGCACCCAGCTCCCGCAAACCCTCTGCCTCCCTGCAGTACCCTGTCCTCATCCCCCCCCAGCAGCTCCTACCCCCCAGAGCCCTGCCCCCTTGGGCCCAACTCCCCACCCAGTGCAGGCGGCTGGTAACGGGACAGACAGACACTAACCCGGGGCCCCTGCCTCCCTGCGTCTCTGGCCACAAGTTGCTGTTTGTGAACCCCTCAAGATGTCCCCAGAACACTCACACACAGACACACCCTTCCCAGAAGACCTTAACTTTCGATTTCCCTGTCAAGGGTAATTCAGACTCCTCCAGGTTTCTGCCTCTCACCGGGAAGGGGTGGAGAAAAGGGCCTGTTGAAACGTGGAGTGATTCTGCGATGAGAACGGGTCTGGATGGAGTCACAGAGCGTGAAGGAAGTTCACATATGCACCTGGCCCTCATCCAAATTAGGCTTCAGTGTAGCCAAGTTGTAACAGGACCCAGGAGTCCTGCCTCCCAGTCCCCGCCTGCTCTAACCCACCAGACCCCACTCTCCTCCCAGAGCCGGGAGGGAGGGAACCCAGGAGTCCTGCCTCCCAGTCCCTGCCTGCTCTAACCCACCAGACCCCACTCTCCCTGCGAGAGGTTGTATCAACCCTCCCACTCTGATGATGCAAGTGCCTTGGGGCCAAGAGTCCACACCCCCTCACCCTTGCTGGGCATGTGCCCGGTGGCGGAGGGAGCGTATAAAAGGGAGCAGCTCGGCTCAGTCTGCACTGGCTGGAGAGGAGAGTGGACGTGCGCCGCGAGCCCCTGCCGAGAAGCCGCCGGGATTCCAGACCGCCAAAGCCGAACCCCCAGACTGCGGCGCGGGAGCCCTGTCAGTCGCGGGCCCCGAAGGGGACGTCGAGCTGCGACCGGTGGGAGAGACGCCCGAGACAGGACTAAGGGTAGGAAGTGGCCCAGCAGATGTCTTTGAGTATGCGGAGACCTGACCCCGGGTAACGGGTTTCATAGGGTCCTGGGTTGGAACCCGGAGGATAGGGTGGGCCCGGGTTCCCCTACCCTGCCCAACTCGTGCCAATAGGCAACGCTGACTCGGGAGAAAGGGCGGCTCCTTTGAACCCCTGCCAGTAGCACCGCGGCTGCTGAGGTAAGCTGCCAGAGAGGGGTCAGCCCCTGTGACAAATAAAGTGGGGCGATACCTCCCTTTCATGGACACCCAGCCAGCCAGTTAACTGTAAAATCCCTCTTGGTAGCTGCGTCACCTCCATTTCCCCAGCCAGCTGCAAACTGAAACCCCCTCCAGCCCTGTCAGGGTTCCTTCCCCACTCTGAACTCGAGGGGAGAGATGTGGGGATCCGCATGAAAGACCCCTTAAGCTTATTCTTACCAGTTTAGGTTAAAACTTCCCCAAGGCACAGATTCCTTTCTTGCCTTGGGATCGCTGCCACCACCAAGTGATTTAACAAACAAACAATCAGGGAAGGGACCACTTGGAGTCCTATTCCCCCCAGATATTCCCCCATGCCTACACCCCCTTTCCTGGGGAAGGCTTGACCACATATCCTCACCAATTGGTTACAAAGGGACGACAGACCCAAACTCCTGGGTCTTAGAACAATGGGAAAATCAGTCAGGTTCTTCAAAAGAAGGATTTTATTTAAAGAGAAAAAGGTAAAAGAATCACCTCTGTAAACTTAGGCTGGTAGTTAACCCTACAGAGTAGCAGAAAATTCAAAGAGCCCAGAGGAACCCCCTCTAGCCTTAGTTTCAAAGTGACAACAAAACAGGGATAAACCTTCCTCTAGCAAAGGGAAAATTCACAAGTTGAGAAAACAAAGGTAAATGAAAACACCTTGCCTGGCTGTTACTTACAAGTTTGAAATAAGAGAGACTTGTTCAGGAAGATTTGGAGAACATGGATTGATGTCCGGTCCCTCTTAGTCCCAAGAGCGAATGGCCACACAAACAAAGAACCCAAAACAAAACCTCCCCCCCCCCGCCACCAGATTTGAAAGTATCTTTTGTCCCCATTGCTTCCTTTGGTCAGGTGCCAACCAGGTTACTTGAGCTTCTTAACTCCTTACAGTTAAGGAGGAATTTAGGCTCCCTCTATGGTTATGACAAGCCCCTCCTCTGGCCTTTGTCTCTTTCCCGGGCCAGGAGGCCACCTGATCTCTTTGTTCTCCAACCCCTTCAGTTGGCACCTTGCAGGGGAGGGGCCCAGGCCATCAGTTGCCAGGAGACAGGGTTTCAGCCATTCTCTGTGCAGACCCCTGCCCTCTAAGGCTCTGCAACAAGCACACACCCTTATCCCACACGTAGATACTTCAGAAATGCATGGGGAAACTGAGGCACCCACACAGTATTCAGAGAAAATATTAAGAACATTCCCACTTTGTTACACCTGGAAACCAGGCCTTAGAGAAACCCAGTGCCATGGAAACCAGGCCTCAGGGAATCTGGGTGCCATGGAAACCAGGTGCCATAGAAACCAGGCCTTAGACAAACTAGGTGCCACGAAAACCAGGCCTCAGAAAAACCAGGTGCCATGGAAACCAGGCCTCAGAGAAACCAGGTGCCATGGAAACCAGGCCTCAGAGAAACCAGGTTCCGTAGAAACCAGGCCTGAGACAAACTAGGTGCCACGAAAACCAGGCCTCAGAGAAACCAGGTGCCATAGAAACCAGGCCTTAGACAAACTTAAGTGTCATGGAAACCAGGCCTCAAAGAAACAAGGTGTCATGATGTGACGAAGTGGGACTGTTCTTAATGTTTCCTCTGAATAGTGTGGGGGTGCCTCAGTTTCCCCTATGCAGTTCTTAAGTATCTAGGGGGTGGAGTAAGGGTGTATGATCATTGCAGAGCCCTAGAGGGCAGGTGTGTGCAGGAGTCTGGACACAGAGAATGGCCGACACCCTGTTTCCTGGCCACTGATGGCCTGGGCCCTTCCCCCCCTGCAAGGTGAGAGCTGAAGGGTTGGAGAACAAAGGAATCAGGTGACCACCTGGCCCGGGAAAGGAACAAAGCCCAGAGGAGGAGGGGCTGGAGGGGGTTTCAGTTTGGGGCTGGCTGGGACATGGAGTGAAGGGCAGACGTGGTTGTCTGGCTCACTGCCCCCCAAAATGGACCCAGCTGAGGGGTCCCGTTCTCTGCACCTGCAAGCTCTGTTTTAGACCATGTTCCTGTCATCTAATAAACCTTCTGTTTTACTGGCTGGCTGAGAGTCACGTCTGACTGCGGAGTTGGGGTGCAGGAGCCTCTGGCTTCCCCAGGACCCCGCCTGGGCGGACTCGCGGTGGGAAGCGCACGGAGAGGCAGAGGATGCTGAATGCTCCGAGGTCAGACCCAGGAAGGTGGAAGCTGTGTGAGCTGTGTGTCCTGAAGACAGGCTGCTCACAGAAAGGCGACTGCCCCAGAGTCCTGACTGGCTTCATGGGGAGCAGTTCCAGAGCATCGCCCAGGGACTCCGTGACACATGGAAACTAAGCCTTCGAGAAACCAAGTGCCATGGACACCAGGCCTCAGAGAAACCAGGTGCCATAGAAAGCAGACCTTAGACAAACCAGGTGCCACGAAAACCAGGCCTCAGAGAAACCAGGTGCCATGGAAACCAGGCTGTACAGAAACTGGGCCTGAGAAACCAGGCTACAAGGACAACAAGCCTCAGGGAAACAGGCCCACAAAGAAGCTGGGTGCCATGGAAACGAGGCCTCTGGGAAAACAGGCTGTGTAGAAACCAGGCCTCAGAAACCAGGTTTCAACGACAACAGGCCTCTGGGAAATTGGGTGCCATGGAAACCAAGCCATAGGGAAGCCGGGCGATACAGAAAGCCGGCATCAGGGAAACAGGGTACTTTGGCAGCCAGGGGTCAGGGAAATCATGTGTTATGGCAACCAGATTTCAGAAACACTGGGCCATGGAGAAACCCGGCCTCAGGGAAATTGGGTACCATGGAAACCAGGTGTCAGGGAAAGGGGGCAGCAGAGAAAAATATTGCCCCAAAAAGGCCAGCAAGACACCAGCCCCCAGGGAAAGCAGCTCATGGAGTCAGCGGCCAGACAGCGAGACTGTTTTTATTACTATTTGACAGCAAACAAGGAGCCGGGCACTGTAGTTAACCCCACGTGGGGCCCAGTAACGGGTGATTGTATAGGACCGTGGTTCACAGCCAGGGGTCCGGGGCCCCTGGGGGGCTGCGAGCAGGTTTCAGGGGGTCCTCAAAGCAGGGCCAGCATTAGACTCACTGGGGCCCAGGGCAGAAAGCCAAGGCCCCACTGCATGGGGCAGAAGCCTGAGGCCCTAAGCTCTGCCACCCGGGCTGAAGCCAAAGCGTGAGCAACTTGGGCTTAATTCACCTTTCTCTCCCCAGGGGGTCTGGGCTTCCCCTCTTTCTCTGTTCTGAGATCCCTCACAATTTCTCTCCTTCATTCAATCCTACTCTCTCTCCTTCGGGAAGGCATTTGACTTAGGTTTTAAAGCTATGTCAACACAGCTACGTCGCGCAGCAGTGTGAAAAGTGTACACCCTGGGCCAACATAGCTATGCCAACAAAACCCCAGTGTAGATGCAGCTATGTCGACGGAAGAGGGCTTCCATCAACATAACTAGCTTTGTTCAGAGAGGTGGTGTTCCTGCACTGACAGAAAAACCCTTCTGTGTGACCCTGTCTGCACTATGGGGCTATGCCGGGATAGCGATACCAACATACCTAAGCTGGTATCGTCTCTGTAGTGTAGACATACCCGTAGACAGCAGGACATTCTGATTAAAAAAACTAGCTTGACACAAAACAATATTGTCCATATTAAATTGAATTAAAACTGGCTAATTGATCCCCAAATGTAATTCTTACTGGGGAATCATCACTTAGTGGGGGTGTTTTTAGAGAGGTCTCACTGGGATTTGTTCTACTCAAAATCTTTATCAATGATCTGGAAGAAAACATAAAACTGTTGCTGATAAAATGTACAGATGTTACAAAGACTGATGGGGAGGTGTATACTGGTGAAGACAGGTCACTGATACAGACCAATGTGGATCATTCAATAATCTGGGTGCAAACAAAAACCCTGCATTTTAACATCAGCAAATACAAGGTCAAAGATCTCGGAACAAAGAATGTAGGCTACACTTACAGGGTGCAGCCGTGTTAATCTGTATTCGCAAAAAGAAAAGGAGTACTTGTGGCACCTTAGAGACTAACAAATTTATTTGAGCATAAGCTTACAGGGTGGGGGACTGTCCTGAAAAGCAGGGACTCTGAAAAAGACTTGACTAAAGAGAGCTAATGTGATCCATGGATGTATCAAAAGAGGAGTGGACAGAGGATATTACCTCTCCGTCTATGGCACTGGTGAGGCCAATACTGGACACTATGGCCTGTTCTCAGGTCCACATTTTTAAAAGGACAGAGAAGACATATGAAAATAAAAACAGAAGTAAAAATATATAGAAAGATCAATCCACAAAGGTAGTGAGATCCCTAGTTTCCATCTGGCTTAGAGAGATTTAAGAAGCTCAATCTGTTTATATACGATCCTACACAAGGAGTAAATCTCTGATAGTAGAGGGCACTTTAATCAAGCAGACAAAGGCTGAACAAAATCTGAGGACTGGAAGTTGAAACTAGAAAAATTCAATCAGGAAATAAGGCACAGATGTTTGACGATTAAGGGTAATTAACCATTGCAACAGGTTATCATGTGGTGTGGTGGGATCTCCATGATGGGAACTTTTAAGTTAAGATTGGATTGGTCTTTCTAAGAGATATGCTCTAGTTCCACCGTAAGTTATTAAGCTTGATTCAGGAGTCACAGGATAACATTCTCTGGCCTGTGTGATACAGGAAGTCAGGCTAGATTATCACTGTGGTCCCTTCTGGATTTAACATCTATGACAAATGGACAAGATGAGTTTAAATCTTCTAGTTATTGGGAATGTTTTTGTTTTAGGGTCAGAATTGAGGATGTTTGGGTGTGGATCATTGACATCAGCTGACCTGTGGTGATTGACACCAGTTGAGGATCTGATCTGACTGGTTAGGTTGATGTCAAAATTGTTTGTTACGTCACCTTATCTTGCAGTTACCTTAGTGGGCAGTGTTTGGGTGCTTTTAGCCAGGGTGGGATTGTTTTGGCTGGTTCTGAAAGGCATTCAGCAAACTTAACTTTAAGTGACGGAAGTTATTTGCGTGGGAGAATAACTAATAATAACTAATCCCAGTCAGGCGGCCGGAATTGCCCTCAGAGGGAGCGCAGCTGGGAGTGGGGAGGAGGCTCCCTGTATCCAAAACAGCTGATGTTACAGTGCCTGGCCCAGGCTCCCAGAGGGGATTTCCATGTCCTCTGTATGTCACTGTCCCTTCCTTTCAGAACCAAAGACCTTGGACGGGAATATCAGGCAACTCGGGCCGGGTGAAGGGCCTTACACCCAGAGCTGTGTCTTTCCCCTCCCAACACAAGTGGCAGGCACAGACCAGAACTGACCCTCCTTTCCCTAACTCTGTGTCTGCAATAAGTGACACAGCAGTAGTTGAAAGTGGATAATCCAGCTTTGCAGGTCTCATTTGATTTCAAAGTCCATGTTGATCAGAAAAAGCCCAGCTCCAGTTCTGAGCAGCCTCTCTCAGGTGGTGTCTGGTGTCATTTGGAAACTGAAAGTTTAATGAGGATAAAGGCGTTGGCCGTTCCCAGGCTGGGGGAGAGGACAGAAATTGGGGAGATTTCAGGGCTCCCTGGAGCCCACCTGTAAGCAGATCACATGTCTTGGGGTTACTCTCTCTTTGTCACCATCTAGTGGGGTTGCCAAGTCTCCAGGATTGTCCTGGGGTCTCCAGAAATTAAAGCTTAATCTTTAGTTAAAGATTATGTCATGTGATGAAACCTCCAGGAATATGTCCATCCAAAACTGGCAACCCTACATCTCATGTTCCCCTCTCTTCTCACGGAGAGAGGTGCAGCCAGAATTGGACAGGTGAGAGTACAGCACCCACCATGTGGGGACATCTGAGCTCATCCTGTAGATTGTTTTTAACCCTGATTTGGGGCAATTCTCTGAAGTTGTGGCGTCCCATGAGGCCCTTCTTCCTCCAGCCATGCCCATTTCCACCATCAAAGAGGCTCTTGCTGCCTGCAGAGACTTGTGGGTCACCCCTCTGCTACTTCATAGTTTAGACAGAAGTGGGGACTTATCTCAGCGATGGACCATGGAGTTCAGGTGTTCCTAGGAGTGACACAAAGGGCAGAGATAAGGTTGCTTGGGTGGCCTCAGCTGTGTATTTCCAAACATACCACGGTTTGTTTCTTTCCTTGAGGACCGGGCTCTCTCCTGTTTTCAGTTGTTCTAAGGAGGGTGACACATAGTTGTTTGGGTGAACTTATCTGGCATTTCTGGTGTTTATCTCCTCGAGCGTAACCATAACTTGCAACGTCCAGGTTTTCTCTGGTCTTTCCCTTCCTTTGCACAAAGCACAAACTGCAGACAGCTCCCTCCCCAGCCCAGATCAGCAGTCCCAGCCAGTGACCCACCGGGCACCTGCTTGTGAGCAACAGAGCTGGCTGGTCACAGGGTACTGCTGGTACCCTGGCAAAGTGTGTCCCCCTCTAGCAGCTGGTCCATATAGCAGATAACAGCCCATCACTGCTGACAGCTCATGGTATAAGCCAAACTCTAAAGCTCCTTAAAGCAGGATCCAGTCCCCCTGCTCCAATGACTCTTCAATTATTTATCCACCGTGCACCCCTCCCATTGGCTGGTTTAGGTGGCCCCCTGCCCAACCTGCTGGCTTTTGTGAATCGCTGTCTCTGTGCCCGGCTCTCCCCAGGCGTTGTATAGGAGACCAGGTGCCAAACTCAGGAGCGGTAAATGGCAGGGATCTGCCAGATACCAGAAAGTCGGGCGTGGTGACACGCAGTGTCACCGCCCTTCGTTCCTTTGGTGCCTCTGCTCCCAAACCCTGCACAAGCTGAACATGTCCTGCAGCCACGTAAACGCAGATCCTGCTCTCAGTCCACCGCCTCCTCCAGAGCCCCACCCCTACCTGCTTCTTCCCACTCCTGCCCCTCCTCTCCCCCAAGCGCACCGTGTCCTCGTTCCTCCTCCTTCCCCCCCAGAGCCCCCAGCACACTGCAAAACAGCTGATGGTGGCGGGCGGGAGGTGCAGGGAGGGAGGGGGAGGCGCTGATCTGCGGGGCCCACCAGCGGGCGGGAGGCATTGGGGGAGTTGGGGGGGAAGCTGATAGGGGGGCTGCTAGTGGGTACTCAGCGCACCCACCATTCCCCCCCCTTGGCTGCTCCAGACCCAGAGCACCCACAGAGTCGGCACCTGTGCCCCTGACCAGCCCTAATGTTCTCCAGTTGAAATGGGCGTCTCTCGTTTCCTTCTCAGGACCTGCTGGAGCAGGGCAGGAGAGAAGCTGAGCAGAGCCCTTGGGAGGAGGATGCCCCAGAAGGACCGAACTGAATCCCTGTGACCTGCGTCTGCTCTGCCCTGCGAATGCGACGGATGAGCTGAGAGCCTGTTTCAGCCCCACTCTGCAGGACTCCGACCTAGAGCCCCACTCAGGGCAACACAAAACCGGATCTTGGCCCGTGGCACGGGTGCGTCAGAGGAGAGAAGGCGAGTGGAACGGGCAAGTGACCAATAGGGCTGTGGATCGGCCTTCATCAGGATCCAACCCAAAATCTGTGAGTGGGATAAGTTGCAGATCACAGTGCAGAGAGTGACTCACCAGCAGGAAGCACCCAAATCCCGGAGAAGCTGCTTCGACTCAGTCCAGCAGGGAGCCCTCGTGTGTGGGGGCAGCCCCAGGATGGCAGACCGCAGCGAGGGGGCAGAGCTGACGCTCACCTCAGGGGAGGAGTGTGAGATGCGTGTGTGTGACACCGATGGGGAGCCCCGGGGCCACGTCGCAGAGCCCACGGGGGACGTGTATATGGCCAGGTTACGCGCCCGCCCCCAGGCGCTGAGCATGGAGACCCTGCAGGGAGCGCGGGACGGACTGGAGCGACGCGGGGAGCTGGGCGAGGAGCTGGGCTGCTGCCTGGACCTTGCCCTGGAGAGGTTCTCCCGGGAGCCCCGGTGCGTGCAGGAGAACGCCAGGATGGGGATCCGGTGGGAAAGGGGGAGCCTGGAGTTTCTGTCAGGGGAGGGGGAGTGTGAGATCTCAGTGTGCTACAGGGATGGGAGACCCCAGTACGATATTGGGGAGCTCCCCGTGCCCATGTACCTAGATCGGTTACAAGCCCACCCAGAACCACTGAGCACCGACACTCTGTGGAGTGTGCGGGACAAACTGGGGTCCTGTAAGGGGGACACTGATGATCTTAGAGCCTGTTTTGACATAGCCTGGGAGGGTTTCCGCCAGGAGCCCCGGTGTGTGCAGGACAACGCCAGGCTGCTGATCCGGTGGGGCAGGAGGCAGGTCAGGTTCACCTCGGGGAAGGGGGAATGTGAGATCACAGTGAGCTATGAGGACGGGAAACCCCAGTACCGTGTGGTGAAGATCCCAGAGCACGTGTACGTGGCTCAGCTACGTGGCCGCCGCCTGTCACTGAGCACTGACACCCTGCGGAGAGTGTTGCGTGAACTGGGGTCCTGTCATGGAGACACTGGTGCCCTGAGGGCCTGTTTTGACCAAGTCTGGCAGGGTTTCCGCCAGGAGCCCCGGTGCGTGCAGGACAACGCCAGGCTGCAGATCCAGTGGGGCAGGGGAGAGCTGAAGTTCGTCTCCGGCCAGGGGCAGTGTGAGATCTCGGTGCTCCTCACCACTGGGGAACCCCAGTATCGCATCACAGAGCTGGGAAGGGACAGGCCAGTGACTTGGTCACACGCCAGCCCAGAGCCGCTGAGCGTCGCAGACCTAGCGAGGGTGCGGGACAGACTGGGGCGCTGGAGGGCTCTGGGCAAGGAGCTGAGCAGCTGCTTTGGGGAGGCCATTTCCCAGTTCAGCCGGGAGCCCCGGTGCGTGCAGGGGAACGCCAGGGTGAGGTTGTGTTGGAGCGGACAGAGCCTGGAGTTCCTGTCAGGGGAGGGGCAGTACATTTTCTCTGTTTCCTATCAGGAAGGAAATCCCTGTTATTGTCTCCATGTTGAGACTCTCCCAGTGCACTTGTATGTGGCCCGGTTACGTTCCCGCAAGGACCCGCTCAGTGCTGACAGCCTGTTGAAATTTCACACTGAGCTGGGTCTCTGTCGGGGAGACACTGCTGCGCTGAGGGCCCGATTGCACAGAGCTTGGGTGGGTTACAGTCAGGAGCCCCGGTGCGTGCAGGAGAACGCCAGGCTGCTGATCCGCTGGGACGGGGGGGAGCTGGAGTTCGTCTCTGGGCAGGGGCAGTGTGAGATCAGCGTGCTCCTCGCCGATGGGGAACCCCAGTATCACATCACAGAGCTGGGAGGGGACAGGCCAGTGACATGGTCACACGCCAGCCCTGAATCCCTGAGTGTCGCAGACCTAGCGAGCATGCGGGACAGATTGGGGTGCTGGGGGGGGTTGGGCGAGGAGCTGAGCAGCTGCTTTGGGGAGGCCATTGCCCGGTTCAGCCGGGAGCCCCCGTCCGTGCAGGAGAACGCCAGGATGAGGTTGTCTTGGAACAGGGGGAGCCTGGAGTTCCTGTCAGGGGAGGGGCAGTACATTTTCTCTGTTTCCTATCAGGAAGGAAATCCCCGTTATCATTTTCATGTTGAGACTCTCCCAGGGGACTTGTATGTGGCCCGGTTACGGTCCCACAAGGACCCGCTCAGTGCTGACAGCCTGTTCAAATTTTACACTGACCTGGGTCTCTGTCGGGGAGACACTGCTGCGCTGAGGGCCTGCTTGTACACAGCCTGGAGGGGATTTGGCTGGGAGCCCCTGTGCGTGCAGGAGAACGCCAGGCTGTTGATCTGCTGGGATGGGGGGGAGTTGGAGTTCGTCTCCGGGCAGGGGCAGTGTGAGATCAGCGTGTCCTGCAGCGCCGGGGAGCCCCATTACCACATCACAGAGACAACCCGGGACGTGTTTGTGGCTTGGACACACTCGCACCCAGAGTCGCTGAGCATCAGTAACCTGGAGAGGGTGCGGGACAGACTGCGGTGCTGGGGGGCGCTGGGCAAGGAGCTGAGTGGCTGCTTTGGGGAGGCCATTGCCCAGTTCAGCCGGGAGCCCCCGTGCGTGCAGGGGAATGCCAGGATGAGATTGGATTGGGACAGGAGGAGCCTGGAGTTCCTGTCGGGGAAGGGGCAGTGTGAGATCTCTGTATCCTGTCAGGAAGGAAATCCCCGTTATCATTTTCATGTTGAGACTCTCCCAGTGCACTTGTATGTGGCCCGGTTACGTTCCCGCAATGACCCGCTCAGTGCTGACAGCCTGTTGAAATTTCACACTGAGCTGGGTCTCTGTCGGGGGGACACTGCTGCGCTGAGGGCCCGATTGCACAAAGCCTGGGAGGGGTTCAGCCAGGAGCCCCGGTGCGTGCAGGAGAACGCCAGGCTGCTGGTCCAGTGGGGCAGGAGGCAGCTCACGTTCACCTCGGGGAACGGGGAATGTGAGATCTCCGTGCGCAATGGGGACGGGAAACCCCAGTACCATGTTAGGAAGATCCCAGTGCATGTGTACGTGGCTCAGCTACGTGTCCCCGGACAGTCACTGAGCGTAGACACCCTACAGAGAGTGTTGAGTGAACTGGGGGCCTGTCACGGAGACACTGGTGCTCTGACCGCCTGTTTTTACCGAGCCTGGGAGGGTTTCCGCCAGGAGCCCCGGTGTGTGCAGGAGAACGCCAGGCTGCTGATCCTGTGGGACGGGGGGGAGCTGGAGTTTGTCTCCGGCCAGGGGCAGTGTGAGATCTCCGTGCTCCTCGCCGATGGGGAACCCCAGTATCGCATCACAGAGCTGGGAAGGGACAGGCCAGTGACTTGGTCACACGCCAGCCCAGAGCCGCTGAGCGTCGCAGACCTAGTGAGGGTGTGGGACAGACTGGGGCGCTGGCGGGCGCTGGGCAAGGAGCTGAGCAGCTGCTTTGGGGAGGCCATTTCCCAGTTCAGCCAGGAGCCCCGCTGTGTGGAGGGGAACGCCAGGATGAGGATCAGGTCTGATGGAGGGACCCTGGAGCTCCTGTCAGGGGAGGGGCAGTGTGAGATCTCCGTGTGCTGTACGGATGGGAGACCCCAGTACAAGGTTGGGGAGCTCCCCGTGCACATGTACCTGGCTCGGTTATGTGCCCGCCCAGAACCACTGAGTGCTGACGGCCTGCAGAGAGTGTTGAGAAAATTGGGGTCCTGTCAGGAAGACACCGGTATCCTAAGAGCCTGTATTTCCCACGCCTTGGACCAATTCGTTCAGGAGCCCCGGTGCGTGCAGGAGAACGCCAGGCTGCTGATCCGGTGGGGTGGGGAGGAACTGGAGTTAGTGTCTGGCCAGGGGCAGTGTGAGATCTCCGTGCTCCTCGCCGATGGGGAACCCCAGTATCGCATCACAGAGCTGGAAGGGGACAGGCCAGTGACTTGGTCACACGCCAGCCCAGAGCCGCTGAGCGTCGCAGACCTAGCGAGGGTGCGGGACAGACTGGAGGACTGGGGGGCACTGGATGAGGAGCTGAGCAGCTGCTTTGGGGAGGCCATTTCCTGGTTCAGCCGGGAGCCCCCGTGTGTGCAGGAGAACACCAGGATGAGGTTGTGTTCGGACAGGGGGAGCTTGGAGTTCCTGTCAGGGGAGGGGCAGTACGTTTTCTCTGTTTCCTATCAGGAAGGAAATCCCCGTTATCATTTTCTTGTTGAGATTCTCCCAGTGCACTTGTATGTGGCCCGGTTACATTCCCGCAAGGACCCGCTCAGTGCTGACAGCCTGTTGAAATTTCACACTGAGCTGGGTCTCTGTCGGGGGGACACTGCTGCGCTGAGGGCCCGATTGCACAAAGCTTGGGTGGGTTACAGCCAGGAGCCCCGGTGCGTACAGGAGAACGCCAGGCTGCTGATCCGCTGGGACGGGGGGGAGCTGGAGTTCGTCTCTGGGCAGGGGCAGTGTGAGATCAGCGTGTCCTGCAGCGCCGGGGAGCCCCAGTACCACATCACAGAGAAAACCTGGGACGTGTTTGTGGCTTGGACACACTCGCACCCAGAGCCGCTGAGCATCAGTAACCTGAAAAGAGTTCGAAACAGACTGCGGTGCTGGGGGGCGCTGGGCAAGGGGCTGAGCGACTGCTTTGGGGAGGCCATTGCCCGGTTCAGCCGGGAGCCCCCGTGCGTGCAGGAGAATGCCAGGATGAGGTTGTGTTGGGACAGGGGGAGCTTGGAGTTCCTGTCAGGGGAGGGGCAGTACATTTTCTCTGTTTCCTATCAGGAAGGAAATCCCCGTTATCATTTTCATGTTGAGACTCTCCCAGGGCACTTGTATGTGGCCCGGTTACATTCCTGCAAGGACCCGCTCAGTGCTGACAGCCTGTTGAAATTTCACACTGAGCTGGGTCTCTGTCGGGGGGACACTGCTGCGCTGAGGGCCCGATTGCACAGAGCTTGGGTGGGTTACAGCCAGGAGCCCCGGTGCGTACAGGAGAACGCCAGGCTGCTGGTCCGCTGGGATGAGGGGGAGCTGGAGTTCGTCTCTGGGCAGGGGCAGTGTGAGATCAGTGTGTCCTGCAGCGCCGGGGAGCCCCAGTACCACATCACAGAGAAAACCTGGGACGTGTTTGTGGCTTGGACGCACTCGCACCCAGAGCCGCTGAGCATCAGTAACCTGGAGAGGGTGCAGGACAGACTGCGGTGCTGGGGGGCGCTGGGCAAGGAGCTGAGTGGCTGCTTTGGGGAGGCCATTGCCCAGTTCAGCCGGGAGCCCCGGTGTGTGCAGGAGAATGCCAGGACGTGGTTGTGTTGGGACAGGGGGAGACTGGAGTTCCTGTCAGGGGAGGGGCAGTACATTTTCTCTGTATCCTATGAGGAAGGAAATCCCCGTTATCATTTTCATGTTGAGACTCTCCCAGGGCACTTGTATGTGGCCAGGTTACGTTTCCGCAATGACCCGCTCAGTGCTGACAGCCTGTTCAAATTTTACACTGAGCTGGGTCTCTGTCGGGGGGACACTGCTGCGCTGAGGGCCCGATTGCACAAAGCCTGGGAGGGGTTCAGCCAGGAGCCCCGGTGCATGCAGGAGAACGCCAGGCTGCTGGTCCAGTGGGGCAGGAGGCAGCTCACGTTCACCTCGGGGAACGGGGAATGTGAGATCTCCGTGAGCAGTGGGGACGGGAAACCCCAGTACCATGTTAGGAAGATCCCAGTGCATGTGTACGTGGCTCAGCTACGCACCCCCAGACAGTCACTGAGCGTAGACACCCTAAGGAGAGTGTTGAGTGAACTGGGGGCCTGTCATGGAGACACTGGTGCTCTGACCGCCTGTTTTTACCGAGCCTGGGAGGGTTTCCGCCAGGAGCCCCGGTGCGTGCAGGAGAACGCCAGGCTGCTGATCCAGTGGGGCAGGGAGGAGCTGGGGTTCGTCTCCGGCCAGGGGCAGTGTGAGATCTCCGTGCTCCTCGCCGATGGGAGGCCCCAGTATCACATCACAGAGCTGGGAGGCGACAGGCCAGTGACTTGGTTACACTCCATCCCAGAGCCGCTGAGCATCGCAGACCTAGCGAGGGTGCGGGACAGACTGGGGTGCTGGCGGGGGCTGGGCGAGGAGCTGAGCAGCTGCTTTGGGGAGGCCATTTCCCAGTTCAGCCAGGAGCCCCGGTGCGTGCAGGACAATGCCAGGCTGCTGATCCAGTGGGGCACGGGAGAGCTGGAGTTTGTCTCCGGCCAGGGGCAGTGTGAGATCTCGGTGCTCCTCGCCGATGGGGAACCCCAGTATCACATCACAGAGCTGGGAAGGGACAGGCCAGTGACTTGGTCACACGCCAGCCCAGAGCTGCTGAGCGTTGCAGACCTAGAGAGGGTGCGGGACAGACTGGGGCGCTGGTGGGCGCTGGGCAAGGAGCTGAGCAGCTGCTTTGGGGAGGCCATTTCCCAGTTCAGCCAGGAGCCCCGCTGTGTGCAGGGGAACGCCAGGATGAGGATCAGGTCTGATGGAGGGACCCTGGAGCTCCTGTCAGGGGAGGGGCAGTGTGAGATCTCCGTGTGCTGTAGGGACGGGAGACCCCAGTACGAGGTTGGGGAGCTCTCCGTGCACATGTACCTGGCTCGGTTATGCGCCCGCGCAGAACCACTAAGCGCCGACATCCTACAGAGAGTGTTGAGAAAATTGGGGTCCTGTCAGGAAGACACCGGTATCCTAAGAGCCTGTATTTCCCACGCCTTGGACCAATTCGTTCAGGAGCCCCGGTGCGTGCAGGAGAACGCCAGGCTGCTGATCCGGTGGGGTGGGGAGGAACTGGAGTTAGTGTCTGGCCAGGGGCAGTGTGAGATCTCCATGCTCCTCGCCGATGGGGAACCCCAGTATCACATCACAGAGCTGGGAGGGGACAGGCCAGTGACTTGGTCACACGCCAGCCCAGAGCCGCTGAGCGTCGCAGACCTAGCGAGGGTGTGGGACAGACTGGGGCGCTGGGGGGGGCTGGGCAAGGAGCTGAGTGTCTGCTTTCGGGAGGCCATTTCCCGGTTCAGCCGGGAGCCCCCGTGGGTGCAAGGGAACGCCAGGATGGGGATCTGCTGGGACAGGAATAGACTGGAGTTCCTGTCAGGAGAGGGGCAGTGTGAGATCTCTCTGCGATATAGGCACGGGAGAGCCCAGTACGAGGTTGGGGAGCTCCCAGGGCACATAAACCTGGCTCAGTTACACACTCCACCAGAGCCAGAGCACGAACCCCCTGAGACGCCGCATGATTGAAATCGGACCGTATGTCTTTGCTGCTAACACTGTTGAACCATTGCACCAAAGCCTGTAAGAAGTGCATCATGTAAGGAATCAAGGGAAATTTACTATCAAGTGTGATTCTCCTGTTCATAGACCTGTATCATCCTTGTCCCCGAAGTGATAAATATTGACTCTCTACTGGCATCCTACCCGCGTGCTGTATTCCTGAGCAACACCCACAGGGCAGTTACACCCAGGTTACCAGCCACTTTGAATGGACTGTTCAAGTTGATGGCCCGTTAAAGAACACTTAACTCTCTCCATGGGCCACAGAAGAAGCTTGTCCCGGTCCCATGAGCCTTCCAGTGGACGCTTTAGCCAGAATATGGATAATGGCTGCTTCTGTGACTCATCGAAGGGCCTGTGACTTGCTCATGTGACCTTGAACTCCATCTTGTGCCTGCAATTTTGCATAAACTAAGGCGGAGAGCATCCCCTCCACATGGGAGAAGGTTTAAAAGACCCTGGAAGCATCTCCATTTTGCCTCTTTCCTGCTCTGATCTCTGACCTTACACTAAAAGGAGCAGATTGACTATGGACTGAGGACCTTCCAATCTGTAGGAAGTTACCAGAGACTGTACAAGCCAACAGTCCATAACATCACTGCTACAAACCTGATCCAAGAACGTTGCCATGATGATATGTACATGATTTCTTTGACCATTTTAATTCTTTCCTCTTTCTTTTTGCTTGTAAATAAACCTTCAGCTATTAGCTACTAAACGATTGGCAGCAGTCCGGTTATTGGGTAAGATCTGAGTGCTATACTGACCCGGCTGTCTGGCTGATCTCTCGGGATTAGCGGACCCTACCTGTGATGAAGTTGGTTTTCGGTAACCACTCACCATAGAGTCCAGTGTCTGGGTGTTGAAGCCAGGCCTGGAATGCCGAAGGAGGCTGCAGTTCTGACTTCTTGTTCGCCAGTCAGAAGAGGAGTGGGAGGGAGTGGGGCCTCAGGGGGGGCAGTGGGGCCCGTTCTGAGTGTGGCCCCGGCACCACTGTAAACTCCATCCTGCCCAAGGCCTTCCTCTCTGTGGCCTCAGGCAAACTAGGTGCCATGGAAACCAGGCCTCAGAGATACCCAGTGCCCTGGAAACCAGGCCTCAGAGAAAACAGGTGCCCTGGAAACCAGGCCTCAGAGAAACCAGGTGTCATGGAAACGCAGCCTTAGACAAATTAGGTGCCCTGGAAACCAGGCCTCAGAGAAAACAGGTGCCCTGGAAACCAGGACTCAGAGAAACCAGGTGTCATGGAAACCAGGCCTTAGACAAATTAGGTGCGAAGGACACAAGGCCTGAGAGAAACCCAGCGCCATGGAAACCAGGACTCAGAGAAACCAAGTGTCATGGAAATGCAGCCTTAGACAAATTAGGTGCCATGGAAACCAGGCCTCAGAGAAACCCAGTGCCATGGAAACCAGGCCTCAGAGAAACCCAGTGCCATGGAAACCAGGCCTCAGAGAAACCAGGTGTCATGGAAACGCAGCCTTAGACAAATTAGGTGCGAGGGACACAAGGCCTGAGAGAAACCCAGCGCCATGGAAACCAGGCCTCAGAGAAACCCAGCGCCATGGAAACCAGGCCTCAGAGAAACCCAGCGCCATGGAAACCAGTCCTCAGAGAAACCAGGTGTCATGGAAACCAGGCCTTAGACAAATTAGGTGTGAGGGAAACGAGGCCTGAGAGAAACCCAGAGCCATGGAAACCAGGCCACAGAGAAACCAGGTGTCAAGGAAGCCAGGCCTCAGAGAAACCAGGTGTCATGGAAACCAGGCTTTAGACAAACTATGTGCCAGGGAAACCAGGCCTCAGAGAAACCAGGCCCCAGGCGAACCGGGCCACAGGGAAACCAAACCTCACGGACCCTGGGCCACCAGGAAAGTCAGCACCGAGAGGATGCTGCTCAGGGCAGTGGGTTGATGGGTGCATTTTTCCGGCCCTTTCTCCCTGCCCAACTCCGCAGCGATGCCCAGGGCGGGCGGCTAGCCGGCTGCGTGCTGGGGTTGGGGCAGACGCCAGCTGCAGGGGGCAGACACCAGGAGAGGGTTACCAAAAATACAGGACAGAGCTCAGCTGTCCCGTGTCTTGACTTGAGGCCCTTGGGGGGCCACTCCCCCCTTCTCCTCTATCCTTCCTAGGGGTCTCTCTCTCCAGCTCTGGGTGCTGCAGCCACCCCAGGGTCTCTGGCGCTGGCTGGGCAACCGCTGGGGCTCCTTTTCAGGTTCTGCGTGGGTGCCGAGCCAGGGGCTGAGGTTGCTGGTCTCTGCCCGCTGCAGAGCTGGGCACGGCCGGGGGTAGGGGCTGAAAGAAGGGGTGCAGACCGGAGGAAGGTAGCAGCTGGAGAAAGCTTTGCTCATGTGACCCTGGACTCCATCTTGTGCCTCCAATTTTCCATAAACTAAGGCGGAGAGCATCCCCTCCACATGGGAGAAGGTTTAAGAGACCCTGGAATCATCTCCAGTTTGCCTCTTTCCTGCTCTGATCTCTGACCTTACACTAAAAGGAGCAGATTGACTATGGACTGAGGACCTTCCCTGCTGCAGGAAGCAATGGGGCCTCACTTCAGATTTCAGTGGGAAGGGGGCAGCTTTTGGAGGGCCGAATTTGGTGCCACCGGGCCGAATTTGAGTGGTCTTGCGACCCTGTGCGCCTGCCTGCGTTGCCAGTCTGTGGCACTTTGCAAAGTGAGCTGCTGGAGACGCAATGCTGGATTTCAGGTGCCGGAGGGAGATGCTGGGCCTCTCTGCCAGCACTTGGCTACCCCCTGCGCCCAGGTTGAAATATGGGATAAGGCACTGTGACTCGCTCCCTAGACGGGCCGAGTCTATGGAAAAACCAGAGCAAATCTGACTGTGATTTCAGCAAACACCTGACCCGCTCCCCAATGCTGTTGAGGCAGAGTCTGGTCCTGGCTGGGACGATGTCTCTGAAATGCCGGCACCAGAAAGGGATATTAAGGGACACAGCTGCAGTGACTTAGTGTTGCCATCTATCATTATGTTATTGCGGGTCTCATGATGTTTGATGATTTGAATCCCCAGCTCCTGGAGTCCTGTGATTCTAAAAAAATATCTCCGCTAACTTATTTTTTCACTAAACGTTTCTAGCCCTTGTAGTTCCGCAGAAAAGCTTGAAAACATGTACTAAGTGTATCCGAAAGGCACAGAAAGAAGAAGGTAACTAAAAAGAAGAGGAAGTTACTCACCTTGTACAGTAACGATGGTTCTTCGAGACATGTGTCCCTATGGGTGCTCCACTGTAGGTGTCTGTGTGCCCTTGTGCCTCTAATTGGAGATTTTTGGTCGCAGGGTCCCGTTGAGCCAGCGCATGCGCCCTTCCTCCCTCGTGGTCTGCCTCGAGGCTATTTAGCACTGCATGGAGCTTTTGGATCTTTCTGTGGACAAAAGGAAGAGTTTAGGGGATTTCCTGAAGTTCTTAGTCCTGTCCAAGGAGCATGCTCATATCCTTTTAATATCTAGCATATGCACAATTATCTCCCAGTTGTCACAATGTGGCTTTGGGAAAAAACAGGGAGATGGATCTGTTGATTCATATGGAAAGTGCAGAGAAAGTAGGAAGAAACTTGGGATATGGCCTTAGAGTTACTCTGTCTTTAAAAAAAAAAAAAGGCCATGAACGATGGATGTGCCATCAGGGCTGCTATTTCTCCTATGTGCCTAGCTAAGGTGATGGCAATTAGAAATGCTGTCTTCATGGACAGGTGTAAGAGAGAACAAGTTGCCCTGGACTTGGAGGGAGGTTGAGTCAAAGCCCTGAGAACAAGGTTAAAGTCCCAGGCTGGAGCGGGTGGTATGACAAGCGGGAAGAGATTCCCATTGCCCTTAAAGAATCTACGCATTAGTGGGTGAGCAAACACCAAGTGGGAAGCCGATTTCGCCACGAGATGAACCTTAAGGGAGCTGAGTGAGAGTTTAAAATGTAGTGCAAAATCAGAGGGAGGAAAGATGAGGTTGGGCCTGTGTGTTTGAAATGACACAAACTTGGAGTCGTTTCCATTCTGTAGATAAGTATGTCGAGTGGTCAACTTTTGGTTGTGTTGCAACACATCTTTCAGCTTGTCAGAGCATTCTGCCTCAGCCTTGGAACTAAGAAGGAGCCAAGCCTGGAGGCGGAGGACCCGTGGGTTGGGATGGAGGGTCAGCCCATTGTTTTGAGAGATCGGGTGAGGGATGAGCTGAAAAGAAACAGGAGGGCATATCGCCATCTGTGTCAGGTAAGGGAGTCTGTGTCAGGTAAGGGAGCCAGACTTGTCATGGTCAAGAGGGGCAATCAGAATAACTCTCGCTTTGTCTCGTTGAATTTTCAACAGAATCTTGGATAGAGTAGGAAACTGGGAAAAGACATACAAGTGGGCCCTGTCCCATGGGAAGATGAGGGCAACTGCCAGTGAATGCTTCCCCAGGCCGGTCCTGGAGCAGTAACAAGGACCTTTCTTTTTCCGTTAAGTAATGAGGAGATCCATAGGCAGGGTTCCCCAAAGGGCGGATATATCTTGGAGCACCTCTGAATTCAGTACACACTCACTGTTGTGAGAAAATTGCAACTGAGACTGTTGGCTGTGACGTTCTGTATCCCTGGTAGATAGACAGCTGAGAGGAGCACATTGTGATGTGTGCATCAGTTCCAAAGTTTGAGTGCTGTCTTGTAGAGGGAGGGAGATCTGGCAGCTCCTTGGCAGTTTACACAAAACATACAGGTCACATTAAGTCCGTCATTACCTTTGTGTGTTGCTTTTGATGAAAGGCAGAAAGTGTGCACAGGGACTCCTGACAGCCCTTAGCCCCAAAAGAGTGATATGGAAGGTCATTTCTGTGGAAGGCCATTTGTCTTGAACCTTGTGGTTGTGTAGGTAATCTCCCCAGCGTATTAGGGAGACGTGTGTCCCAGGGTGGTGAATGTGGATAGCGAGAGAAATGCTCTCGCATGTACTGCATCAAGGTTGGTCCTGATAAAGTCTAGTCACTGTACCGGGGTTAGTATGCCACTACAACGAAGAGAACCTTGGAGAATACCCTGTGTGGAGCAGTCTGTGCTGAAATTGATCCTGCCCCAAAGGTAAGCAGTAGGAAATCTCCTGTACGATGCTTGTATTGAGATATGGAAGTAGGCACCCCATAAGTTCAGGGCTAGAAATCAATCCCCTTGCTCTAGAGCTGGTCCTAACTGCTGTGAAGTAGGGCAAGGTGACTTCTGAGTGGCGTGACAGGTGTATAGATGGCAGCTGATGCTGTAAGGTATCATTGTTCAGGCCCTCGACCAGCTCATCAAAAGTGCTTATAAGAGGCAGTTTGAGAGGTCACGGACTGGGGTGCAGACTGTTCCCACTTTTGAGCCCTGGGCCTCTTACACTGTGGCTCACAGCAGCACTGAGATGGTGGGTATTGAGAAGATTGTGATCTGTGCTGTGGTTGAGAGGTTCATCTTCTCTTCTGTCCCACAGTGTAGATTCCTAAGGAGTGTAATGTGGCCCGAGAATCCTTTAGGATCTGGAGAGAAAATCTGTCTTCTCCGCAAAGAGTTTGGCCCTTCAAACTGGAAGTCTGTAGCTCTTTGGACAATCTAGAGGGGTGTAGCCAAAAACAAAACAAAACAACAAAACAACAAAACAAACAGCCCAGTGCCAAGAGCGATTCCCGCCTCACTACCACTGTCATGGAGACTGGGTGGGCAGCTGTAACAGCTACATCCAGTGCTGTCTCTAGGACCAGTCTGGCTATTAACTGACCATCTCCTCTAAGAATGGTCTGAATCTGTTCTTTTTGTGTTTCCAGTAATGTTCCAGAAACACACTGGGTTTCCCATAATTAATAAAATTGTATTTGGCCATGACAGTTTGGTAATTTATGACTCTAAACAGTAATGCTGTCAATGAATACGCCATCTTGCCAAGCCTGATTGTATGGAGTTGACTTGGCATCATGTTGCTTACTTTATGCATTAACCACATCCACTATGATGGAGTTGGGTTGCGGATGTTGAAAACAAAGTCTGCCTCTTTGGGTAGAGACGTAGGGGTTTTGGTGTGTTTTTGTTTGTTTGTTTTGGTTCGTTTGTTTGTTTAAACTCTGTTGCTGGATGGTGCGATGGGGGCTGGTGTCTGCCAGATGACTTTGGGAGGATCTAGAATCGCCTCATTAATTGGGAGGTCAGTTCTAGATGAGAAGGTGGTGTGCAGAATTCCCACCAACTTGTGACGTGTATCTGCCACCTCCTGTAGGGGAATCTGCAGCTCGTCTGCCACCCTCTTGGTAAGATCCAGAAAGTTCTTAAAATCTTCCCCGTGTGATGAGGGGTGGGCAGCACAGCCTCGTCTGGGAGCGATGAGGAGAAGTGTGCAGGAGGGGGAGCTTCCTCTTTGGGTCCTTTTTCCCTGTTCTGAAAAAGCTTCCTCCTGCCCTGACTTGGGTGCTCTGGACAGCCAGGCTGCAGCAAACCAGCTGGTGGACTCTCCCTGAGAGACACCAGGGATGGTTGCGATGTGTGTGTACATTGCCCAAGAGGAACAATATGGCCTTGGGGTGGAGAGGGAGGAAGGCAGGCATGGGCGGTGGGCTTACCTCAGTGGGCCCGTACCACCATTGTAGGTTGGCTTGATGGAATTGGGGAGGACCCTTGTAGTGTGACGGTGGGCCACGATGAGGGGCCAGGGAATGATCTCCTCCTGGCCACTGTCAGATTCGTCAGTGAGTAAGGGTGCCGCTGACTGGGGTATTGGCAGTATACAGCCCAGTGCCAAGAGCGATTCTCGCTACCGGGGTCCTGGTACCGAGTAATGGGGATTGTGGTTCTTCCCCAGTCATCAGGTCTCCAGGGTACCAGAGCTCATGCAGTACCATGGCTTCATTTGGTACCACAGAGGAGTGTCCGTGGCACGTTGTCAGTACCGATAGTTGGGCAGAGCACTCCCTAAATGAGAGTTGTGTTGTGCCCAGCACAGAAAGTTTCTTGGTGCCACTATTTTAGAGACGGGACGGTAACTGTCTCTCTCTGGGTACTGAGACCACAGGTCTCCAGAGTCCCAGAGCGCGTGTGTCCCCGCGGTGGGCTCGCGGGGTCCCACAGGGGAGTGTCTGTGACGCGCGGGAAGGTGCAGAACATGTCCTCCATGGGAGTTTTGTTGCACCTGGTACCAAAGGCTTTCTCTGTGCTGCTCTTTTAGAGATGGTACGGTCATTGTCCCCTCTCCTTAGGGGGCTGCAGACGCCCCTGGCCTCTCCCTGGGGAGGGTGCCGCAGAGCAGAGCTCACAGCAGGGGGTCCCGTGTCGGTGCTGGGGCTGCAGGTGTCTCCCACCGAGGGGGCCGCTCTGGGGAGCCCCACTGCCTGGCCAGCTGCTCTTTTACCAGCCTTTCCCGGGGGAGGCTGCTGTTCTCCTCTCCTCTCCACGGCTGGACCCCTTCGGGGATGACCTGGGGTCAGCACCCACGGGAGTCCCCTGTGGACTGAAGTGTTTTCTCCATAGGGAGGAGTTTTAAGGGCTGCCGTGTTAGCTGTGGCAGGTGAAGCCCAAACACTACTTATGCAGAAGGAAGTGAACCTTCTACAGAACCTGCCCCAGCTGGGGAGTGAACCAGGCAACCTCCCCCGTCCAGGATTTACCCAGCTCTGCATGGGGAGCAGCGCTGAGATCTCAGCCATGTGCAGGGGGGATTCACACCCCTGACAGAGCCAGTTCAGTGACAGAGTGAAGGGATCAGCTCAGCTCAGCCAGGCCCCCAGACCCAGAGTCCAATTCTCAGTGATTCCATCCTTGTGCTTGGGGTAAAGACAAGGGGGTTAGAGGGAGGTGGTTTTAAGCCACCTTTGTCCTTCCTTTAGTCTCCCTGGCCCCTAGTTACAGGGGCCTCAGGGCTGCAAAGCAGAGATCGGCCATAGTGTGATGCCTCCTGTCTATGCCCCCAGCAGAGCCATCCCTTGGGGAGGGCGAATCCGGGCAACCGCTTTGGGGAGCCTGTGCGATTGGCTGGCGCGGTCGGTCCCAGAAGAGACGAATCTGTCACTTCCGCCCTGGACCCCCTAGAGCCGGCCCTGGCCCCCAGCATGCCCCAAACCCACTCCTACAATAAGAGCTGGGGGCAGAGTGCTGAAGAGCCCCTCTGTCAACTTCACATGGACGGGACGGGGCGGGACAGGGACGGGGGCGGGCGCTCCCTTGCACCGGAGCTATTTTCTGGGGACAGTTGCCATACAAATTGAGGCCCCTTTGCTCTGATAGAGCAGCATAAAAGGGCCAGACGATCAGGCCCATGGAATCTTTCCCCACCTGCACCCACCTCTCCCCACAGATGTGATTAGAGACCCTGGCACCAGAGGAGGCTCCCAGCAGATTACAGGGAATCCAAAGTCCCCCTGTCCAAAGATGCGACTCTTCACACCCCGTCTCCTTGCAGAGCCCCCTCCCTCCTAAAGATCAGCCAGCTGAGCAACAGAAAAACTGCTTTTATAGACAGGTTTCAGAGTAACAGCCGTGTTAGTCTGTATTCGCAAAAAGAAAAGGAGTACTTGTGGCACCTTAGAGACTAACCAATTTATTTGAGCATGAGCTTTCGTGAGCTACAGCTCACTTCATCGGATGCATACCGTGGAAACTGCAGCAGACTTTATATACACACAGAGAATATGAAACAATACCTCCTCCCACCCCACTGTCCTGCTGGTAATAGCTTATCTAAAGTGATCATCAGGTTGGGCCATTTCCAGCACAAATCCAGGTTTTCTCACCCTCCACCCCCCCACACAAATTCACTCTCCTGCTGGTGATAGCCCATCCAAAGTGACAACTCTTTACACAATGTGCATGATAATCAAGTTGGGCCATTTCCTGCACAAATCCAGGTTCTCTCACCCCCTCACCCCCCTCCCAAAAACCACACACACAAACTCACTCTCCTGCTGAACAAGGATCTTCCGAACACTCACGGGTTTGGGGAAGATCCCCCAACTGCAGACTCCAGTGGGTCCAGAGGGAGGGATGCCCCCATGCTGTGCTGAACCCTTGCTATAAACTCTCTCCCCATTCACCCACAAACATTCTGAAGTCCTGTCCTGTGGGCTTCTTGACATCCACAGAAAGGTGGGGCTGGGTGAGAACAATGGGTGTGGGGTACAGAGTAACACAGGGCCATTCACTATCCTACACCCCAGGTTCAATGCAGGAAACCTGAGGAGTGAAGAAAGCTGCCCACAGCAGATACTGGTCGCAACAGAGAATTTGACCTTACATATCAGCTGGAGAAGTCCAAGACGCTACGTTTGATTTCTCACCTTTTTTCTTATTTGCTACTTAGAGGCATTTTTTGAAAATTAAAATCATCAGAAGGCTTTTGGAATTCTAACGACTACTTACACTTTCAGGCTGCCATAAGTAATGAACAGCTTCCCTCGCTAACTTCAGTTCTGGCAGAGAAAAATCAACACAGCCTCAGACCTCATGTATCAGTTTTAAGGCCAATATTTTCCCTTTTTGTGATATGTAGGAAAAGTGGCAAAATCAGGCTTTAAACGGAAACTCAGCTTCAATCTTAACTATTTCCATAATTAAAGACTGGTTCCATCTTTAATCTTTTGGAGTCAGTGTTTGGAACACAGGAAATGCCAGACTGGCTCAGACCTGAGGTCCATCTGGTCAGTATTCTGTCTTCAAAGGTGGAAAGTGCCAGATGCTTCAGAGGAAGGTGTAAGATAATCTGTCTCCCACATTCTCATCCTGCTCTCTAACAGTTAGCGGCTGGCTGAAGCAATGAAGCATGAGGTTTAACATCACTCTGGGTATTCTTGTTATCCATATAAATATCTGGTCACTTTTTGAGCTTTGCTAAATGCTTGGTCTCAACAACATCCGGTGGCAATCAGTTCCACAGTCTAATTATGTGGTGTGTGAAAAAACATCATTGGATCCGTTTTGAATTAGTCACCTTCTAATTTTATTGAATGTTCCATTGTTCTTGCATTATGAGACAGGGAGAACAGAATTCGGAGTTTGCCATTTTTGGAGGAGCCTTCTCTAACTAGAATTCAAATGAAGAATTTTTTTCATTTAGGACTTGATCCTATGCCCATTGTACCCCAGAAGTATATTTCAATTGACTTTAATGGGCATTTTCTCAAGCCCTTAAAGAAAAATAATGTATATTTTAGCAATACTGTATGTTCTGACCTTTCACTCTGTGACGCTCTGTACGTCGGGAAACACCCTCCACGCCCATGTTCATCCTTATAATATGATTGTGTGGTATCCAGTGCAAAGTTTGTCATGTCGGGTGTCTTCAGAAGGCTCATGATGTGCTGAGCATTGTTGTTATAGTGATGTTATAGGTTGTAATTTCATGTATATAGTTATGAGGCTGAAAATGTGTCCTCATGGCTTAAAACAAGCCTAGGCAAAACTCTCCAGGAGCAGAGGGGCAGTTCACACCTCTTCAGGGCATGTATGGGACAAACCCAGACCAGCCTCACAGGAACAAAGGACACTGGCCTAGGCAGCAACAAAGGATCCGTTGGACTCTCAAGTGAGTCACCCCCCTTCCTTTGGTCAATTTGGGACTACGATGATGTAATGTTCACTTGACTCTGAAGGGGCGGGGGGCAAAGCCAGGAGGGAATAAAGAACATGGTAAAAGGGAGAGACGTTTGCCATGCTGTCTCTCTTCCACCTACATCTACAGACATCACCACCAAGAGACTGAAGTGATGATGAAAGGGGAGAGCCTGGCTGAGGGGCAACCAGCCAGCCTGTGGTGAGAAGCATCTAAGTTTTTGAGGGCACTGAAAGTGTTAAGATCAGCTTAGAATGCATTTTGCTTTTGTTTCATTTGACCAAATCCGACCTGTTATGCTTTGACTTATAATCACTTAAAATCTATCTTTTGTAGTTAATAAATCTGTTTGTTTATTCTACCTGAAGCAGTGCATTTAGTCTGAAGCGTGTCAGAGACTCCCCTTGGGATAACAAGCCTGGTACATATCAATTTCTTTGTTAAATTGACAAACTCATATAAGCTTGCAGCGTCCAGCGGGCATAACTGGACACTGCAAGACGGAGGTTCCTAGGGTTGTGTCTGGGACCGGAGATGTTGGCTAGTGTCATTCGGTTGCACAATCCAAAGAGCAGCTTACGTGCCATAGAGACTGTGCGTGAACAGCCCAGGAGTGGGGGTTCTCACAGCTGAGCAGGGCAAGGCTGGCTCCCAGAGTCGAGGATTGGAGTGACCTAGCAGATCACTGGTCCAGATAACACCAGGGGAACGTCACACACTCCTACACTCCAAAAGTGAAGGGTTATGGGACTTTCTTGCCCCGTGAAAGGTTCTGGGCTGTTTCTAACACCGTCTCACCTGCAGGAATTCACTCGCTGGCAGCTGGCACTTCTGCTCCATCTCACTGATCAGGGAACTGAAAGAAGATATTTCCTCAGATAGTTTGCCAACATACTCATCCCTCCTCTTTTCAATTTCCTTATTCAGCTCTTCCAACTGGGCCAGCAGGAGTCGCTCTTGTTCGTCCAGAAACTGACGCAGTCGCTGAAATTCAGACACAATCTTCTGCCTCTCAGTTTCCAGCTGTTCCTGAAATGAAGAGATACCAACAGGGAAAGCGCAGGTCAAGGACAGGAACACGGAGTGAGTCATGGGACATTTTATAAAGCCTTATGTGTGCACATGGGAGCATGTCATTGCAACCCCGTAGCATTTAACTCCTGACATTTTATGGAGAACATGCTCTATGCTCAGTAGACAGGTGGTTTTCCAGTGGATTTTGAAGAATCCTAACTGGTGTTTAAAATATGAGTAAAAAGAAAAGGAGTACTTGTGGCACCTTAGAGACTAACCAATTTATTTGAGCATGAGCTTTCGTGAGCTACAGCTCACTTCATCAGATGCATGCATCTGATGAAGTGAGCTGTAGCTCACGAAAGCTCATGCTCAAATAAATTGGTTAGTCTCTAAGGTGCCACAAGTACTCCTTTTCTTTTTGCGAATACAGACTAACACGGCTGTTCCTCTGAAACCTATAAAATATGAGTGTGTCTTGCATTATTAGGATATTCTGTTATCAGTGCCGTCTAGAAAACTAGATCCTTCAGATAACAGAAAGTACAGCAGGTGCGGGATCCAGGACTGGACAGGCAAGGATTACTTCTGGGGAGCAAACAGTAGAACCCAAACTCAGAAACGCTAGACTTGAACTGGGGAACAGATGGTCTCCACAAAATTCACCTAGATGAATAAGGCCATGTTTCTAAAACAGGCTTTAAAATTAGAGCGTCAACAATTGCTCTGATGAGTTTTGAATGCGCAGTTTAGGATACAAACATTTTGTCACATCATAAATCTCCAATTTTAATCCACAGAGGGATTCTGAGCACAAAGTGGGTGGCTGGCAAGACACCTATTTGCATGTTCAAATCTGTGTTTGCAGGGCACTTAGAAACGTGCACATGTGAACGGGACAGAAGCCCACCAATTCATGCTCTTTCTGGAGCACTCTAGCTCCTGATACCCTAGGAGCCAGAAACTTACATCATATTTAGAACCCAAATCTTCTTCATGGCAATGTCTAGCAGCGATATCACTAAGGCCTGTTCCAGAGCTCACCAAAATCAATAGGGGTCTTTCCAATGACTTCAGTAGGATTTGGTTAGGAGTTAAGTGACCATCCTTCTCTGGGGCAGTAGATTTGTCTAGTGGCTGCCCACACTCTTCTGTTGTGGTTATTGTTAGAGGGCTTTCCCTTAACCCCTGCCCCTGGTTCTTTTCACGCAGACAGAAAGCAGAAGACCAAAAGTCTAAAGTGCAGGCAATGCGAGGTTTATTGGGGTTAGTTCCAAGCAAGCATATCCATAGCTGTACACACCAGCAGAGCCTTTACCCCGCGTTCCCCTTCCCAGCCCCAATGCCGCAGAGCCTTCACCCCGTGTCCCCCTTCCCAGCTCTGACACCTCAGAGCCTTTACCCCGTGTCCCCCTTCCCAGCTCTGACACCGCAGAGCCTTGCCTGTGTCCCCCTTCCCCATTCCCCATTCCTCCTTCTTAGCAGGTCCAAATAAACCTGCAGTGCGCGCCCCTAGTCACACCCCTTACAACTTATGGTCATTTTTTGGAGGGTTGTGAGTCTGGGGTCTTCATCCCACCTCTTCTGTATCCCATGGGAGGGATAAGGCCTAAGGTTGTGTACTGGCCAAGGCCAGGCTTTTCTTTGGTTTTTAGTGTTTCTTGTGCCTCCTGCCATTCCCCTTTGCCCCTCCTAACTGGTCGCTTGACCTTGGCTTGAGAGAGGAACCAGGCAGCCTTCCGGTGTGTACTCGTATATTACACACCCACCATACCCTGTAATAGTTTATCTGTTCTTATCTGTTCCCATTAGACTAACAAACCCATCTGGCCAGGCAGAAGCCACACACAGTGTCTTTGTCCTTTGTTCTTCACACACATTAGTAAGGATGTAAGAGTATTAAAAGTCAAACCCAAAATTCTATCTCAGGTTAACAAACAGGTTTATATGCTAACAATTATGGCTGTTGAAAGTAAAGCCAAAAAATGGGAGAGGAATTTGCAAAACATTTTGAAGTTTCAAAGTTGTTTCCATTTTTCAGTGTTCAAAATGGGACAACTTTTAATTTGTGTGAAAAATATGAAATAACTTGAAAAAAATTCACATTTCTGTTTCCCCTTTTTTCTAGAATGTAATAAAATAATGTCCATTTCCACCACCTCTTCAAAAGTTCTCCCATTTTAGAAAAATTGGCAAAAAGAAAAAGGAAACACTAGGAGAAAAAACCTGGAAATTATTCATGTTATTGTACTCAGTGGCAAAAAGGAGCAAAAGGGGAAACAAAGGGATAAAAAACATTTGAAATTTTGAAAAAAATTCAGCTTTTTAAAACCAAAATGAAAACTTCCATTTGAAATGAAAAGAAACATTTTGTTCATTCTGAAATTTCCTGTCAAAAAACTGATTTTTATTTATTTATTTATTTGCAAAAGACAGTTTCCCATGGAAAAAAATTGTTTCCTACTAAATCCCATTTTGCTAAAGGACATTTTTGTAGTTGGTAAATTTCGACCAGCTCTAGTTGAAAGAATAAAGGAGAAACTACCGTTAGCTAAACAAATTACACTCACATTATCAATGGAAATATTTGGATTATTAAAATTCTTTCCTTAATGATCCATTTTCCTGTTTATACTCAATTAAATCAGAACAGTTTTTCTTTACAATGAGAATAAATAAGTAATAAACTTTCATGGAAGGGAAAATGTTTCTCACTATACTTCTTCTGTTAGACTAAGCAGAGCATCAACAATGTCCCTGTGCACATTTGTCTCTGAGTAAGAACGGCACCTACCAGTAGTTCCTGGCTTGTATTTTCCCCACTTGATTTATCTGACAGAATCTCGTCTCTCTCTTTTTTCAAACTCTCCAAACGGCTCTGAATTTTTTCCTAACAAAAGAAAAACTGGATTAGTTTTGGTTGCTTTTGGAGGGTTTTCCCCCATTTTATTTATATTTTCAAGAACATCAAATACATAATAAAATGGGTGCGTGTACTCCTCCCTGATCCTCCCCCTCCTCCCCCCTGGATAACAGGACCTTGGATCTTCATTTTGAAAATATGGTCACCCTACCCCGGCCTCTGCAGATTTCAAGAAATCTGCTGGAATGGGCCAGCCCCACAACCATTGTCCATTCTGTTTGGGGTGGGGGTAGCTCAGTGGTTTGAGCATTGGCCTGCTAAACCCACGGTTGTGAGTTCAATCCTTGAGGGGGGCATTTAGGGATCCAGGGCAAAAATTAGGGATTGGACCTGCTTTGAGCAGGGGGTTGGACTAGATGACCTCCTGAGGTCCCTTCCAACCCTGATATTCTATGATCCTATGAGAAGCAAACCCTGCTCCCCCCACCCTGCAAGGGTTAAAAGGAACCTGTGTGAGCTGGAACTTGTAGAGTTTCCTGCCCCCACGTGGATTTCTCCCTGCACAGGGGATGCCCTTGCTCTCGGGCACGCAAATCATACCGTGCTTTACATATCCTGGTGCTATTAAAGCCATATAGCCCTGCGAGCGTGGGTGTCGTTACACCTGTATAAAAGTGTATAGCCTATTCCTGCATGGAAATGGAAACAAGCATTCCTGGCATCAGGCACCTTTACACCAGTCCAACTTGTATTCACACCCGGGGGCTTTTGCTGATATAACTATTTTGTTTAAAAAAAAAAAAATCCCACCCGTCACCAGCACAGACCAGTACAAAACCTGTATGCAGAGGAGGCCTGAAAAACACGTCTCCACAACGTTCTTCTTGTATAAAATCCCTTCTGCTTTTCTACCTTGTGATTGTAGGAAGCTAGTTTTATTACCTTGCTGGTTTTATATTTCTCAGATGGCTCTGTTCTGATTGCTCGAGGCTGCCTGGGCTGGGATGCCTTCCCAAGGCAAAAATTACCTGGTAATCCAGAGCAGCCTCCTCGAGAGGAAGCACGGGGTGGTCTTTGTGATGGCGGGACTCTCTGCACACCACACAGATGAGGGTTTGATCCACTTCACAGAAGAGTTTCAAAAGCTCCTCGTGTTTTTCACACGCTTCCTTCCCTCAGAGGTCCGGGATGGTTTGGGCTATTTCAACTATGGCCCTCAGCTGCCGGTTAGGCTGGAGTTCCCCTTCCTGGAAGGGGTCCCTGCACTGGGGGCAGGGATAGTGGGGCGAGGTTTTGGACCCCTTGCAGTACTGAGTGATGCAGGCTCGGAAGAAATTGTGTCCACACTTGAGAATCACCGGATCGTTAAAATAAGCCAGGCAAATGGAACAGAGAACAGCCTCTTGGAGCTCTTTGACCCGGCTTGTGGAGGCCATGGCACCTGGAAGAGAGAGGAACGTACTGTAACGTTCACTTGCCCAGCAATGTGTCTATCCCCGGCTGGAGCTGGCCTCCGCCCTTCCTGCAGCCGCCTGCCCTCTGCCTCCTTGCTGGTCTGCTGTGACTGTGTTCGCTGGGGCCTGGGATCCTTCAGGTCTGGAAAGGAGAAAATATAAGGAGATAGGAGAGAGGTATATAAGATAATGATTATATTGAACTCCTACATCTGTACAGATTAGACTTTAAACAAATATTTTCCCATGCAGTCGTAAACAGAGTTAAAAGACCTAGTCGCAATATTATAACAAAAAGACTTCAGAAACAGACTCCAACAAGAGACTGCTGAATTGGAATTAATTTGCAAACTGGATACAATTAACTTAGGCTTGAATAGAGACTGGGAGTGGATGGGTCATTACACGAAGTAAAACTATTTCCCCATGTTTATTCCCCCCCACTGTTCCTCAGACGTTCTTGGCAGCTGCTGGAAATGGCCCACCTTGATTATCACGACAAAAGGTTTTCTTCCCCCGCTCTCCTGCTGGTAATAGCTCATCTTAAGTGATCACTCTGGTTACAGTGCGTATGGTAACACCCATTGTTTCATGTTCTCTGTGTATATAAATCTCCCCACTGTATTTTCCACTGAATGCATCCGATGAAGTGAGCTGTAGCTCACAAAAGCTTATGCTCAGATAAATTGGTTAGTCTCTAAGGTGCCACAAGTCCTCCTTTTCTTTTTGCGAATACCGACTAACACAGCTGCTACTCTGAAACCAAACAGAGTTAAGTAAGTCAAGTCACTGAAGAGATACAAGTACCAGGGGGTAGCCGTGTTAGTCGATATCCACAAAAACAACAAAGAGTCTGGTGGCACCTTAAAGTCTAACAGATTTATTTGGGCATAAGCTTTCTAAAGAAATGTGGGGTTTTTTACCCACAAAAGCTTATGCCCAAATAAATCTGTTAGTCTTTAAGGTGCCACTGGACTCTTTATTGAAGAGATCCAAGCATTTTCTAAATAAAAGAGCCGATCATAAAATCCCTCATGCTGGGCCCACAAAAACATTATAGGGGCCAATAGTATTGGCAGAATTATGCCCAATATATGCCATTATATTTTCCTTCAACCATCATAGTTAGAAATTCCAAAACAAGGATCTGATGTGAACTAGAAATAGATCCGAGTTGCCGTCTTCGTTTGATTGGGACTGGAACTTTGCCAAAGTTCTGGTGTTCTCGAGCTAATCGGATCCATTTCTGATCCAAATGACAGATGTAATTTGATTATTACTGTGTGTTGCAACATTTAAAAACTTCCTACGAGTTATCTAAACAATTAAATTAAAAATCCAGAACTACAGAGTGCCATGTTAAATCAGCTTTTTAGTGTATTTGAAACATTCAGCTACATTCAGTATTACCAACGCCATGCATTCAAAGATCATGAATAAGCCCTAAAAAAAAGAAAAGAAAAGAAAAGAAAAGAAAAGAAAAGAAAAGAAAAGAAAAGAAAAGAAAAGAAAGATTTAAAAAAATATATATATATTTTTTATTTGCCTTCTGGTTGCTGAGCCGTTAGATCACATTTGTGTCGTGTTTTCAGTAGAGCTGGTTGAAACAGAATTTCTGTTCCATGGGAAGTTCTGACATTTCAAAATTTATTTGGATTCTGAATCAGAATTTAAAACATTAAAATTTTCCATTAAATGAAAATGTTGAAAAAAAAAATCATTTGGGGTCAATTTCCTTCCTTTGAAGTTTTTAAGGCCCGGCTTGACAAAGCCCTGGCTGGGATGATTTAGTTGGGAATTATTTGGTCCTGCTTTGAGCAGGGGTTGGGACTAGATGACTTCCTGAGGTCCCTTCCAACCCTGATATTCTATGATTCTATGAATCAACACATTTCATTTTGATGAAATGAAAATGTTTCATTCTGCTTCTGACTTAAAAAAGAAGATAAAATTTCAAAATGAAAAGATGTTTTGACACCAAAACGTGAAGCAATCCATTCTGGAAGGTCAAAAGGAACATTTCAACCTTTTTGACCTGAAACCCAAAAAAGAGTCGTACAAAAAGTGGAAAGTAGGTCAAATTATGAAGGATGAATATAAAAAAACAACACAAGCATGTAGGGATAAAATTAGGAAGGCCAAGGCCCAAAACAAGATTAAACTAGCTCGGGACATGAAGGGGAACAAGAAGACATTTTACAAATACATTAAAAGCAAGAGGAAGACCAAGGACAGAGCAGGCCCATTACACAAGGATGCAGGAAAGACAATAACAGGCAATGCAGCAATGACTGACATGTTCAATGCCTTTTTTGTTTCCATTTTCACAAAAGAGGTTAGCTGTGATCAGACGACTAACATAGAGCCTGGCTACACTTGCAGATGCAGAGGGCTTTGGGTTAAACCCACCCTCGGAGAGCACAGTGAAAGCACTGCCGTGTGTTCACTTAGGCCTGGTCTACACTAGACTTTACTGTCATAGAGCTATGTCGCTCTGGACACCCCGGAGAGATGTAGCCATACTGACCTAACCCCCAGTGTAGACAGCGCTAGGTCGACAGAGGAATTCTTCCATTGACCTACCTGCCGCCTCACAGGGAGGTGGATTACCTCCTATGCCAACGGGACAATTCCTCCCGTCACCCTGGGGAGTGTCTACACTGAAGTACCGGTCTGCTGCTGTAGCATTGTAAGTGTAGACAAGCCCTTAAACAAGTTAGCTGTCTTCAGATTGGCAGGGCCTGAGGAAATACATCCTCGAATACTTAAGGAACTGGCTGAAGAGTTCTCTGAGCCATTAGCAATGATCTTTGAGAACTCATGGAGGACAGGGGAGTTCCCAGAGGACTGGAAAAGGGCAAATATAGTCCTTATCTATAAAAAGGGGAATAAGGACAACCCAAGGAATTATAGGCCAGCCAGTTTAACTTCAGTACCCAGAAAGATAACGGAGCAAATAATCAAACAATCGGTTGGTAAACACCTAGAAGATAATAAGGTGATAAGCAACAGTCAACATGGATTTGTCAAGAACAAATAATGTCAAATTAGCCAAATATCCTTTTTTGACAGGGTAACAAGTCTTGTGGATGGAGGGAAGCAGCAGATAGGCATATCTCAACTTTAGTAAGGTTTTTGATACTGTCTCACATGACCTTCTCATAAGCAAGCTAGGTAAATATAACTTAGACAAACTTACTATAAGGTGGGTTTACGACTGCCTGGGAAACCGAACTCTGAGAATAATTACCAATAGTTCACAGTCAAGCTGGAAGGGCATATTGAGTGGGGTCCTGCAGGGAGGGATCTGTCCTGAGTCCTGGGTCTGCTCAATATCTTCATAATAGATTTGGATAATGGTACAGAGTGCACTTACAAAGTTTGCAGACAATGCCAAGCTGTAGGTACCTCTGGAGTCCCACAACGCAGCGACCCAGCGATGGCGGGAAGAAATGCTATGGAGAGCTGGGTGTGGATGTGGCAAGCGCTGGTTTTCAATCAGCTGCTCTGTGGAGTGGCCCTGCTACACCATGGCAGGGATCCACAGCGTCAGGTGCAGCCACTCCACAGTCTGTCATGGAGCTTCCTCCAGGTGCTAACTCCGACCAAAGGGAGTTTCCAGCCTCCCAAGAGTAACATGAGGCAACATATACGTAGGAAACGCCTGTTTGGTGTGCAAGGTTCAGAATCGGCCCATTTCTGAGAACAATAAAAAGAAACTAAATTCCTCTCTTCTCTGCAGAAGCAGCCAGGGCTGCCGCGAATCCCCCACAACTGCTCCTAGCTGAACTGACTTGTTCGGTGTGCCTAGATTATTTTAAAGGTCCAGTGTCTCTAGATTGTGGGCACCATTTCTGGCAGGCCTGCATCGCTCAGTGCTGGGAGGCGTTGAGTACGAACTCCCACTGTCCTGAGTGCAGAGAAACCTTCTCCCAGAGAAACTTCAAACCAAACAGACAGCTGAGGAATATTGTAGAAGCGTCCAGAATGCTTACGCTGGAGTCAGCAAAAGAACCAGAAGTTGAGACAGTGCGCGAAAAACACCAGAGGGCTTTAGATGTCTTCTGTCAAGAGGATCAAATGCCCATTTGTTTGGCTTGCCATCTGTCCAGAGATCACAGAGAACACACTGCAGTTCCCATAGAGAAGCTGCTGAGGATTAAAAGGTAAGAAATCACGGGACGGTGTAAAAGCTGCAATGGTTGCATGCCGATGAAGTGAGCTGTAGCTCACGAAAGCTTATGCTCAAATAAATTTGTTAGTCTGTTAAGGCCACATCTACACGTCTAGTGTAGACGCGATAAATCAATCCCCGCTCGCTCTGCCGTCGACTCCAGAACTCCACCACGGTGAGAGGCGGAAGCGGAGTTGACGGGGGGGGGGGGGTGGCGGCCGTCGATCCCACGCCGCGAGGATGCAAAGTAAGTGATTCTAAGTCGATCTAAGATACGCTATTCTCGTTGCTGAAGTTGTGTATCTTAGATCGATATCCCCCCCCCCCCAGTATAGACAAGGCCTAAGGTGCCACAAGTTCTCCTTTTCTTTTTGCAGACTTTTTAACCAGAGCCAGGCAGCAGGAGGCAAACAACTCACTTCCATCCTCTGGGCCACTTTGGAACAGAGTGTTCTATTAATAATTAATCCCTTCATTGCACAGAGCAGGCAGTTAAAGGCTGGTTTGGCCGGTGTTTTCCGTAGTACCATGCTGCTCTCCCTTGTATTATATGCATCATTTTTGTCCCCGTGCCACTTTGGAACCAGGTGTTCTGGATGGTTTTAGTAATAAAGCTAATTATCACCCGACAACCTGGGTTAAAGGTCGGTTTGGACAAGTTTCTCATTAGCATTATAGTCTCACCTGAATGTACTGTCTGTATAATAAAGCTGTTGGTTGAAGAGGTGGGTTTGTCAGCGGTTTTCTGTCATATGGCATTATTCTCAGTTGTATCATGCGTGTCGTTTTTGTCCCCTGGGCTGCCTCGGAACTGAGTGTTCTGGGCGGATTTACTGATACAGCCATTTACTGCCTGGAACAATCACTTGCAGGTGGGTTTGGAGGAAGTTGTCTGTATTACTGCATTATTCTCAGTGAGTTGTATTATGTGTATCACTTTGGTCCCCCGAGCACTTTTGGAACCATGTGTTTCAGGTCCTTTTTTGTGTTCAGATAAAAGGTTCTGAGTTAGAAAGGGTTAATAACCGTGTGTAATGAGTCAGTGCTCATTAATAAAACATTGTTCTGAAGTGTCTGTAGCAGTATCCACTGGTTTTTCAACAGTTTTATTTATCGAGATGTGTTTCTGGCATATTTTTGTTCCCTGTGTCTCTTTGGAACCCAGTGTTCTGGGCAGTTTTATTGATAAGGCTAGTTGGAGCTTGGAACGGGCACCTAAGGGTGTCTTCCGCAAAGGTTTTCTGTCGTGTTGTTCCCAGTTAGTTGTATTACGTGTACCAATTAGTTGTATTACGCAGGCCGTGACTGTTTTAGTAAGGCATGCAACAACTCATTTGCACGCCGTAGGCAGTCCAAAATGGCGTCCTCCATGCGGTGTACACATGATCTCGCATGCACTGTGTGTGAGGTCCTGCTGTGTGAAGGACACCATTTTGTCCTATATCGGGGCCAGACAGAATCGTCCCGTGTGTTGGATCCAGCCTGCAGGCCACCAGTTAGACAATGCACAGGCGGTCGGGCACGCAATGCAGACTTGCATTTACAGATGGCATCCCCTGTATGTGAATCATTTTGGTCCCTTGTGCCACCACAGAAAATAAAGCTATTTTTTGCCTGTAACTGGCCCTTGAAGGTGGGTTCAGAAAAGGTTTTCTGTGGGATAGCATTATTCTCAGTTAGTTGTATTATGCGTATCATTTTGGTCCCATGAGCCACTTCAGAATTGTGTGTTGTGGGTCCTTTTTGGAGTTAAAAAAGAGGTTCTGGGCAAGCTCAGGTTAATACCAATGTTTTATTAGTCTGGTCTCATTACTAAAATGTTATTCTTAAGTATCTGCCACAGTATTAACAGGAGTGTCGTATGTAAGACACAAGAGGACGTTGTTCCACCCTTCTTGCCACGGTGAGGCCTCAGCTGGAATATCATGTCCAGTTTTGGGCACCGCACTTTCAGAAGGATGTGGAAAAATTGGAGAGAGTTCAGAGGAGAGCAACAGAAATGATCAGAGGTTTAGAGTGGATGAGCTGTGAGGAAAGGTTGCAATAAATGGGTGTGTTTAGTCTCGAGAAGAGAAGACTCAGGGAGGGCCTGATAACAGTCTTCAGATATGTCTGAGGCTGTTCTACAAAGAGCGGTGATCAGCTGTTCTTCAAGTCCAGTGCGGGTAGAACAAGAAGTTATCGCTTTAATTTGCAACAAGGGAGATTTACATGAGTGGGACGGGGTTCCCGGGGTGCAGCCTGGACGGTGGGACTGCTGAGCCCTCCTAATCCCCAGCCTGGGCTGCCTCTCGCCCTGTGATGCTGATGTCCAGCTACAAGCCTGGCCGGCCCTGCGCTGAGACAGACGCCCACGGGCAGGGACACGCCCAGCTGTGTTACACGACTCCGCTCCCGGCCATTGATGAACCAGCAATAGAAGGCGCCAGCCAGTTCCCCCCAGCTCCAGCCCTGCCCCCCAGAACTGCACCAACTCACGCTGCTCAAGGCTCCCTGGGCAGTGCAAGTTCATTAAGTCGTTTGCCGCTCCCTCCCTGTGGTCAGCCACCCAGTGCGGCTGCTCCCCAGCCAGCCTGGGAAGTGGGAGAGGGGACCCCATGGTAGCCCCCAGGCCTAGGGAGGGTGACAAACCCTAGGAGGAGCAGAGGTGAGGCTGGGAGGGCTTTATTATGGCCTGGGGGCTGCAGGGGACCTGAAGTGAGTGGGGGGCTGATGGGCTGGGGGAGGCTGTATTGATGGTGGGTTCTGAGCAGATAGGGTGAGTGCTGGGAGGGCAGTGGGGTAGGGGTGCTGAACTGATGGGGCAGTGATGATGGGGGCTGAGGGACTGAATTGGGGGGGTTGGATGGGGACAGAACGGATGGGGGGCTGGGGTACAGGATTAATTGCTGGGCAGGAGATGGACAGATGCGGGGGTGAGAACTCCTGCAGCAGGACCCAGAATCACCTTCTCCCGTCATAGAATCATAGAATCATAGAATATAAGGGTTGGAAGGGACCCCAGAAGGTCATCTAGTCCAACCCCCTGCTCGAAGCAGGACCAATTCCCAGTTAAATCATCCCCCGTCCATGGGGGAGAGTGGGCAACACTAATTGTCACTTGCTCACACCCTGGGGAGGGGCCAGGGGAGTTCAAACATCAAGAGACTGACCTGGAAACCACAACAGAATCCTTTTCAAACGTGTCATGATTTTTGGGCCAGTCTCATGAGATTTGATCTCTTGAAGTTGGCAATTCTGTATTAGCCATTGCATAGCTTTGGGGCCAGCGGTGTGGAGTTTGGAAAGTCCCCGATAGACCAGCACAAGACGAGCGGCCATTCAGGAAGCGTGCGGTGTCCTCCCCACACCGCAGCTACAGAGTCATGGGGGGCCAGTGGGGTCTCTATAAAAGCAGTTTTTCTGTTGCTCAGCTGGCTGATCTTTAGGAGGGGGGGGCTCTGCAAGGAGACGGGGTGTGAAGAGTCGCATCTTTGGACAGGGGGACTTTGGATTCCCTGTAATCTGCTGGGAGCCTCCTATGATGCCAGGGTCCCTAATCACATCTGTGGGGAGAGGTGGGTGCAGGTGGGGAAAGATTCCATGGGCCTGATTGTCAGGCCCTTTTATGCTGCTCTGTCAGAGCAAAGGGGCCTTAATGTGCATGGAAACAGTCCCCAGAATATAGCTCCGGTGCAAGGGAGGTCCCCCACCCCGTCCGTGTGAAGTTGGCAGAGGGCCTCTACAGACTCTGCCCCAGGGCTGAGCTCTGCCCCTCATGCTCTGATTCTCTCTCTGCAGCCAGCATGACTCTGGATCCAGACACGGCCCATCCCGACCTCACCGTGTCTGCGGATCGGAGACGTGTGAGATGGGGAGACACACGGCAGGATCTGCCTGACAACCCTGAGAGATGTGACACTGTGCCCTGCGTGCTGGGCTGTGAGGGATTCACCTCGGGCCGACATTACTGGGAGGTGGAGGTGGGGGTGGAGGCGATGGGAGTCTGTGCTGGGGGGGTGGAAGGGACGGATCCGCCCTAACCCTGAGGAGGGGATCTGGGCTGTGCTGTGCAGTGAGGATCAGTCCCGGGCTCTCACGTCCCCTGGGCAGAGCACCCCCTTGTCCCCGAGCCAGGCACCCCGCAGGATCCAGGTTTATCTGGACTAAGATGGGGGGCGGGTGGCGTTTTTCGATGCTGGTCGCGGGGACCCGATCGTCACTTTCCCGCCGGCCGCTTTCGCCGGGGAGAGAATCCGCCCGCTCTTCTGGGTTGGTGTTAGCGTGCGGCTCCTCTAGCCCCCACCCCCCTGATCTCTATGGCCTGGAGGACTCTGCCAGTCCTCCCCCCCGCACAGATGGGGCTGAAGGGGGGGACGCTCTCCCCGTAGCTCTATGGCTGTGGAGGTCTGTGTGAGGCGGCGCTCTAGGCTGGGTCTCTGTGCTCCTTGGAGGCCGACTCTGTGTGGAGTGGGGGGGGTCCCACCAAGGAAGGAGGGACCCCCCCGTGGGAGAGGGGCGCAGTCGAAGGCCAGGGAGAGACCCCTCAACTGGGGCGTGGGGAGAGCAGGGGGGAGGCCGGCTGAAGAGGCTGGGTGGGGGCGGGCGGGGGGAGGACAGACCAGAGGGCAAACCGGGCGTCAGGCGGGGAGAGGTTCCCAGGAGATCAGGAGCAGGTGTTGCCGGGGAAGCAGAGCTGAGCAGGGAGGACCCAGCTGCCCAGACGAGGTTCTGCCCCTTGGCTTGGGGGACAGAGAGGCTGGGGACCAGTCGGGCCCCCCAGGGGTCCACCAATCAGAGCCCAGGACTGGAGTCCTCTGCTACCCTTCGGCTGCTGTTCTAGCAGGCGTGAGCAGGACATGGGGTGGCGGATTCGGACTGACGAGCTCCTAAGCGCCCTGTGGGCCAGCGTGTGAGATCTGCGGTTCCTGACACAGAGGCAAGGGAGGGATCGGACACTGGTCTGTGGGCCAGATGTTTCAGAGGGATTGAGCCTTTCAATATCTGGTGCCGTGAGCTCTCTCCTCAGAACAAACAGCTCAATACCCTGTGGAATCCCGAAGCTCGACCGAGGAATCGTCCCTTTGCCAGCACGCGTGAAAGAATTGAGAGGTTGAAGTGACTGTTCCCATAGCCAGTGTTTATGGCAAAGCTAATACTGGCAGATTGTGTTATAAAGTTTCACTGTTGGGCTAACCGTTGTCAGTTACGGTACAAATTTCACTTTCTTTATGATTAAACGACTGTTGTACGAGTCAGCGTTTCCTGAGGGCCGCAGGGCAGGTGCTGCTTCTTAGAGCTAGGAGAAAAATATTAGGTTTCAGAGTAACAGCCGTGTTAGTCTGTATTCGCAAAAAGAAAAGGAGGACTTGTGGCACCTTAGAGACTAACCAATTTATTTGAGCATGAGCTTTCGTGAGCTACAGAAAGCTCATGCTCAAATAAATTGGTTAGTCTCTAAGGTGCCACAAGTACTCCTTTTCTTTTTGAGAAAAATATTGTCTCTGCCGAATTAATTTTAAAAATATTTAAATGGAAGGAAATTTTAAAAGTGCTGTTTTGTTGGACAATTTGTGTGGAATTTTTCCTTAGTTGAAAAAAATTAAACCAAACTTAACAAAACGTTTCAGTTCAATGGTTGTTATATTCCTCCCCCCCACCCACACTTTTCGCTCTGCCTTTTCTCTCCCTTCCACTGGGAAATGGGTAGGGGGGAGAGGAGAGAAGGAAAAGTGAGCAGACTTCCGCACAATGCCAAGGTTGTTTCACTTTTTCAGAAGCCAAGACTCACAAAAGCATGTTTTGATTCAAAAACTTAAACCATTTGTCCTTTAGTTTAATAAAAAAACTGAAAAATCAAAGGGATGAAAAATTTCCCTCCACAATCTTCGTTTCCCTGGAGAAGCCAGTTTCCCATGAAAGAATTCTAACCAGTACTACTGCCCCTGAAGGCTGAAGTGTGGGATACGTATTCTGCTTCAGGTCTTTACCAGAACGGTTAATTGTGACCAGATGCTTAATATTAACACGGGGAAAGGATCTCAAACAAAAACAGCGAATGAACAGATTATAGAATATTTAGATAAGTCAAATACATCTACGTTTGTGGGTCCTGAAGAATTTTCACCCTAGGAACCAGCTGAAGCCATCTTGGAACCCTTAAGAAGTATCCTCAAGAATGTATGGAGGATTGGTTAGGTCCCAGAGGACTGGAGAAAGGCACTATGTTTACCTATCTGAAAAAAGGAAGATCAAGGGAATTAGAGAGCAGCCAGCCTAATTTCAATTCGCAGAAAGATACTGGAACAAATTATTACATGCTCAGTTTGTTCAAACCTAGAAGATAATAGGGTTATAAGAAACAGACAGCGTGGGTTTGTCATGAACAGATCATGCCAAACAATCTGATTTACTTCTTTGACAGCATAACCAGCCCAGTGGATGGCAGAAAGCACCAGGTGTGTTATATCTAGACTTTATTAAAGCTTTTGACACAGTTCCACATGACAGTCTCATAAGCAAAGGAAATATGGTTGACGTGACATTACCATAAGGTGGGTGAACAACTGTGTGAAAAACTGTTCTCAAAGAGAAGTTATCAATGGTTTGCTGTCAAATGGGAGGACATATTGAGTGGGGTCCCATAGGGCTCTGTCCTAGGTCTGGTACTATTCCATATTTTCATTAATGACTTGGATAATGGAGAGGGACCTTGGAGAGGAGAAGATGATTATAAAATGAGAAGATGACACCAAGATGGGATAGGTGGCAAGCACTTGGGAGGACAAGATTAGAATTCAAAACAACGTTTACAAATTGGAGAATTGGTCTGAAATCAACAAGATGAAATTCAATGAAGACAAGTGCAAAACGTTATATTTAGGAGGGAAAAATCAAATGCACAAACACAAAATGAGGAATCACTAGCTAGGCAGCAGAACTGCAGAAAAGGATCCGGGGCTTATGGAGGATCACAAATGACATATGAGTCAACACTGTGATGCTGTTGCGAAAAAGGCAAATTCCATTCTTGGATGTACTAACGGGAGTGTTGGGTGTAGGATGCAGGAGATGATTTTTCCACCCTATATGGCACTAGGGAGGCCTCGTCTGGAGTACTGTATCCAATTCTGGGCACCACACTTTAAGAAAGATGTGAACAAATTGGAGAGAGTCCAGACAAGAGCAGCACAAATGGTGGGAGGCTGAGCACACAAGACCTGTGAGGAAAGGTTGAAAAACTGGGCATGTTTAGTCTAGAGAAGAAAAGGCTGAGTGGGGACATGATGGTCTGCAAATATGCTTAAGGCTGCTGCAGAGAGGACAGTGATCAATTGTTACCCACGTCCAGCCAGGGTAGGACAAGAAGTGATGGGCTCAGTGTGCAGCAAGCGAGATTGGGGTTAGACCTTAGGAGAAACTTTCTAACTCTAAGGCTAGTTAAGCATCAAACTGGTTACCTAGGGAGGTTGTGGAATCCCAATTATTGGAGGTTTTTAAGATCAGGTTGGACCAACACCTCTCAGGGATGTTCGAGGTTTACTTGGTCCTCTCTCAGTGCAGGGGGAAAGACTAGAGGACCTCTCGAGATCCCTTCCAGCCCGACATCACTTTGATCCTCCAGTCACACCTTAAGCAAGACTAATTTAGGCTTATCTTGATTTAAATTAAATGGATCCCTTACCAAATTAAGTTATAATGATATAAAACACTTGGACCAAGTCCCAAAATCGATGTAAGCCATGTGTAAACCAATGTAATGTCTACACTATCGCTGTAAGTCGACCTACGCTATGCAATTCCAGCTACATGAATAACCTAGCTGGAGTCAATGTATTTTAGGTCGAGTTACTGCGGGGTCTACACCATGGGGGGTCGATGGGAGAAAATCTCCCATCGACTTACCTTACTCTTCTTATCCAGGGTAGAGAACAGGGGTCGACTGCAGAGCGATCTACAGTCGATTTGGCGGGTCTTTACTAGATTTGGCGGGTCTTTACTAGACTCGCTAAATTGACCGCCAGCTGGTCGATCTCAGAGCGTGGATCTGGGCTCTAGTGTTGACCTGCCGTTAGTGTCTACAAATGGGTTTACACTTCTGTGAGCGGGGTCTGACTGAATGCTGCCCTGACAGCTAGCTGGGAGGAGAAGAGAAGAGTGTGTGTTTATGTAAATACAGTTTGCTCCTGCTCTGATTACATATTCAGCAGATACAGCGGTGTTAAAGTGATCAACTTTGGCTGGTGTTGGGTACAAATCACCTTAGTACTGAATGCAGGGTAGTGAAATATGGTTACCAAGGTTGTAATTATTGTAGGAATACAGGAAAGCAGGACTGTGCTTAACCTGTCCCAAATGAGAGGCCACCCGCAGTTGAAAGAACATCGTTAAGCCAGGGGCTCGAATGTCAGAGCCCTGTGAAAGGAAAAGGGATGGGGACAAGTATCCTCAGTCAGGAGGCTGCAGACCCTCATCAAGGGTCCTTCCTAGATGGGTTAACCTGTGACCTAGTTTGGTTTCCGTGGCGCCTGGAATACACTGAGCCAGTAGATTACGTGGCCCCTTCTCTGTCATCCCACAACTCTTCCTCACACCGCCTCGTTCGGGGCTGCCAATAGGCAGACCATGGGCCAAATCCGGACCACCAGACACTTTTGAACGGACCATGAAATCTGTTTATTTACTTATGAGTATCATTCTTGTTATGGCGGCATGGAAAACGTTTCTGTGGAGTCTGGACCTTGACTGTACCTGAAAATTTGGACCTTGACAACAATAACTGACTACCCCGGCCTAGTTCTTCTGCACCCCTCTCCCAGCACCCCGGGCCCATCTGAGTCTGTTTCTCCCCCGTTCCTTAGAGAATCCCGGCCATGGATCCCAGTTTCCCCTCCTCCCAGCTCTTCAGGGACGCTCAGGGTGGGGTGGGCAGGCCGCTGTGCATTGCAAGAAGCAGGTGATGGGGCCAGCTGCGGGAGCACAGCCGCCCAGGCTGGCCACAAGCTGGAAGAGCAGCATTACTATAAAACCCCGTTCTGCACGGGGATCTCCGTCTGGAGGGTGAGCTGGGCAGGGAGCGGCCCCTGGGGGCTCTCCACAGCAGCAGAGATGTCTGGGTGTTGGGGAGGGGTGGGAGGGTTTAGCGTGGCTGTGAATGGCATTTATCAGCTTTAATTCTAAGTTAACGAGCTGTGCGGGCAGCATGATGGTTGGTGCAAGGGATACATGACAGGCCGATAATTAACAACAGCTAATCCCAGCTGAGTGGCAGGGGCTGGAGCCGGCGTCTGAAATGGGACACATCAGCATGGGAAATCCAGGACTGCTGGGCCGGGCTCCTATGGGGTGTGTCTCTTCTTCCAGTCACTTGTTTATCTCTTTCCCCTCCACCTGGAATCAAAGTCCACCGGGTAAGTGTATCAGGGCAGGCAAAAGGCCCTTAGTCCTCCACTGTGTGTCTCACCACGCCCAGCCCAGCTGCGGGCATAGGCTCAGCTCAAAGTCTGTGCTGAGCAGGAAAAGGCTCCGGCACCATTTAGAAACCAAGACGTGTCATGAGGATAATGGCAGATTTGGGGCCAGAGCAGAGCCCGTCGGCCGAGCCCTAGAAGAGAGGAAGGAATCGGGGAGATTTTAGGGTCCTTCTGTGGATCCCCCAAACCCGGTAAGCAGGTGACCTTGTCTCAGGGTCTCTCTCTCTGTTCCTGCCTCTCGTTCCCTCTCCTACATGGAAAAGGATGAAGTCCAGGGCCCAGTGAAGTCAGTGGAAAAATGCCCAGGATTTCACCCAAGGTCTTCACAGAGCGGGCCGAGGCGCTGGCTTTAGGAGATGGGAATTGGGCAGGGGGGTTGTTCAGGGAAATGTTGCTTATTTTCCATATTAAATGGGCCCCCTCGGGGTTTGGGGTGAGTCTCTGAGCCAGTGGTGACCCTTTATCAGCCACCCATGATCCCCCAACCCCACCAACTGCCCCCACGGCTGAGTTGTTTCTTGTTCCCTGTGGGAGCTTGTGGGAGGCCCCTCTGCTGCGTCCGACACCAGGTATGGAATGAGCTGTCTCCACTTCCCAAATCGTGAGCCTCAAGGAAGAACAGACAGAGCCGCGTTTCTCACACTGGGGGTCCCAGCCCAAAAGGCAGTTGCATGACGATTGTAGGGGGGTCGCAAGAGCAGTGGCTGAAAATTGGGTGCCCAGCTCTGAAGGCAGCGCCGCGGCCAGCAGCAGCGCAGAAGTAAGGGTAACATGGTATGGGGGGGGGGTCGTCACTTTTTGAGGGGGGTGTTGTCACAGCCTGGAATATTTTCAAAGCGGGTCCCTGGAAAAAAAGTTTGAGAATCTCTGAGATAGAAGATGATGTGAAGGAGGAGGACTCTCGTTTGGGGCGGGAGGTTAGTTATTTCAGGCACAATTAACCGATCAACAATAACGACTAGAGGGCAGAGTTAAGGTTGTGTTGGTGTCTTGCATTGTGTGTTTGCAAACTTTCCAATGTTTGTTTCTGTAAGGGTAGGATTATTTGCTGTTTTCAGTTGTTCTAAGCAGGGTGACACAAAGGGCAGAGTTAAGGTTGTTCGGGTGAGTTTGTCAAGCCTGATAGGGGTTGCTGTTACGTGTTTGGGATTGAGGTGGAGCCGGTAGTATCATGTGGATCAGACTCTCTGGCCCTATCTAGTAAGAACATTTCTCAGGATCAGGATGATGAAGGCCCAGGGTCCAAGGAAAGGGTGGGGATCGGTAGCCATGATGATGACAGCCTTCATCTGTTCTTCTGTATTTTCCCCTGAAGTCTCTCTCTTCGAGGACCCAAAAAGGGAGTGATGGGAGGAGTAGCCCATCCCCTCATTATTTTGTCCACCCATTAGGCCTAATATCCGACCCACCAATTTTGGTTCATTAATTTCCGGACCCATGTTTTCTCATTTACCAAGCAGTATTTTAACAGCATCCTTGAATTATATCAGGGTTCCTTTTTGTTTGGACTAACGCCTGTCTTTCTGTCTCTCCTTCGTACCTTTTCCTTTCAGCATTTCTTATTATAGTAACATCTTATGGACTTTCGCATACGAATTACAGTTGAGCTCACAGTGAGGGTTAATTTCAGGCCCACTGATCACAAGAGAACTCCGCATTTCGCAACCTTTCTTCCACCTGCTCTGCTCAAGGAGGACAGGACAGCGACTCCCTTCCCCAAACCCACCTGCTTTAGAGACCCCTCACCCCCTTAAACCCACTGCTGCTGGCTTTAAAGCTGCAGCCCTCCACCACCACTAGTGGCCCAGCCTTTCAGAGACCCATCCACGGGGGATGTGTGTATTTAGGCCCCTTTGCTAAACGGCAGGTGTTGAGGAAGCTGAGGAGGGAATGCAGGTGACATAGCTAGCAGGGAAACGCGTGTAGGTGGTGGGGCGGAGAGGGGTTCAGGCAGCAGAGACGCACGTACGGGGATATAGAAAGTTTCAGACCACATGGGAGGAGGACAGAAGGCGAAGAACAGAAGGAGACACAGTGGGATGTGATGTTCTCAAACAAGTGACCACGCTTGTGGCAGGGGTGTCAGACTCCTTCAGAGCACAGGGCCGGGTTCCCTCTCGGGCTGTGATCCATGGGCTGGGGTGTAAATTCTGGACCACACCCCCCCCACAACGCACAGCGGGGCTCCCACTCCCACTCAATGGCAGGACGTGGCCTTTAGGTAATAGATTTTGACGGGCTGGTGGTCCCCTACCCAACCTGCTGGCTTCTGTGAATCAGGATCATCCTTAGGATTTACGGGGCCCTACGCAGTATTATTAAACTGGTGCCGGTCTGCGTGTGAGAGAGACAGTGTGTGTGTGTGTGTGTGTTAGGGAAGTGTGAGAGACAGTGAGCACTTTAAGTCCCCCCCCACTGACTCGCGTGGAAGTTTCGCTCCTCCAGGCAGGGTCCAGGGAGGGATTCTGCTCCGGGCCGCCGCGCTGCCAGTGGCCGGCCGCGCCGTTCTGGGCTCCCCGGGGCTGGGGCCGCAGAGCCGGCCGGCTGAGGAGCGAGGGAGGGAGGGGGCTGGGATGGGGTTGGGGAGAAGCCCCCCTGCCCAGCGCAGGGGAGGGGCCAGAGAAGAGAGGAGACCAGTTGTGACAAAGTTCCTGCGCTACCTTGGTGGGTCTTGCGCTTATTGGCGGATTTGCTGGCCTTGGAGCTTCACGGCCGCCCTCAGCTTGGCCGTTCTTCTGAACCCACAGTCCAGGTCGACTCCTCCTGTGTCTGACCAGGAGTTGGGAGGATTTGGAGGGAACCCGGGCCCGCCCTCTACTCCGGGTCCCAGCCCAGGGCCCTGTGGGATGCAGCTGTCTAGAGTGCCTCCTGGAACAGCTGTGTGACAGCTACAGCTCCCTGGGCTACTTCCCCATGGCCTCCTCCCAACCCCTTCTTTATCCTCACCACAGGACCTTCCTCCTGGTGTCTGATAATGCTTGTACTCCTCAGTCCTCCAACAGTCTGCGTTTTCACTCTCAGCTCCTCTTGTGCCTCTTGCTCCCAGCTCCTCACACGCGCACCACAAACTGAAGTGAGCTCCTTTTTAAACCCAGGTGCCCCGATTAGCCTGCCTTAATCGATTCTAGCAGCTTCTTGATTGGCTGCAGGTGTTCTAATCAGCCTGTCTGTCTTAATTGTCTCCAGAAGGTTCCTGGTTGTTCTGGAACCTTCCCTGTTACCTTGCCAAGGGAAAAGGGACCTACTTAGTCTGGGGCTAATATATCTGCCTTCTATTACTCTCCTGTCGCTTGACCCTTTGACCACACTCATGTCCCTGTTATTTCATTAGTTGTCCCCCGGATTTATTTGGTATCCAGGTCCTGTGGATCCCCCTCTTAGGCTGGGGGGGGGATCCTTTAGTAGTGGACAGGCTTCGCCCGCCCACTTCCCGGATCCCAATAGGATTACCCTCCTGTAGCCATCTGGCCCGACCCTGTCACATCAGCCACAGCCAGCGAGGGGAAAAGGTGCCCCAAATTTTCAGGTGCCCCATGCAGCCGCGTGTGCTGCGTATGCCTAGGGATGGCCCTGTTGTGAATCAAAGTCTCGGGGATCTGGCTCTCCCCGTTCATTGTATAGGAGCCCAGGCGCCGAACTCAGGTGCGGTGAATGGCAGGGATCTGCCAGACACCGGAAAGTCAGGCGTGATGACACTCAGCGTCACGGCGCCTCGTTCCTTTGGTGCCTCCGCTCCCAAACCCTGCACAAGCTGAATATGTCCTGCAGCCACCTACACGCAGAGCGAAGGCTGGATCAGCCCCGGGCTGCATGTTGGACACCCTGCCTGGTGCCATTAAGGACAGAAATACTTCTCTCCTGTGTCTGCTCCATGAGCCATTGCCTGGGGCTGTGACCTGAAATCTACAGCTCGGGGAGACTCCAGACTCACCCCCCTAACCAGCCCTAATGTTCTCCTGTTTTCTTCTCAGGACCTGCTGGAGCAGGGCAGGAGAGAAGCTGAGCGGAGCCCTTGGGAGGAGGACGCCCCAGAAGGACCGAACTGAATCCATGCGACCTGCCTCTGCTCCGCCCTGGGAACTTGGTGGAAGCTGCAATCCCAGGGGGATGCAACGGATGAGCTGAGAACCCGTTTCAGCCCCGCTCTGCAGGAGTCCGACCTAGAGCCCCACTCAGGGCAACACAAAACCAAACTGTGACCCGGAGCTCGGGCCCGTGGTGCGGGTGCGTCTCCATGGACAGAGAGGGGAGAAGACGGGAGGAACGGGCAACTCACCAATGGGGCCGTGGATCGGCCTTCAGCCGGGTCCAACCCAAAGTCTGTGAGTGGGATAAGTTGCACATCACAGCGCAGAGTGACTCTCCAGCAGGAAGCATCCAAATCCCGGAGAAGCTGCTTCCACTGAGTCCAGCAGGGAGCCCTCGTGTGTGGGGGCAGCCCCAGGATGGCCGACCGCAGCGAGGGGGCAGAGCTGACGCTCACCTCAGGGGAGGAGGAGTGTGAGATGCGTGTGTGTGACACCGATGGGGAGCCCCGGGGCAACGTCGCTGAGCCCATGGGGGACGTGTATCTGGCCAGGTTATGCGCCCGCCCCCAGGCGCTGAGCATGGAGACCCTGCAGGGAGCGCGGGACGGACTGGAGCGAAGCGGGGAGCTGGGCAAGGAGCTGGGCAGCTGCCTGGACCTCGCCCTGGAGAGGTTCTGCCGGGAGCCCCCGTGCGTGCAGGGGAACGCCAGGATGACGTTGAGTTGGGCCGGGGGGAGCCTGGAGTTCCTGTCGGGGGATGGAGGTTACACAATCTCTGTTTTCTATCATAAAGGAAATCCCTATTATTATCTCCATATTAAGGATCTCCCCGGGCACTTGTATGTGGCCTGGTTACGTTCCCGCAAGGAACGGCTCAGTTCTAACAGTCTGCTGGCGTTGTTCACAGGGCTGCGTTTCTCTCAGGGGGACACTGCTGCGCTGAGGGTCTGCTTTCACAGAGCCTGGGAGGGCTTCAGACGGGAGCCCCGGTGCGTGCAGGACAACGCCAGGCTGCTGATCCGGTGGGGAAGGGAGGAGCTCGTGTTCATCTCCGGCCAGGGGCAGTGTGAGATCTCCGTGCTCCTCGCCGATGGGGAACCCCAGTATCACGTCACAGAGCTGGGAGGGAACAAGCCAGTGACTTGGTCACACGCCAGCCCAGAGCCGCTGAGCGTCGCAAACCTGGCGAGGGTGCGGGACAGACTGGGGCGCTGGGGGGCGCTGGGCAAGGAGCTGAGCAGCTGCTTTGGGGAGGCCATTGTGCAGTTCAGACGGGAGCCCCGGTGCGTGCAGGAGAACGCCAGGCTGCTGATCCGGTGGGGCAGGGAGAAGCTGGAGTTTGTCTCCGGCCAGGGGCAGTGTGAGATCTCGGTGCTCCTCGCCGATGGGGAACCCCAGTATCACATCACAGAGCTGGGAAGGGACAGGCCAGTGACTTGGTCACACGCCAGCCCTGAGCCGCTGAGCGTTGCAGACCTAGTGAGGGTGCGGGACAGACTGGGGCGCTGGGGGGCGCTGGGTGAGGAGCTGAGCAGCTGCTTTGGGGAGGCCATTTCCCAGTTCAGCCAGGAGCCCCGCTGTGTGCAGGGGAACGCCAGGATGAGGATCAGGTCTGATGGAGGGACCCTGGAGCTCCTGTCAGGGGAGGGGCAGTGTGAGATCTCCGTGTGCTGTAGGGACGGGAGACCCCAGTACAAGGTTGGGGAGCTCTCCGTGCACATGTACCTGGCTCGGTTATTTGCCCGCCCAGAACCACTGAGTGCTGACGGCCTGCAGAGAGTGTTGAGAAAATTGGGGTCCTGTCAGGAAGACACCGGTATCCTAAGAGCCTGTATTTCCCACGCCTTGGACCAATTCGTTCAGGAGCCCTGGTGCGTGCAGGAGAACGCCAGGCTGCTGATCCGGTGGGGTGGGGAGGAACTGGAGTTAGTGTCTGGCCAGGGGCAGTGTGAGATCTCCGTGCTCCTCGCCGATGGGGAACCCCAGTATCGCATCACAGAGCTGGGAGGGGACAGGCCAGTGACTTGGTCACACGCCAGCCCAGAGCCGCTGAGCGTCGCAGACCTAGCGAGGGTGCGGGACAGACTGGGGCGCTGGGGGCGGCTGGGCAAGGAGCTGAGTGTCTGCTTTGGGGAGGCCATTTCCCGGTTCAGCCGGGAGCCCCCGTGGGTGCAAGGGAACGCCAGGATGGGGATCTGCTGGGACAGGAATAGACTGGAGTTCCTGTCAGGAGAGGGGCAGTGTGAGATCTCTCTGCGATATAGGCACGGGAGAGCCCAGTACGAGGTTGGGGAGCTCCCAGGGCACATAAACCTGGCTCGGTTACACACCCTACCAGAGCCAGAGCACGAACCCCCTGAGACGCCGCATGATTGAAATCGGACCGTATGTCTTTGCTGCTAACACTGTTGAACCATTGCACCAAAGCCTGTAAGAAGTGCATCATGTAAGGAATCAAGGGAAATTTACTATCAAGTGTGATTCTCCTGTTCATAGACCTGTATCATCCTTGTCCCCGAAGTGATAAATATTGACTCTCTACTGGCATCCTACCCGCGTGCTGTATTCCTGAGCAACACCCGCAGGGCAGTTACACCCAGTTTACACCCAGTTATGACCCAGTTTACACCCAGGCTACCAGCCACTTTGAATGGACAGTTCAAGTTGATGGCCCATTAAAGAGAACATTTATTTCGGGTTACCATATTTCAACAATCAAAACAGAGGACATGGGGGGGGGGAGCCCCGCCCTAAACCCACCCTAGCCCTGCCCCCACCCGGTCCCCATCCACTCCCTCCCACTTCCCGCCCCCTGACTGCCCGCCTCAGAACCCACAACCCCCCCCAGCTCCTTGTCCCCTGACTGCCCCCTCCTGGGACCCCCACACCCTAACTGCCCCCCAGGACCCCACCCCCTACCTATGCCTCCCCGTTCCTTGTCCCCTGACTGCCCCCTCCCGGGACCCCCCCACCCTAACTGCCCCCCTAGGACCCTACCCCCTACCTGTCTCCTGACTGCCCCAACCCTTATCCACACCCCTGCCCCCAGACAGACCCCCAGGACTCCCATGCCCCATCCAACCGCTCCCCACCCCCTGACAGGACCCCCAGAACTCCTGACCCATCCAACCCCCCGCTCCCTGTCCCTTGACTGCCCCCCAGGACTCCCCTTACCAACTTCCCCTTTCCCCTGTGGGTGCTTGACCCCCGCTTCTGCCCCTGGCCCTGCCCCCACTCCACCCCTTGCACGAGGCCCCGCCCCAGTCCCGGAGCACCCACGGAGTCGAGCTTGGTACCCACCACCCTGCATTTCAGTTACGAGTCTGGATTTTCATTTAAATTCCATTCCAAGAAGACCAAACAGCAAAATACCTCGACTGTCATTTTAAATTATTCGGCACTTTCACACGGGCAAATCAGACATTGTTTGCCACTCGTTCTCAAGCAAAGTACAGTGGGAAAAGATCAAAGTTAGAACCAATAACTAACATGTTATTTGCCCTCAAAGTCTTTTTTAAGAGGTAAGTAAAATATTTTTCATTATGAACGGGCCTGGTAAAAGGCAACTAGCTGGGCTATCGAGGCAGGCTAATTTTCATGACCATTTTACAAAGGTACTGGTAAGGCCCTGAAAGGGGAGGGATAGCTCAGTCGTTTGAGCATTGGTCTGCTAAACCCAGGGTTGTGAGTTCAATCCTTGAGGGGGCCATTTGGGATCTGGGGCAAAAATTGGGGATTGGCCCTGCTTTGAGCAGGGGGTTAGAGTAGATGATCTCCTGAGGTCCCTTCCAACCCTGGTATTCTATGATTCAATCATCGTTGCAAGCCATTTTCCCTCTACCTACAACCCAAGGTTACCAGCAGATCTATTTAAGACTGAACGTCAGCATAGCAAACCCGGACCCTTTCCCCTCAGCGTAGTCGGTTCACGCTTCCTTCTTCTTTCCTCTAATAAATGAAGTGACTAAATTCAAAAGCCCATGAATAATACTTGAGACCCCAAGTGGTTGAAGGCAGCTGCCCAGCTGAGTCCCAGAGTCCTCGATTAGAAGGAGCCTCCATGCTATTGCCCAGCACGGCAAGGAGGAGCACGGGCCACTGGCTACACAGAGGTGAGGGACCTGCAGCTCCCCCCCGGGACACGGCTGCACCCGGCGACCTTGCCACAGCCCAAGGGCTGGGCCTGCCCCGCATCCGTCCCCAAAACACCCCAGGGCCCTGCCGCTCCTCGCCAGGTGCACCGCGATGGCAAGCGAGAGGGACGGTCTCTCATGCACGCCCAGGCCCGCTCCCTATCCTGCGAGGTGGTGATTTTTGTCTCGCCCCCCCCCCCCGATGCACGAACCAACACGTGTGCTCAGGAACGCTGCCCAGGAGGGGCACAAAGGTCTCCCCTGCTTCTGCTAAAGTAAGTGTAAGCGGGGCGGGGGAACTTTCCCGGCTTGTACATGACGCCGGTGAAGCGGGCTGGCGAAAGGATCCAAGTCCTCGCTCCCACTCCCGTTACCCAGAGCCCTGCCTGACCACGAGGGCTTCCCCTTGTCGGGTTAGGAGGACTCTGCCCCACAGGAGAGTCCTCCTAACCCCAACAAGCCTGGGCCCAGGATTCCTGGGGGGCTTGACCCCCCATCCTCGTCGTGGTCACCTAGGGCAGGGGCTAGGGTGTCCCCGCTCCAGGTGCCCGCTCCGCACTGGACGCTTCCCTGACCCACTGATCATCACACACAGTTCAAAGCACATACGATTTGTTAAACAGCAAACAGTTTTATAAAAAATAAAGAAAAGCCGGGAAAGGTGAAAGGAAAACCCGTCGCCCCGCTCTGTGGCCCGGGGACGTCACAGCCAGCGTCTCTGGAGGGTAAGGGCAGTTCACAGTCTGTCCCTCACATGTCCCAGGCCTCCTTCCTCAGAAGCAGGTCTGATCTCGGGGCTGCTTCTCTGGTTCTCTCTGGCTTGCACAGCTCTGTGCCCCAGCTTAGCTTGGGCCCCCTCGCTCCTCAGCTCGGCCCCACTCTGGCCCAGGTGATTCCGGCTCACACGGGGGACCCCCCGGCCTCCTGATTCCCCCATTAGCCTGCCTGCCCTGTCCATCAGGCTGACCTGGAGCATTGGCCTCTCCCCATTGCTCCTGGGGACTAGATTAAGGGCCTGGTTTCCCGTCAACCCTTCCCCTTCCTTTTGGTACTGGGAGGTAGCCAACATAAGAACGGCCAGGATGGGCAGGGATGGCGTCTCTAGCCTCTGTTTGCCAGAAGCTGGCAATGGGCGAGAGGGGCTGGATCAGTGGGTTAACATGGTGCATAGCTGATTCTTAGCTATGTGATGTCTGGCAACCCGAGCTCTGCTTCCCAGTCATCGGAGCGATACTTGGATTCCTCCAGGGTTGCTATTTACTGAGCGACGTCTGTTAACTCTTTCCCTGAGTCATCTCGTCCCTGCGCTACAAGAGAGATGAACAGCCTCTGCCTTGCCTTTTGAATGGCCACAGGTCCGGGAAGCGTTATTTTACTGTCTTATTCTGGTGCCTCAGAGCCCGAGTCAGACCCTGGCCTAGGCGTTGCACAAATAGAGTCCTGAGGAGGAGGGATTTGAAGGTGGCTACTGAAGTACCATTTTGGATGTTTCCAGGGAGTTCTTCCCGAGCATGAGAGGTAGCCTGGGAGATGCTGGAAGGGGCTTGTGTAACGATGCTGGCTTTGGTGGGACACTTCTGAGAGTATCAATTCAGGACAAATTGCTTAGAGCAGGGCAGTCACAGCCCAAGGCTGGGGTTTCTCCACCTCTAAGGCAAACCCAAACCAGCCAGTCAGAGAGGACTTCGGTTTACCCCACTGGCTGACCACAAGTCATACAAGCAATTCCCTCAGACCCTCCAGTTTCCCAGTCTCACCACCAGTGCCCCTCATTATGGGGATGAATGGTTATGAAAACCAACACCCCAGCAAAAGAACAAAGGTTCTCCCGATCCCAAAGCACATGGCATGACAAAATTTTAGAGTTCTGTCCATAGGCCATGTCCCTGCAGGCCTTGCTGAGTCCCCAGGCGTGTCTGCCTTCTCTCAGTGGGTCAGTTGTGTCGCTGATGGTCCTCAATGGACCATCAGGCAGGCTAGGTGGTGCTGATGACAAACTGTCTGGGGTGTCCCCCAGAAGCACAGCACAAGTAACAAGCGGGCAATCACGTGCTATCACGTGCCAACCAGCGGCATGAATGAGCGATGATAAGTTGGGTGGGAATCAGCTGGGACGGGCCTTGGAAGTGAAGGCAAGCCGCTGGTGTTTGACGCGATAGGGAAAGGGGAGGGATTCAAAGAGGGGGGTGACCTGGTCCACGTGACGGGCTAAGAGAAGGATCTTTGCAGCAGCTCTCTGAATGGATATGAGCAGGGCGAGGTTGCATTTGTCAAGGCCAGGGAGAAGGATGTTGCTGCAGTCCATGTTACCCGGGGTTCTTTCAACCCAAAGCTCTTGGTAACTTTTACTCTGTGTGAGGTGGTGTCAGGAAATCAATCGGGGAGACACGGCCGTCCGACCGATAGATGGCTGGCACAAACAGGACAACACAAGACTTCTTTCACTTAAAGCTAAACTTTATTTAGTCTCAAGCACTTACAAACATCCACAACAGGTTAGTAAAATCAGGATGGGTAATTAGATTCAAAACTTAGAGAATCCCTCTTGGCAAAACCTTAAGTTACAAAAAGACACAAAGACATTCCTTTCAGCACAGCTTAATTCCTCAGCCATTTAAAGAAATCAGAATCTAACGCATCTCTAGCTAGATTACTTACTAAATTCTAAGACGCCATTCCTGTTCTGTCCCCGGAAAAAGCATCACCCAGACAGACCCTTTGATTCTCCCCCCTCCAGCTTTGAAAGTATCTTGTCTCCTCATTGATCATTTTGGTCAGGTGCCAGTGAGGTTATCCTAGCTTCTTAACCCTTTACAGGTGAAAGGGTTTTTTCCTCTGGCCAGGAGGGATTTTAAAGGTGTTTACCCTTCCCTTGATATTTATGACACGGCCCCAATAGACATACATCCTGCTCTTCTAAAATGCATGTATCAGCAACTTCAGCACAATTCTTATCGGGAAGGACGCAGGGTCAAGCTGCCCTTTCTGTGGCACCCAAAACCCCCTCCCCTCCTGCCTTGGTCAAGCTGAGACTGCTGAATGGCCAATTTACAGCCTGCTGACTTGGCTGCTTTTAGCAATAAGCCATAGTGGTTTCAGACACTTTACTGGTTTGCCAAAATCTCCTCGTACAGTCCACACACGAGATGAGGAGAGCCTGGATGAGAGTTCTGTCCATGGTGGATGGACAGGGAAGCCTGGATCTTAGAGATATTCTGCAGAAAGAATCAGCCAGATTTAGGCATATCCTGGATGTGGAGACCTAGAGAGAGTCCAAGTCCAATATGACACCCAAATTATGGGCCTGAGTGACAGGCAGGATGAACTATATGAAAAGTTTATTCAGTGAAAAATGCAGCTTCAGTTGAACTAGTCACGACGTCGACGCAAATTTGCTGACCAGTTTTTGCCAAAAAATTCTTTGTCAGGACTTGGATGCCATTCACAGAATGGAGGCGGTCTCCTTATCACTTTGATGCTGGTGGTTAGAGTATTCACCTTGGATATGACAGACCCAGGTTCAATTTCCCCCTTCTGCTTGAATGTGGAGGAGGGATTTGAACTTAGGGAGGTCTCAGGTCTCACATCCCAGGGGAGTGCCCTAACCCCTGTGCTAAAAGATAAAAGAAGGATAGCTCCTTTTCCAGGTGTCTTGTGAATCTAGCCTTTTAAAAATGCTCGGAACATCTTGTTTCAGGTCAAATGTTCGTTTAATCCAAAATACATTTATTTATTTATTTGCAATTTAGCAACATTTTCAATTGGACTGGATTCAAATCAATTTTTGTCACTGCCAGTGACCTGAACAATCAGTTATTTTCCCAGTTCTAATTCCCTGGAGGTTTTTGTTTGTTTGTTTGTTTGTTTTTTGCAGCCTTCTTCTAGTTAAAATCTGGCTGACCCTGCCGCTTTAAAACAAACTGGCAAGCATTTTAAAAAGGTATGCCCCCCATCCCAGCACTCGGCTCTCATAACGGGGTTTGCCATCCTCCAGGTATACCATGAATTCATTCTCCCCATTCCCTGATACAAAATGAAACTCCTTTTCCTCATAGCAGATCACCAGCCTTGCGTTCCCTTGTATGAAGCTGGGTTCTTGGCGAAAATTCTCCAGGGCATGTTCAAAGCAGGTTCTCAGCTCGCTGGTCATGCGCTCCTGGGATTCCAGCCTGCTCATCGCACTCAGTAGGTGTCTGATACTCAGCAGTTCTGTCTCGGGGGGTGACGGACACAGGTACCTATCACTGTCCCTTTCTTTTCCAATATACGGGGGTTCTCCATTGTGGCAGAAGACAAAGATCTTGTCTTCTCCATCGCTGTAGAGATATTTCAGGTCTTCCTGATTGCACTTGATCACCTTCTTGGCGTCGTTCTGGACAAACTCGCGTTCTTGGACCATCTTCAGCACACCGTTGAAGTGGGCTCTCAGCTCCCTGGTCATCTTCCCCTTGGACTCCAGCTTGCTCCGCATTTGCAGCAGGTTCTCTACGCTCAGAGGTTCCAGGTAGCAAGATTTGCTGACAGGGGAAGGCCCCTCCATCCTCCTCTTCTCACAGCTTCCGTCTCCCTCCCTAAAGAACAGAGCAGCTCTCCCGCACCAGCTCCCTGAAGATCTAAAAGAATCAAATAGATTAACAAATAAATCATTATCCAGGGCCCCAAACTTGAACTACAATTCAGCCGGGGCGGTAAGAAAGGAGGGAGTTAGACACCCAACTTCCATTGAAGGCAACTCCATTTGGTGCCTTGGGAAAACCCCTCCTGTATTTAGTCCTAATCTAGCTACACAATTCCAAGACTGTTGCTCTGTGCACGGGTCACTCTGAAGCCTAGATCCTCTGAGCCAATGTGAAGCAATGGAAGCTGCTACCAGCATGGTTGAGGCTATTTTTGTTAGACTATCACCAGGTGCAGTCACCCCTGACGTTCACCATCTGACACCTTCCTGTTTTTAGAGGAGCAGCCGTGTTAGTCTGCATCCGCAGAAAGAACAGGAGGACTTGTGGCACCTTAGAGACTAACCAATTTATTTGAGCATCAGCTTTCGTGAGCGGCAGCTCACGTCATCGGATGCATTCAGTGGAAAATGCAGTGGGGAGATTTATATACACAGAGAACATGAAACAATGGGTGTTATCTTACACACAATGCCATCCACAGCCTCAGAAACAACTCTGACATCATAGTCAAAAAGACTGACAAAGGAGGTGCTGTTGTCATCATGAATAGGTCGGAATATGAACAAGAGGCTGCTCGGCAGCTCTCCAACATGAGTTTCTACAAGCCATTACCCTATGATCCCACTGAGAGTTACCAAAAGCAACTACAGCATTTGCTCAAGAAACTCCCTGAAAAAGCACAAGATCAAAGCCGCACAGACACACCCCTGGAACCCCGACCTGGGATATTCTATCTACTACCCAAGATCCATAAACCTGGAAATCCTGGGCGCCCCATCATCTCAGGCATTGTCACCCTGACAGCAGGATTGTCTGGCTATGTAGACTCCCTCCTCAGGCCCTACGCTACCAGCAGTCCCAGCTACCTTCGAGACACCACTGACTTCCTGAGGAAACTACAATCCATCGGTGATCTTCCTGATAACACCATCCTGGCCACTATGGATGCAGAAGCCCTCTACACCAACATTCCACACAAAGATGGACTACAAGCCGTCAGGAACAGTATCCCCGATAATGTCACGGCTAACCTGGTGGCTGAACTTTGTGACTTTGTCCTTACCCATAACTATTTTACATTTGGGGACAATGTATACCTTCAGATCAGCGGCACTGCTATGGGTACCCGCATGGCCCCACAGTATGCCAACATTTTTATGTCTGACTTAGAACAACGCTTCCTCAGCTCTCGTCCCCTAAAGCCCCTACTCTACTTGCGCTATATTGATGACATCTTCATCATCTGGACCCATGGAAAAGAAGCCCTTGAGGAATTCCACCATGATTTCAACAATTTCCATCCCACCATCAACCTCAGCCTGGACCAGTCCACACAAGAGATCCACTTCCTGGACACTGCAGTGCTCATAAACGATGGTCACATAAACATCATCCTATACCGGAAACCTACTGACCGCTATTCCTACCTACATGCCTCCAGCTTTCACCCTGACCACACCACACGATCCATCGTCTACAGCCAAGCTCTGCGATACAACCGCATTTCCTCCAACCCCTCAGACAGAGACAAACACCTACAAGATCTCTATCAAGCGTTCTGACAACTACAATACCCACCTGCGGAAGTGAAGAAACAGATTGATAGAGCCAGAAGAGTTCCCAGAAGTCACCTACTACAGGACAGGCCCAACAAAGAAAATAACAGAATGCCACTAGCCGTCACCTTCAGCCCCCAACTAAAACCCCTCCAACGCATTATCAAGGATCTACAACCTATCCTGAAGGATGACCCAACACTCTCACAAATCTTGGGAGACAGGCCAGTCCTTGCCTACAGACAGCCCCCCAGCCTGAAGCAAATACTCACCAGCAACCACATACCACACAACAGAACCACTAACCCAGGAACCTATCCTTGCAACAAAGCCCGTTGCCAACTGTGCCCACCTATCTATTCAGGGGACACCATCACAGGGCCTAATAACATCAGCCACACTACCAGAGGCTCGTTCACCTGCACATCCACCAATGTGATATATGCCATCATGTGCCAGCAATGCCCCTCTGCCATGTACATTGGGCAAACTGGACAGTCTCTACATAAAGGAATAAATGGACACAAATCAGATGTCAAGAATTATAACATTCATAAACCAGTCGGAGAACACTTCAATCTCTCTGGTCACTCGATTTCTGATCTCAAAGTGACGATCCTTCAACAAAAAAACTTTGAAAACAGACTCCAACGAGAGACTGCTGAATTGGAATTAATTTGCAAATTGGATACAATTAACTTGGGCTTGAATAGAGACTGGGAATGGTTGATTCATTATAAAAAGTAACCTATTTCCCCTTGTTTATTCCTTCCTGCCCCCCACTGTTCCTCAGACGTTCTTGTTAAATTTGTGCTGGAAATGGGCCACCTTGATTATCATACACATTGTAAGGAGAGTGATCACTTTAGATAAGCTATTACCAGCGGGAGAGTGGGGTGGGGGGAGAGAAAACCTATTGTCGTGATAAACACCCATTTTTTCATGGTCTGTGTGTATAAAAACATCTTCTGTATTTTCCACAGTATGCATCCGATGAAGTGAGCTGTAGCTCACGAAAGCTTATGCTCAAATAAATTGGTTAGTCTCTAAGGTGCCACAAGGCCTCCTGTTCTTTTTACCATACACACTGTAACCAGAGTGATCACTTAAGGTGAGCTGTTACCAGCAGAAGAGCCGGGGGCGGGAGGGGAACCTTTTGTCATGATAATCAAGGTGGGCCATTTCCAGCAGTTGACAAGAACCATTTGGACTTTAGGTATTACAGTCACGTGACTTCACGGCACGTGTCTATGCCGTGGCCTGAGGCCTAGACCGTTGCGGTAACAGAGGTAACTCAAGCAAACATTCCACAAAAGAACAGCCAGACTGGCTGAGACCGATGGTCCATCTAGCCCCGTGTCCTGTCGCTGACAGTGCCAGGTGCTTCAGAGGGAATGAACAGAACAGAGCAATTATCAAATGACCCATCCCCTGTCATCCAGTCCCAGCTTCTGACAGTTAGAAGTTTAGGGACACCCAGAGCCTGGAGTTGTGTCCTTGCCCATCCTGGCTAATAGCCACTGATGGACCTGTCCTCCAGGAACTTCTCTAGTTCTTTATTTAACCCTGTTATAGTCTTGGCCTTCACAACAGCCCCTGGCAACGACTTCCACAGAGTACGTTCTTGTGTGTGTTTTAAACCTGCTGCCTATGAATTTCATCGGGTGACCCCCTGGTTCCTGTGGTATGTGAAGGGGTAAACGACACTTTCTCCACATAATCCATGATTTTACGGCCCTCTGTCACATCCTCCCCTTAGTCACCTCTTTCCTCAGATGACCCGTCCATGTCTTTTTTATCTCTCCTCGTACGGAAGCCGCTCCAGACCCCTCGTCATTTTTGTTGCCCGTCTCTGCACCTTTTCCAATTCCGATCTACCTTTTTTGAGATGGCGTGACCCCATCTGCATGCAGCATCCAAGAGGTGGGCGTCCCATGGATTTATAGAGAGGCAACACGGTATTTTCTGTCTTATTCGCTATCCCTTTCCTAATAGTTCCCAGCATTCTGTTGGCTTTGTTGTCTCCCGCTGCACACTGAGTGGATGCTTTCAGAGAACTCTCCACAACGACGCCAGGATCTCTCCCTTGAGTGGCAACAGCTCATTTTGATCCCATCATCTTGTTGGGGTTATGTTGAGATTATGTTTTCCACAGCTCGTTCGTACAACTCACCGCAAGGGCCCCTTCCCAGCCGCCGCCCCGGTACAACTCATCACAAGTGCCTCATTTTCAGAGATAAAGCCCAACAACAAAAAGCCACAAAAATCCTGCACGCCACCCATGCACAAATGTGTGACAGCACAGGGTTTTACTGATGAGTTTCAGTTCAAAAGTCCTAATCAGGAATGTTGAAACACACACATAATCCCCCCTTCCCCCACCCGCCCCAAAAATGCCACCATTATTTTAACCACTCAGGGAGGGGAGTGGGGACGAGTGGTTAGAGCGGGGAGGCCTGGGAGCCAGGACTCCTGGGTTCTATCCACAGTTCTGGGAGGTAAGAGCCATGCTTGGTTTGCTAGCGCTGTGGTTAGCTTGGTGCTGGCTGTGTGATTCGCTTTCATATTTGACTCCTTAGAAGGCTGCATTTTTAAAAAAATAAATAAACAAAAGCAAGCCACACTGCAGGCAGGGCATTTGCCACAGACTTTGGATCTGTCTTTTGCCATGGGACACACAGGGTCTTGGTTGTTGTGAGCCTGTTACAGCATTAACTCTGATTAAATGGTGTTAAGCATCATAGCTCTCTTTCCAACCGTGGATCTCTGTTGATTTACGCCACCCCCGACATGGCGTTCTTTCCGCTATCAGGTTATGCCTTATACAAATGCTGTGCTAGTCTCTCTTTCATACATTCATAGATTCCAAGGCTAGGATAACACAGGCCAGAGAACTGCCCCACAATAATTCCTCTTTCGATCAGAGCAGATCTTCTTTGAAAACTTTCAGTCTTCATTTAAAAATGTCCAGTGACGGAAAATCCACCATGACCCTTAATAAATCATTCCAGTGGTTATTTATCGTCCCCATTAACAATTCCTTTGGTTTTGAAATGGGGGAACGGAGTAAAATTTTCACCGTATTTGTTCCGACAGATGATCAATGCTAAATTTTTCCCCTCAAAAACATTGTTGTCAAGAAGTGCTGTTTCACTGAACATGAAAATTTTGGTAACCGACAGTTTGCTATTGTAAAACCAAGTCTGATGGAAACGTTAATCAAAAAAACAAAACAAAACAGAATCTGTTGGCTCTTTGGGGTAGTTTTTCTTCTCGGCTTTTGACACCTTTGGTAAGGTCACTGATCCTGTTTTGTGCATGTGTGTGATTGTTCAGACACCATGCTGCTTCTAGCCTCATTTTTATATATTCTATCATTGCTTCTCTTGGTTTCTCTTTTCTGCGTTCATCTATTGAACATTTCTCTTTTTGTGCATTTGCTCGGTCAACAGTTTGGGGGGTACTTATTTTGTGTATGTTTGCTGTCTTTCACTCCCTTCCCCAGAATTTCATTCTTCTGTGATTTTTTTTTATCACAATGTTTAACTTTTGAAAAGGTAATGTTGCTATTTTGAAACGGAAAATGTTCTTGTTGGGAAATTTGATTTTTGATGGGGTAAAAAAGCTTCCGTTGTTGACTGGTCAAAACTGGAGGTGCAGAAAACCTCCACAAACCAAAACAATTCTCAAAAACAGCAATCAGACACATTTTGGACATGATTCTGTCACGGCATGGACATCTCTGAAAATCACAGAATCCCTGATCTCCATGACAGAATCGTAGCCTAATACCCCTACAAATGCCTCCAACCGGTGACTGAGCAACTGCACAAAAAGAGAAAAGTTCAATGAATGAATGCAAAAGAGAGACAAAGAGAAGCAACAGTAGAATGCCTAAAAATAGAAGCATGAAAAGGTGGCTCGAAGCAGCGCAGTGTCTGAACACACTCACGCACAAAAAGTAAGGAGCAATGACCCTAACAAAGGTAACCACCAACTTAGAAGAAAAATTCCCCCCAAACAAACTTTCACCAAAATGCCCATGTTCAATAAGAGGGCATTTCTTAACAAAAACCTTCTCGAGGGGAAAAATGTAGGTGGGATCATCCATCGGCATGAATGCACGCATCTGCTAATCCAAAATTTGGCTTCAGGCCTGCGCCTTAATTTGGATGTCCACTTTCAATTGTTTTATCACTCTCAGTAATATTTAACTCCTATACCAGATAACTTATCCAAAAGTCCCATTATTCTGCTTTCTCGGTAGGGTTTTACTTTCTGAGGCAGATTTCACAGCAAGACCTTGGACAGGGCATACATACCACTCAAATCCCACCAAAGTCCAGTCTTGAGGGCTTCAGACATGGGATGGTGAATTCCACTGGGAGAGAGTCAGTCCCAAAGCTGTGACCAGAGCCCTGAGTTTGGGCTTTCAGTTTTCACTAGCCTACAAAGCACTCCCTTTCACGGGGTGGAAAATCACGTAGTTGGGGGACTGAGCCTTATTTTCCGAAAATATTTTGAGTCATCAGCTATCTCCTTTCCTACTCACTCATATATCAGCCATTTCCCCGAAGCACAGAGCCACCCTCAATTGCCTTACTGTAAATAACTACAGAGGGGGTTGTCTGAATAACAGGAAAGGACAATCTCCAGGGTTATGGGGAACATCAGCCCAAGAACCTGGGCTTACCATAGTAGAATTCTCTGCAGTATCTTGAAGTCAAATAGGGAAATTTGTCTTGCAAATAGGACACGGTACTAATTGGGACCAGGGCCAGATCAGATGATCAAAAATTCGGATAATCTGGAGAATGGGCAAAGAGCTTTCTATCCATTATTTTAAGATGCAGAGTTGCTTTGAAACTAGCTGTAGCTTCCTGGCATACACAAATAAATAAAGAAGGGTGCTATTGTTTTAATGCTTTGTAATGATTCTGTGTGTGCGTGTTGGTTGTTCAGTTAATCTGGAGGGTCAGATAAACGGGATTCTCCTGTACGTACAACGGAATCCTTGAATGGCAAGTACCGACTGCTTCAGGGGTTTATGTCCCTTACAATTTTGTATTTTTTAAAAAAAGCCTATCCCGATACAGAAGAAAGATACGCATACTAAAAGACCAATATGACTCTAAAATCAAATGGAAATGCTACAAAGAGTGGAAACATGGACAAGCTGCTAAGGATGAGTGCATAAAAGACAAACATCTAGGGGCAACATCAGAAAGGCTAAGGCACAAAATGAGTTATACCTAGCAAAGGCCATAATATGCAATAAGACGAGGTTCTATAAATGCATTAGAAGTAAGAGAAAGATGAAGGGAAGCGTAAAGCCTCTACTTAGTGGGGAGGAAGTGCTAATAACTGACAGCATCAAGAAGGCTGAGGTGTTTAATGTCTATTTAGCTTCAGTCTTCACTAAAAAGGTTAATGGTGACCAGATATGCCTACGAAACAAAACCCACTCTGCTGTTTTTTTCTGCAATATATAGTTGTTCATCTGTCTTCACAGGGTTGGGCAGGAAAATGGCAAATTGCAATTTTCATTTGTATTATAATTTCTACAGATAATGTTCATTTTTAAGCATTTTTTAATGGTTTTAACCCATTTAATTTTTCATAGTAGCAGAAAATGTGGCAAGGGGGGCAGGCAATGGGGTGGCAGACAATTATTTAATAGATGTAGACCCTGAGAGTCAAGAAATTAATGTTTCGTAGGTGTTAAAACACAGATTGTCAACATTGCATTTCAAAATGTACAAAGTAAAGAGCCTGAAATCAAAGTATTTCTGAAGCAACACTTCTCTTACATTGCCTATCCGTACATTTCTATTAGTACTGATGGAAAAAAATTTTTTTGTCGGTTTCTGCATGTATGGTGAACTTGACATTTACCACTTAAAAACTAACCTTTCCAAGCCTAGACATAACAGCCCCAATTCTATTAGACAGAAGTAACCCAGACGTCTATAAAACAAATCATTTGCAAATAGCCACCTCCAGAAAAGCACAAGCAGATACGGACAAAATCAAAAAGCCTAAGGCAAAAAATGAGTTACACCTAGCAAGGGCCACAATACGCAATAAGAAGAGGTTCTATAAATACATTAGAAGTAAGAGAAAGATGAAGGAAAGTATAGAGCATCTACTTAATGGGGGAAAAGATCAAATAATGGATGACACAGAGAAGGCTGAGGTGTTTAATGTCTTTTTTCAGAGGAGCAGCCGTGTTAGTCTGTATTCGCAAAAAGAAAAGGAGTACTTGTGGCACCTTAGAGACTAACCAATTTATTTGAGCATGAGCTTTCGTGAGCTACAGCTCACTTTGAGCTGTAGCTCACGAAAGCTCATGCTCAAATAAATTGGTTAGTCTCTAAGGTGCCACAAGTACTCCTTTTCTTTTTGCGAATGTCTTTTTTGCTTCACTAATAAGGTTGTGACCAGTTGCTTAAGTTACCACAATTAATATTAACAAGAGGCGAGGTTCTTAGGCTCAAAAGTAGGAAAAGAACATATTAAAGGCTATTTAGATAAATTAGATTTATTCAAGTTGGCAGAGGCTGATGAATTTCACCCTAACTCTAAGGATAGTTAAGCTCTGAACAGGCTTCCAAGGGAGGCAGTGAGATCCACGTCACTGGAGGTGTTAAACAAATTCCTGTCAAGGATGGTCTGTGCAGACCTGGTGCAGCAGGGATGGAATCGATGATGACCTCTTAAAGTCCCTTTCAGCCCCACATTTCTATAATTTCTGTGATTTTCAGAAAAGAAAATCTACTTATTAAAAACAAAAAACTATTTACAGAGAGGAAACATAAGGATAGAGACAGCCTGAAAAATGAACTGAGTTTTCAGAATAGTTAAGTCAGTCAGACTTGGGTCATGATTCGGCAAAACTTTTAGGATTCTGCTTACCTTGCATTGACTTCAGGAGGGCTAACGCACATGCATAAATTTAAGCATGTACTTAATTGCATGGCTGAACTGGGACCTCAGTTCATAAGAAGACTTTAGATATAAAACCAAAATAATCACAGATCACGCAATAGCAGTCTCCTTACTATTCCCATCACAGCTACAATTATACACCACATAATTCCTAGAGCAGATGTTTCAGCAAAACATCAAACCTTGATTGAAAAATTGCCAGTGACGGAGAATCCACCATGACCCTTGGTGAATTGTTCCAGTGTTTAATTACCTTCCCTGTCAAAAATGTAGCACGTAGGCCTTATTTCCAGTCTAAATTTGTCTAGCTTCAACTTCCAGCCATTCGATCGTGTTAAGACCTTCCTCTGCAAGACTGTAGAGCCCATTAGTAAATATTTGTTCCCCCTATAGACTGTGATCAAGCCATTCCTTAACCTTCCCAATGTTTAAGCTAAATAGACTGAGCTTATGAGTTTATCACACTAAGTTCACATTCATGATGTGAAGAATTGTAACGATTAAGTCCACTGAAGTCCTACAGACTCTTAAACTGGGGGTAGATGAACTGTGCACAGATAAGCTGGAGATTTTGAAAAGCAAGGGGCCAACATTTTTAAAAATAGGAGAGACTAAAGTTAGATGCCCAAATCCTTGAAAATCTCACTGAAGCCCTTACTTTGGTACTTAATAAGCAGCCTGATGTGCATAACCGGTGAGCACTTAGCAGCAAGGACAAGGTATAATCATTGAGGATTAAATACAAAGCTAAAGTAGAAAAAACGTACAAAGAAAATGGCCTAGCTACTCACATATCAACCTTAATAAAATGTATATAAAAGTATAGGTCTAAGGATGTGTAGCTGTTTGTCTTAGCTACATGTCTGTTAAATGGTAGGGGAGAACAATTAGAAAATTATTTCCTTCTCAACAGTTGTATTGAGGGGTTTGCCCCGTTGTTGTTGGTTTTTTTTTTCAAAATCTCCCCTCAAATTCTCCTCTGGATCGACACAGAGGATGAGACATTTCAGACAAAAAGTATCTAGCCAGCCAAATGCAGACTGGAAAGTCGCTTGCAGCCTTTGCTAGGAACGATTATATATCGAGCCTAACAACATTCTGAATTTGTAGACTGGCTTTTCCCCAAGCCCCTCAGAGGCTTTAAGCCTTTTACACAGGTGGGTGTTATATTCCATTTATACAGAATAGATGAGGAACCTGAGATACAGAGAAGACCACTGGGAAAAAAGAATGATGGATAGAACCCTGGAGTCCTGATTCCCAGCTCCCCTCAACCCACTCGACCTCAGTCCCCTCCCAGATCTGGGGATAGACCCCAAGCATCCAGACTCCCCGTCCTGCCCCCAACCCACTAGACCCCACTCCCTTCCCAGAGCTGGGATAGAACCCAGGAGTCCTGGGTCCTAGCCCCCCTCTAACCATTAATTCTCACTCCCTTGCCAGAGCTGGGAACATGGTGCACTCCATATCCAAGGCAGGAATAAATGCAGAAGTAGGAGGCAGAAATTCACACAAAAGGGACAAAGTCTCACAAAACTGAAACCGACTTACATTACTGCACCTTGTCTGACTTCAAGCTGCAAGATACTGTGAGCTGATTTCCTGCCCTCTTCTGCTGCTGACACTGTGTTTCCAGACCACATCAAATAAGATCAAATCATACACATTGTAAGGAGAATGATCACTTTAGATAAGCTATTACCAGCAGGAGAGTGGGGTGGGAGGAGGTATTTTTTCATGCTTTTTGTGCATATAATAAGATCTTCTACACTTTCCACAGCATGCATCCGATGAAGTGAGCTGTAGCTCACGAAAGCTTATGCTCAAATAAATTGGTTAGTCTCTAAGGTGCCACAAGTCCTCCTGTTCTTTTTGCGAATACAGACTAACACGGCTGTTACTCTGAAACCTATCAAATAGCACGAGTACATGTCTGCCGTTCAAGAGTAGGGGTATATCCAAGGGCCCAGTGCAGCCTGGTTTTCGGCACAGAAAACTCTGCTTGTCCTTGATTGAAAACCAAAAAACTTAGCCAGCACTGAGTTGCAGAGTATGTACTAAAATTATATATATATATATATATATATATATATATATATATATATATATAAATAAATAAAAGGTGAGTTCCTAACCCAGGTTAAAATCGTGGTGACATGGCTTTTAACGGGGCCTTGCAGCTTGGGTTCAACCCCTGGCAGATGGATAAGCATTTTTTTGCAGTGTAGACTTTTTCTCAGCTGAATCACTTACTCCACACCCACAAGGAAAGTTTTCTCACCAAGACCCCGATCCTACAAGCTGACCCCTGCCCCCACAGGAGACCTATTGATTTAATAGATTTTCATAGCTTCCTAGAGTTTAAAGCCAGAAGGGACCATTATATGATATTTTAGTCTGACCTCCAGCACAGCACAGGGCTTCACATTTCACCCTGATTCCCTTGACTGAGCCCACCACCTCATGTTTAGCTAAAGCATCTTCCAGGCTGTGACATCTATTTTCAGTCTCTCCACTCGCTGGTTGTTTCTACACACTGCTGGCAATGGAGCCTGAGGCCGTGTGAACCAAAGAACGATTCTCCGTCCCCATTAGCCATCTTTTGTTGAAAAGAGGCCGTGATATAATCGACCCTTCCAGAATTGGATGACCTTGGGTGGAGCTAGAAGAAGACACAAAGAATTAGACACCTGGGTTTACACTGGCCAGCTAGTGTAACTCCGTCAACTCAATGCAGCCAGATCCCCAACTGGTGTCAATTGGCCGAAGCTTCACTGAAGTCAGCGGAGAACCTGGCCCATACATGTTATTCTGTCCATAGCTGTGTCTCTGTGCTTCGTTTGCAATAGTGGTTTAGGCAAATCTTGCATTTAGAGACCTGGACAAAAGTCATGTAGACAGGGATCCGGAGAGAAAATTAGCCATGACTTTGACTCTTCTGCCACCGTGTTTTATTGCAATCTAATTGCTGTTTCAGATTCAGAAGCCTCCATGTGATAATTAGGGAGGTAATTCATGGGAATGAGCAAGATGGGCAAATTTGGTGGTGCACAGGGCCCACAGGCTCCATCTAAAGCCCTGACCCAAGCACTGATGTCACCGTGCAGGGATGTAGGAATGGAATAATAGTGTGGTACTCTCTGAAGAGGGTGAACCTTAGCAAGGGCAAGGGAATTGCTCGGAAAGGCCTGAGAGAAAGACTGCCTGCAGGGCTGGCCCGGCCTGAGCCGCTGTCCCAAACCCTCCCTCCCACACAGGGCTGGCTTTGCCATTCACCCCCGCACCCTCCCCAAACCTGGGCATTTGTCTCATTGGCTCTTGCCAACTGATGATCGAGTTGGCAAGAGACAACGGGACAAATGTCCACTTTTGCCAAAAAAGTTGGGATGGCCAGGACAGGGCTTAAAAAAGGGATGGTCCCGGGCAAAACAAGATGTACGGTCACCTTGCTGCCTATTCTCTTCTCTCTTTTTGCCCTCTCTCCACGCCCCTTCACTTTATGTGATCACACATCCTGGTGTTCATGTGATGGGATGTTTCTTTCACTGCAATTCATCAGAGTTGTTTCTCTCTGCAGAAGACTTGTGGTCTTGTCCAGCTCTTCAAAATCTAGTAAGTAGCTCACATTTACTCAAACTTTTCCTTCTTCGTATGCTTCTGCTTCTCTCTCTGTGTTCCTCACGTTGCATTTTCATCATTTTGGGAGCAGCCTTCTCCAGATAAAAAGGCCAGTGCCGGTCTAGGCAGATGAAATTATGGCGGCGCAGGTAGATTACAGACTGTACAAGAACAAGGTGGAGAGCGAACATGCATAAGCCCCATACAAGAATAAAGAAGCCCAACCATTGAAGCCAGAGTTGAATCAGCGGCAGAAAAAATACTAGTCATTTAGGGTCAAGCCTTGCGGGAACTATGCCCCCAAACACCCACATTCACAAGCGCATTGGCGTATAGAAAGTGAGTCGTGTGTAAAAGAAGGTGGAAGACAAAAGGTGCTGCCCCTATGACACACTCGCAAATGCAGCGGCGCCGGGGCCTTGGTTTTGTGACTCAAGGGTTGAAGCTGAATGCTCTTCTCCATTCTGATATTGCGGCGCCCCTATTGTATGAACGACTCAGGGAGTGGGGAGTTCGTGAAACTGAACATCTCAAAATTATATTAAGTAGCATGCAAATGGCAATTTATTAAACGCCCGGTGATCATGTCCATCAGACATAGTAATAAATATCTACAGCGTACCTATTACAATCTTGCGAGAGACAGGGTAGGAGAGTTAATATATTTTATTGGACACAAGTTTTTGAGTGCTACGGAGCGCTTCTTCTACTCTTCAACCTCTTCAGCTCTACTTCAGGTCTTCTGCTTGAAGAAGAGCTCTGTGGTGCTTGAAATCTTGCCTCTTTGCACCATCAGAAGTTGGTCCAATAAAAAATATTACCTACCCACCTTGTCTCTCTCATATCCTGGGACCAACATGGCTTCAACAACATATTACACTGAGTAATCTTGTAAGTACATAGTGTATCTGTGAACTTTATTGATTGGGGGATATGATTATTTTTTCCGGTTGGGAAAAATGGTGCATTAATCAGTTGCTCATAAGATTAGGGTTCTAACTATCCTCCATTCTAACCCTGTTAATAACTTTTTGGATTAAAATATCTAATTGGCCTAAAATATATCAAAAGAGAGTAACTTACTGATGGAAAATTAATGCTAAATCCAACAAGCCGTTGTTAAGTGCGAGGACTTTCTGGAAGAAAATGGCTGCCCTCAGAAAAATGCAAGTCATTGCTAGGCCTGAATTCTCAGAGAGAATCAATTCAGCAAAGTCTACCTTAAAAATGAAAAAGAAGAATTAAATAAACCTCGCTGGGAGAAAAAAATGTTTACAAAGGATTCAGAGTGCTATATAAATAGGCTTGGAAGAATTATATTTTATTGGTAAATAGCAATAAATGTTGATTTCTCTGCACACACGCCAACCGACAAACAACTATTGTCCTTGATAATAACTGAAATTTACAGACATGCAAAGTCAGAAAGATGTTCCTTGAGAAGGCACTGCTGTTGGATTTCAGGTTATTTCCTTTCTATATTTTGACAGGTGGTTTTTTTTGACAATTTATATTTTAACCGTCAATAAAGCTTTAACTTTTTGAATCTCAATCTCTACGGTCATTAAATACACATTGACTGATCCCCGCCCATCGTCTGATCCCTCATGAATTCCCACTACTGTAAAAATGTAAAGTGATTAAAGTCCAATATAAGCCTAAACACATTAGAGGATTTGGGCCCTTGTACCTCATAGAATGGGGCCCCAATCCTGCATGAGCCTCCGGTATAAAATAGTGGTCCCCTCACGCCTGACCCGAAGTGCCCCCTTCCACTATCCCAGCCCTTAAAGGCACCCCCCTCAAAGAGCTCTGCTGACCCCCTCATTCTGAGCCTACAACCCCCCCTTGTGTCCAGTCCCGGAGATTCTCTTGAGCAGTGTCGGGTGCTGAATATCACCTCACCTCTGAGGTGGAAGCAGTTAATAAACTAGGATCAGGGACCACAACTTCCAAAACCGACTGCTGATTTTAGGGGCCTTGAATTTGTACAATCTATTTTTAGACACCTTAGAGTGGCCTGATTGTCATACCGATCCCACCCACTGAAAGTCAGGCACCTGGAAGTTGAGTACCCCTTTTCTGAAAATCTCTGCCAAACTCACACATCCTAACCAAGTCACCCCTGTCGTCTGTGGAAGGCAGGATGGTGGACTTCCTTGGCTTAATTTATCTGAGCTCCAAGGATTTCGTTCTGCTTCATTTTCAGGCTGGAAAAGGGGTTTTGTCCAGAATCGAAAGCTATCCTAAAGAGATCCAGATGGGCTTGATTTTCAGCAGACCACCCGGCCTACGCCCACTGAGTGTTGAAAGTCTCCTGAGAGTGAGATCTCGTTTGGAGTCTCAAGGGAAAATGACCAACGAGCTGAGAAGCCTCTTTGACAAAGTGCTGCAGGTGTTCCCTCAGGAGTGCATGGGTGTTCAGGAGAATGCCAAGGTGGTCATCCAGAGCCGCAGTGACATCTTGGAATTCATCTCCGGGAAGGGTGAATGTGTGTTTACCTTCTTCACCATCGACAGCCAGCCCCATTATAACTTGAGGAAAACAGCCAGCTTCCTCACTCAATTACGCCGTGATCCAGAACCTCTGAGCACCATGCATCTCTTACGGATGAGGAGCAATCTAGAAACCCAGGGGCAGATGACGGACGAGCTGAGAAGCTGCATGGATCTCGCTCTCAATGAGTATCTCCAAGAGCCCAAGTTTGTCCAGGAGAATGCAAGGATGGTGATCCAATCCAGAGGCAAATTGCTGGAATTTAGTTCAGGAAGGGGTGAATGTCAAATCTGTGTGTTCTTCTTTGCTAATAGAGGAGCCCAGTATGACTTAACAGCCTCGCAGCTCATAGCGGTAGCTAGAATGTTAAATAGGAGAAGAGATACTATACTCAACTTGATCCTACAGTGGATGAGACCATCAATCCCAAATTTAATACAATTAATTTGGGAGATAAATTGGCGCTGATAAAATTCAGCACCAAACCAAAATTAGAGTGGGTCATAATGCTGAGAACAAACCTTGTTTTATCAAAAAACAGCTCATAAAAAATGTAAATCTTCCTGGCAAATTTTTGGACTTTTTTGGAATTTTCCATTTTTTTCAATGAAACCTGTAAAAAAATGTTTTCCATTTTTTATTTTTGCAGTGGTTCCCTCCCCACTCCTTTTTCCATAGCAAAATGGGGGAACACAACTGAAAGCTGCTGTGGGTTTTATTTTTGTGGGCAAGCAAAACAGCATTAATCTTTCTTCTTCTCTCCACCTATAACATTTGTAAGAAGAAAAGGAGGACTTGTGGCACCTTAGAGACTAACAAATTTATTTGAGCATAAGCTTTCGTGGGCTACAGACAGAAAATACCTGTGTTAAAATTCTCTGAATGTATGATGTTTCACTAAAGCTGTCTAGAAGTCACACTAAATCAACAGGCAATTGCAAATGTTGAACTGGGAGAAACTCATTATACTAATTAATCTTAGCATGCTAAATAAGAGGAAACTGCTTCAACCATGGCAAAAGTTACTGTGAAAAATCCCAATTGTTTCAAAAGGTTCAAAGCCTAAAGTCACACAGATTTTCTAGGGGAAAGAACGGCCAGTTTCCTTGAAAAAAGTGGAAGAAACTTTGGCTTGGCCTGTAAGCGAAAGATTTCATCGGCATTTGAATTTTTGGTGAAAGTAGCATCAGTGTTTACAGCACCCGTGAAATTCCAGAGAGAAATGGCATCAAAATCATCACCTGCACATTTTGTTTTGGCTTTTGTGTTATTATTTGTATTACCATAGCTCAGAGATGCTCCAGTCATGGGCCAGAACCTCACGGTGCTAGGTGCTGTACACTCACAGAACGTAGGTGTGGCTTGGAAGGATTTGCTTTGATTTTTATTGGTAAATGTTGGTAAACATCAACTTCACCACACACACATAAATGGATGAAAAAACAATTCCATCAATAACAACTGAAATATACAGATAGGTGCAGTAAGAAACATGGTGCTTGAGAACTTAGTGGAGTTTGATTTAAGGCTAAAAGAAGAGGAGGACTTGTGGCACCTTAGAGACTAACAAATGTATTTGAGCATAAGCTTTCGTGGGATAAAACCCACTTCATTCTATGCATCTGATGAAGTGGGTTTTAGCCCACAAAAGCTTATGCTCAAATACATTTGTTAGTCTCTAAGGTGCCACAAGTCCTCCTCTTCTTTTTGTGGATACAGACTAACACAGCTGCTACTCTGAAACCTGATTTAAGGTTATATACTTTGTATATTTTGACATGTGATGCTGACTATTTGTGTTTTAACAGAGACAAAGCTTTAACTTTCTTTAACTATCCCTGTAGATAAATCTCTGTATTAAGCATCTTCACATAACTTTCATATGACTTTGTATTATGCCTCTTCATATAACCTTGTATTAAGCCTATCCATATATAACCTCTATTTTCATACAACTTTGTATTGAGTCCTATGATATAGGAACTTTGTATCAAATCCTTATATAGAAACTTTGTATTGAGCCTTGGTATAATGTTATAGCCCCTAAGGATAGTTAAGGTAGGAGAAAAATGTCTTTTCGCTAGAAGTAGAATAAGATCTCCGCCCCGCCACCCCCAGTTAATCAATTGCCCTGTTGAATGAACAAGGTGTGAATGAGTAAGGTGTGGAAGACAAGCACCTCCAGACAGCTGCAACAGAGGAAGAGGGGATGGAAGCCAGACCCAAGAACAATAAAACTTGTCAAGTGGGCTCACTAAAGAAGATCAGACATGTTGACGGCCTTGGGAGTTAAAAGCGAGCACCTTCTTTTGAAAACACCCTCTTTGAAAATAAATGTGGCAGCATTAAGAGGACACCCAGAAGGAAGCGCCACAAAGGACCAATGGACACAGACACAGATTTCGTATCTGTTATAGATTTGCATGAGAGGGAAGCTGCTATAAATGTGAGGCGTCTTGCAGAGGACCCCGGGTCCCCGTCTTGTCAACATCGGAGCATCGATCCGGATTGCCAGAAGCCTGGCTCCACCCCTCCCCCATCTAACTCACCTGACCAGTGAAGTTAAGGGGATCAACTAGTTGGTAACAACAACAAGACAGAGTGTGTTTGTGTGTGTATGTGAGTGCATGAATGTAATATATATCATATGCATATTGTGACAAAGTTCCTCCTCTACCTTGCGCTTATTGGCGGATTTGCTCACCTTGGAGCTTCATGGCAGCCCTCAGCTTGGCCGTTTTTCTGAACCCACAGTCCAGGTCGACTCCTCCTGTGTCTGACCAGGAGTTGGGAGGATTTGGAGGGAACCCGGGCCCGCCCTCTGCTCCGGGTCCCAGCCCAGGGCCCTGTGGGATGCAGCTGTCTAGAGTGCCTCCTGGAACAGCTGTGTGACAGCTACAGCTCCCTGGGCTACTTCCCCATGGCCTCCTCCCAACCCCTTCTTTATCCTCACCACAGGACCTTCCTCCTGGTGTCTGATAATGCTTGTACTCCTCAGTCCTCCAACAGTCCGCGTTCGCACTCTCAGCTCCTCTTGTGCCTCTTGCTCCCAGCTCCTCACACGCGCACCACAAACTGAAGTGAGCTCCTTTTTAAACCCAGGTGCCCCGATTAGCCTGCCTTAATCGATTCTAGCAGCTTCTTGATTGGCTGCAGGTGTTCTAATCAGCCTGTCTGTCTTAATTGTCTCCAGAAGGTTCCTGATTGTTCTGGAACCTTCCCTGTTACCTTGCCCAGGGAAAAGGGACCTACTTAGTCTGGGGCTAATATATCTGCCTTCTATTACTCTCCTGTAGGCATCTGGCCCGACCCTGTCACAATATGTATTATCAATAAATGTGGCGCTTTGCCTTATTCACCCTGAAGAGATCCTGACTTTAAGTACAACATCATTACAGCATTACTTTAAGTACAACATCCCAACCTCTACTGTCATTCAATAATTATTGTCTGAGCCCTCTCCCATCCCCAACCCCCCATTTCCCACAATAGTGGCTATTTAAAATCAAGTAAAAAATTAAAAATGCTTAAAAATTAACTTTGATATTATCCATCAAAATTATAAAATTCTTCCATGCCTATAGGTGCGATAGTTTTATACATTTATAAGAGCCAAAGTCTGGCTCTGAGCCTCAGCCTTGCAAGGTCATTTTTTGAGTGAAATTGACATTGTTTGATAATTCAGTAATGTGTCAAAATTTCTAAATCCTAGCTGACAATCATTTGGTTGAACTGACATAAGCAGTCCCATAATTCCACTGGCAAATAAGCTTGATTGGAGATAAATAAGAATCTCTACTTAAGGATCTATAATTCCATGTTGACAGGAAAATCACCCACTCAGATTAGCACAAAACCAGGATAAATTTTGGGTCTGTGACAAAGGTGTGATAAAGTCCTGGTGTTAATTGAAGTGCCTTATTATCTCTTTTGATCTTCAGGGATTGCATGGAGGGTGCACAGTCTCTCAAAGGTGATGAAATATTCAGCAATATTGCTGGATTCATCATCCTGTGGACATAGTCGCTCCCATTTGTGGATTTTTGGGGAAGTGGAGCCAGCAGCTGGAGGGTTTTGTCTCTTCCACTCCATAACAGCCAGTTCATGCTTCTGGGCCTCAGTAGCTCTCTTGTGGGCAGCCTCCTCCCTGGCTGTTTCCGCCTCCCTAGCTCACTTGTGGGCAGCTTCCTCCCTGGCTGTTTCGGCCTCCATAGCTCTCTTGTGGGCAGCTTCCTCTGCATTAATTTCTTATTGTTTTAATTTGATCAGTCTTTTATGTTCATTTTCTTTCTCAGCCATTTGCAACGTCTGCAGCTCTAGCTTTGTCTGAGCCTCGCTCTCACTCATGTTGCTGATTTTCCTGCCTCTATTCCCTTCCCCGAAATAAGCAAACAGAAAACAACAAACCAGTAACCACTTTGTCTGTTCTCCAGCTACCACACCTGCTAGGGGGCTTATTCTTTCACCCACTTACTTCCCTGGTCCTTCTCACATGAACAGAGAGCAACAATACCCGAAGTCCAAAGGTGCAAACAATTCAATGTTTATTGGGGTGAACTTCCAGCAAGCATGATTCCAGTTTCCTTCCTTAGTGTCCCCCTTCCCAGCTCTGACACCACAGAGCCTTACACCTGTGTCCCTGTTCCCATTCCTGCCCTTAGCCAAACATGATTCCAATTTCCCCACCCCCATTCCCTGTTCCCATTTCCCCCCCCCCAACCCACACACTTCCTGATTGACTACAGACTATATAGTAAAACTTGAGTTCTGCTTAGCTATACCTTAACCAATCATTTTACTGAAATTTAACTAACCAATCCCAACATATTGTAACATGATTATTTAACCAATTATATTCCACCACCTTAATTAGTTTACACCCAGCAAAATTAATTATACAGCAGACAGGAACAATCACAGATGCAGACAGAGATTATACAGACAAACAATAGGGAAATGGGGACTACAGTGATAGAACAAACACAGAAGTGAGGATTTCACATCCCCGCTATTGATAAGTGAGTTCTTGCCAGACAGGATGCTATCAAACTAAGTTTCCTTTCACATCTTCTAGGCACTTCCCTTTCTCTGGAGGCAATAGGCATTATCAGGACAGGATTGTATTCCTAACAGCCCAATAGCACCTGATTTCAATGTGACTAGTTTGGAATGTGAGGAGGTGACCGGTCGCTTCCCAGCTTATGGCTGCCTCTGTTGCTTAGCCAAGGGCCTTAGCCTAAGAACAGGACCTCAGACTGTCACAGTGAGAGAAGGCCCTTACACTGGCAGACAGTGATTTTGATTCTTTCTTTTATACCTCTATAACTAGCTAAGTGATAAGAATACACCTAAATTAGAGTATAGGCCTTTACAGACAGGCCTGAATATGTATATCCTAACAACACCCAAAACTCACTTAAAATCACTACCAGTATCTCCAAGCAATCAGCTGTGTGCAGACCCTGCTCGACTATGCCACTGTGACGGGTTGGATCACAGAAACCCCTTTGGGGTTGCCAACTGATGTGCCAAGCCTACTTCTGCCCCTGCTTTCCTGCTCTGGTAGCTTGGGACTTCAGTGCCCTGCCTGGTTTGAGTCAGACTTGCTAGCCTGCTAGAAACCCAGACCCAAATCTGAACCATGTCCCCTAACAGCTGTAGGCTCAATTGAAAACAGGTTAAGAAGTGTTCCTGTCTTTAACACTCAGATGCTCAACTCCCAATGGGGTCCAACCCCCAAATAAATCCGTTTTACTCTGTATAAAGCTCAGACAGGGTAAACTCATAGATTGTTCGCTCTATATAACACTGATAGAGAGATATGCACAGCTGTTTGCCCCCCCAGGTACTACTGATACGTACTTCGGGTTAATTAATAAGTAAAAAGTGATTTTATTAAATACAGAAAGTAGGATTTTAGTGGTTCCAAGTAGTAACAGACAGAACAAAGTGAATTACCAAGTAAAATAAAATAAAACATGCAAATCTATCTCGAATACAGTAATAAAACTGAATACAGATAACACCTCACCCTCAGTGGTGTTCCAGTAAACTTCCTTTTACAGACTAGTCTTCCCCTAGCCTGAGTCCAGCAAACACTCACACCCCCCGTGGTTACTGTCCTTTGTTCCAGTTTCTTTCAGGTATCCTTGGGGGGTGGAGAGGCTATCTCTTGACAGCTGAAGACAAAATAGAGGGCTCTCCCAGGGGTTTAAATAGACTTTCTCTTGTGGATGGATACCCCTTCCTCCCCCTGTGTAGAATTCCAGCTACGAGATGGAGTTTTGGAGTCACATGGGCAAGTCACATGTCCATGGATGACTCAGAACTTACAGGTAGCAGCCATGGTTCACATGCTACCTTGAAAGTCCTCAGGTAGACTTCTTATGTGGATTGGAACCTCCCAAGCTCTATTGTCTGTTAAGTGCTTCTTGACTGGGCACTTAACTTGCACATTCCTTTCTCAAGAAGCTGACCAAATGCTTTTACTAAGGCTACTTAGAAATCAAGCAAGTACACAGCCAATATTCATAACTTTGAATACAAAAATGATACATGCCTACAAATAGGAGGAATAGATTCAGTAGATCCTAACCTTTACAGAGATATGTTACATGGCATATGTAGCATAAAACATATTCCATTTATGTCAGATATATACATTCATAAGCATATTTCCATAGAGCCTTATGGGGTGCACCGTCACAGTAGAATTATGTTAAAAAGAATAACTGCACTTAACAGTAAAACACAGTAAAACTTTAGAGCCTACAAGTCCACTCAGTCCTACTTCTTGTTCAGCCAATCGCTCAAACAAAGATGCATTCAGTGCTGGGGGGAGGACAGGAGAGGGGGAAGGAAGCAATGACATGTGCCAGAGGAGGGTGAGGTGTCTTCTGTTGCTTCTGGAAGGGTGGTTTCTGGTACTTGTAACCAGGGAAAAATTAAATCTCCATGAACCCCAATGTGCCTCTCTGTTTCCCTTTTCCAGGTATGGGGTCTTGGACTTGCTATCGGGTCTATCACCTGAGGAAGGAGCTCCTGTGTCCCACCCTCCCTCACAACCATTTTTAACACCAATAAGGACCCAGAAAAGTCAGTTCTGAATTGCCCAGGGGCTGAAATGTGTACCTATAGCCCAGTGCTGTTACAGTGGGACTGCTGCTGACCTGGGCCACAGATTCTGCTAGAAATGAAAAACATCTTGTGTGCATGTGTTGTGCACTTGTCAGGAATCAGCGCCGACACAGGAATGGCTGGGTTTTCCTGTAAAAAGGCACATGAAGGGGGAGAGGAAAAGTCTCCCAGCTGAAATGTGGCCTATGAACAAGTGAAGTTGGCTTCAATATTGTCACCTCTTAAAAAATATCAGTAACATTTTTTATTTCTTGTGTATTTTTAAGAAGAGTCACTCTCATGTGCACAGCTGAGACATTAGAGTCTGTTATTTTTCACTGGTAATTTTTAGAGAGGCCTGAATGTTTCTGCTCCACAACTTTTGACAGTTCAGGCGGCATTGTACGACCATGAGATCTCAAGGGATATTTTCCCATATTCCTATAGGGCACACATGGGTCAGGTGTTTTGTCTTGTCCCAAATAATGAACAATCATTTTGTTCACATTTCCATCAAGAACTTCATATCCGTATCTGTGACACAAAACCTCATCTGTATTGGTCAGCCTTCAGAAATATCTCTTCCTTACCCGAGGCTCCCCCCATTGGGAAAAGATGTCTTCCTCTGTGCATCCATTTGTATTGATCACACCTCCTGTCATCTTTTTTGTCCTTTTGCCCTTCATAACTGTATGCAAGCAGCTGTCCATTTTTTGGCTTAGAAGCTGGAAGAGTCGATATTTTGTCTTTTATAGGATTTCTTAAAATGTCCAGTGCTTCTTGCAGTGAAAGTGGTCCCAATTTATACATAGAAACTAAACTACACAGACTGGAGGAAAGAAAGACTATACAATCTATTTTATTATATTTGTGCACCTGTGAACTTTAAGTTTTGTTAAATCTTCTGCAAGGCTTTGCGCAAATCAGATTAGAGTTACGGGTGAGACACACCACCAACTGGACAATTGTCGAGACGCAACCGATGATAGAGTAGGATGATTAAAGTAGAATAACGTATTGCATTTAAGCAACACACACTACCAGCTCAGTGATTGGCAACAATGATAGGGACCTAGGAGGTTAGTGGCCTATTCTGAACCTACTTATGTGCCATGCAACTGTACACACAGGGGATTTCCACACCCTCTAAGCAGCTCTGTGCATTCTCTACACCAATTGGGAGCTACGTGCGGGGGGAAGGTCAAGGTTCCAAACTGCAGAGGAACAGAGGTGAAAACAGGATGAAAACAGGTGTTCCCAAAGGTACATGCATTCTGAAGCAGCAAGAAAGTGAATATTCGCCCCCTGGGAATACCCACACTGTCCCCCTTGCTGCCTGCTCCCTGGCCCCATTTCCGTGGTAACATCTGAGCTGGTCTAGGAGTGAGCACTGATGGAAAAGTGAGATCAGAGTAAGGAAATGGACTTGCAGGGGGCAGAGAGACAAGGTGGGTGAGGTAATATCTTTGGTTGGACCAACTTCTGTTGGGGAGACAAGCTTTCGAGCTTACACAAAGGTACACAGAGAGAGGCAGCAAATCAGCTTCAAAGCAAAAAGGAGCAAGAGAGACTCAGAATATTTAACCAGAGCCAGGCAGTAGGAGGCAAAAAACTCACTTCCATCCTCTGGGACACTTCGGAACAGTGTTTTATTCATAATTAACGCCATCATTGCACAGAGCAGGCAGTTAAAGGCTGGTTTGGCCGGTGTTTTCCGTAGTACCATGCTGCTCTCCCTTGTATTATATGCATCATTTTTGTCCCCTGTGTCACTTTGGACCAGGTGTTCTGGGTGGGTTTAGTAATAAAGCTAATTATCACCCGAAAACCCGCGTTAAAGGTCGGTTCAGACAAGTTTCTCATTAGCATTATCTCAGTCTCACCTATATGTGCTGTATGTAAAACTTGGTCCCCCGAGCCACTTCAGAACTGACTGTTCAGGCTCCTCCTTGGTTTTAAAAATGGTTCTGAGCTGGAATGGGTTAATGACAGTCAGCTGTTAATCAGTTCTTATTCCTAAACTATTGTCCTCAAGGTAATGTGCTGTATGTATAAATTTTGTCCCTTTGCCACTTTGGAACTGTGTATTCCTGGTTCCTAGTAGCATTCAAAAACTGGCTCTGGGCTGGAACAGGTTAATGACAGTGTGCTAGTAATCAGTTGGGGATGGGTCCTGCTTTGAGCAGGGGGTTGGACTAGATACCTCCTGAGGTCCCTTCCAACCCTGATCTTCTATGATTCTATGATCAGTTCTCAGCGGTAAAATATTGTCCTCAAGGTCTTTTTGGGGTTTTTTGGGGTTTAAAATATGGTTTTGAACCAAAATGAGTTAATGACAATGTTACTCCTGGGGGAATTCTGCACCAAAAACATTAAAATTCTGCGCACAATATTTTAAAATTCTGCAAAATTCTGAAAATTTTATTTGTCAAAACAACTCTATACAATCACACCAGTTTCAATTATTTTTGTAATTTATTCAAAATACCTGTCAGCAAGAATGTCTGTAACAATACAGACACAAAATTCCTCCCCCCGCCCCCAGGAATAGGGACTTAAGAAACCCCTACAACAACCCAGTTCCTGCTTCTCTGCCTCCTCCCCCGCAGAGCCCAGCTGGGAGGCCAGACACTCACAACCCCTCCCTCCCAGGGCCCAGCTGGGGACCCCTCCCCAGCCCAGACACTCACACTCCCCTCTCCCCCCAGAGGCCAGCTGCAAGGTTCCCCCCAGCCCAGACACTCACAGACCCTTCCTCTCCAGAGCCCAGGGATCCAGAAGGAGAAACAGCCTGATGCTTGCACAGAGTTTCCTGCTTGCTGCTGCCCCCGTCCTTCCCTCGGGGCGTGTTGGCAACTGCAACAGCTGCTGGGAACACTCCTGTCATTGTCTTCTATTTGTGAGCTGGGCTCTGCCAAGCCCAGCAGCCCCTAGTGGTGGTCAACATCTCTGCAGCCCATTTCTGTGGGGAAAAAAGGAAATTTTGCTTGCCCAACATTAATTTCTGCAAAATTCTGCGTTGCGCAGTGGCTCAGAATTCCCCCAGGAGTACAATGTGTTATGAGTCTGTTCTCATTACTAAAATATTGCTCTTAACCATCTGTAAAAATACCTGCTGGTCTTTGCAACAATTTTATTGACTAAAATGTTGTTCTGGGTCTTTCTGGCTCATTCCAGCTTTTACACCATCTCTATATTTCTAGGCATGCACACTGCAGTGCTGCCTCCCTCTAGGCATCCAGACACCTATTTCCCACCTAAGCCCTAGAGCGATTCACAGTCTGGAGGAAGATAGGCATTCAGCTGCCTAAGTAGAGTGTGGGGCACAACCTGGTAGGTGGCCTCTGAGCACACCTGCCAGACCAGGCCCCACAAGCTAGTACACACAGAGGCAGCCTCTCTCCTAACTTGTAGCCCAGGGGTTAGGGTACTCACCTGGGAAGTAGGAAACACTGGTTCAAGTCCCTCCTCCACCTGATGAGGAGAGGAGATTCGAACAAGGATCTGCCATCTCTCAGGGGAGTGCCCGAACAGTGAGCTATTGTGATGTGGGGCTCCCGCCTTCTCCCCTGGAGAAGCTATTCCACTGGGGATAAAATGTCATTTGGGCCAAAGAGAGAGAGACCACAAGCATGAGAGTGACGGTATAGTCATGTGGTTAGAGCACTCACCCATTTTATTATGTATTTGATATTCTTGCAAATATAAAGAAATGGGGGGAAATCCTCCAAAAACAACCAAAACTAAACCAGTTTTTCTTTTGTTAGGACCAAATTTGGAGCCGTTTGGAGATTTTGAAGAAAGAGAGAGAAGCGATTCTGTCATTTAAACTGAGTGAGGAAAATAAAAGCCCTGACCCGCTGGTAGGTGCCGTTATTACTCAGAAGCAAACGTGCACAGGGACGCTGTCAACACAGTGCTTAGTCTGAGTGTCATCAGTCATTTACACCCTGGAGAAGAGAGGAGAAGCAGGGGAGCTTTTCTGGTCTTTTCGCATCATCCCCACCTCAGTAAGTAGGTGACATTTCTTACATTAACAGGTTTCAGAGTAGCAGCCGTGTTAGTCTGTATTCACAAAAAGAAAAGGAGGACTTGTGGCACTTTAGAGACTAACCAATTTATTTGATCATAAGCTTTCGTGAGCTACAGCTCACTTTAAGTGAGCTGTAGCTCACGAAAGCTTATGCTCAAATAAATTGGTTAATCTCTAAGGTGCCACAAGTCCTCCTTTTCATTTCTCACATTCTCTCTTTTGCTCCAATTCCCTGCCAAGGGTCATGGCTCTCCCGGATGTTAGAGCCAGAAGGGAGCCTTAAGATAATCTTATCTGAATAGCACAGCTCTATAAAATCCCCGCCTCCCCCCAAGTGATTCTCGCATACCCACCCCATGTCCGCAGATGCTCCCTTGTGCCTGTTTCTCCATTTGTCTTTGATGTGTTAAGATCCCTAAGTAACAAATCAAAATCCCTGTCAGTCCCTGTTTATATCACATCTGTATTATACTTCAGCAGCTGTGTCCGTTTTCGATCAATATTCAAACACTAAGGCAAAACTCAAGGAGAGTAAATCAGATGTTCTATCGATAAGGGATAATTGGAGGGAGAGGGAGTCATAGAGCCCTGCATGTATTGGGCTAGAAGTTCCGCTGGCATCAGTGAACATAGCTCCATTGAAGTCTGAGCTAGGATGGCTCCCACTAGCTGAATTTCTGGTCCCACAATGGAGTAACAATGGTTTCTACTAGCCTGGGGGTGGGATCTGGGCCATTTTTTGGTGAGCCTCTTCATTGCTCATTGTACTTGGCTTGTGGAACCCCAGAGGACTTTCTGCCCCATTTTAATACTGTACTGGATCTTCCCCTCCAGAGAGAACACTGATATCTCATTCTCCTCTGTACCGGAAACAAAGACCAGCACCATGGCCTTACTTTGGATGGTCATCCTGGCGTTCTTCTGGATGCAGAGCGGCTCCTGGGAGAACTCACTCAATGCCAGGTTGAAACAGGCCTTGAGCTCCTTGGTCAGCCGCTTCTGGGACTCCAGACGCCCCCGGACCTGGAGGAGTTGTTCAATGCTCAAGGGTTCTGGGGTAGTGGATTTAGGCACACACACACCCATGCTGCTGGCACTCAGTCATAGGAGAACAGTTTAATCTACAAAGAAAAGAAATCAGAGCTAGATCCCTGGAGGACTGGGTTCATACCCCTCCCCTGGCCACAAGTGAGATGAGTTTTCATCAAGTCTCAGCTAGTTCAGTTAGTGGACCTAGTTGAAATAAACTGGTAACCAAGTAGACCCCCCTTGTGACACAGATGCTTCTTCTGAGTTCTAGGTTATTTCTGTTTTCTATTTAAAGGAATCTAGTGGTTAGAGCAGAGGGCCAGAGAGCCAGGACTCCTGGGTTCTATCCAAGGCTCTTCCACTGACTATATAAACTTCCCATTTTACAGATGGGAAAATGGAGGCACAGAGGGGGACCAATACCAGCCACCTTTGTCAAGTGCCTTAAGATCTCCCAAGGGAATGCACCATTCTGTGGTCTTCAAGCCATCACCCTTGGGACCCCCAAGTGGGTCACGAATGGGAGTTGGAACCTGAACACTAGAGCTGGCCTTAAATGGTTTTACCCTGCTGAGATTTCAAAAAAAATCCCATTCTACTCCATGCCCCTGCCCTTCCCATGTTGCTAGGGTTGGGCATCATGAGTTCCTGAAGGGAAGAGACCAAGCACTGCATCCCTATCTAGCTCGAAGAATGCTACTAGTTCCTCTTCAAGGTAGAGTTTCCCAAGAGCGCTCCTGCCAACAAACAGCAGCTACACTGCGCGCCTTCTAACAGCACAGCTGTGTTGCTAAAAGCTGCGTAGTGTAGACAAAGTCAGACACTTTCCCTCAACCCCAGGCTGTTCATTCTCACCCATAATCTCAGGTACTTTCCCCCTTATTCCCACACACTTTTATTTGCTACTTAACATCACATGAGGGGATCAGTTCCTCACGCAGAAATTAGGGTTAATATCCCCTTTAGCTATTGGATTTACTTAGACTACAAGCTTTATAGGGAATAGACTGTTTAGGAGTCCTCTGAGCTCAGACGGGAAAACTACTCAGGAGTCCTGATTCCCATCCACCCCCTCTTCTAGCCCACTAGACCCCAATCTCCTTCCAAAGGTGGGAATAGAACCCAGAAGTCCTGATGCCCAGCCCCCACTAGAACCACTAGACACCCCCCCCACACACACTTACCTCCTACAGCTAGGAATAGAGCCCATAAAGCCTAACCTTAAGCACTACCGTAATACAAGTGTGTAAAGCAATCCCTCAATTTAAATACCCCCCCAAATCCCAAACAGAATACGAGCAGTTACAATGGTTAAGTAACCAGCAATCTTTGAACCCAACCCTTCCTGCAGAATGTTTCAGTTTCCACTAACTTTTTTTTCTGTCCTAATTCCCACCCACCTGTTCTACTCAGCGCCCCTGCTCTTCCCACACTGCTGCTGGGGTGGGGCACTGGGAGTGCCAGAAGGGAAGAGACCAAGAACTGCTTCTCCGTCTAGCTGGAAGAATACTACTAGTTCTTCTTCAGGGCAGCGTTTCTCCAGCGTCTTTTAGTCACATACTTTCCCTCAACCCCTGTTCATTCTCCCCCGTAATCTCAGGTACTTTCCCCATTATTCCCACACACTCTTATTTGGTGCTTAGCATCACACGAGGGGATCAGTTCCTCCCACAGGAACTAGGGTTAATATCCCCTTTAGCTATCGGATTTACTTAGGGGATGTCTACACCGGCAGAGTTTCTCCGCAGGCAGTTACATCGCCACTCAGAGAGCGCTGAAGGGAAACCACTGTTGTGTGTTCACACTTGTCATCTGCTTGCAGAGGCATTCGGAGCGGTGCACTCTGGGCAGCTATCTGACAGAACTGCCAATTGGAGTCCTGCCTCTGACCCACCCTCTCCTCTAACCCACTAGATCCCACTCTCCTTCCAAAGGGGGAATAGAACCCAGGAGTCCTGACTCCCCCCCGCCCCTTCACCCCTTCCCTCCTAAAGCCAGGAACAGACCCCAGAAATCCTAACCTTAAGCACTACAGTAATACAAATGTCTCTATTTAAATCCCTCTATTTAAATATCCGGCAACTTCATAACAGAATACGAGCAGTTACAATGGTTAAATAGAAAAGGAGTACTTGTGGCACCTTAGAGACTAACCAATTTATTTGAGCATGAGCTTTCGTGAGCTACAGCGCTGTTCCTCTGAAACCAATGGTTAAATAGTCAGCCAAAAAAAAATCCCCCCATACAAAACACCCCAAAGAGTAACCCATATTCAGCCTCTTACCACTTCAAGGAACTCTCCACTTCTTTCCAGCCAAAAGAAACCCCAGACAACACATTACCGGCTTACACTACCACAGCAGCTCACAAACACACAAAGTGATAGACTGGAAACACACCCAACTGCAGCCTTTTAATAGGCAAGGCAGTCGGCAAAAGGCTCACTTTGGACAGGACAGGCAGCTGATTGGACAGGGAAGGAAGTGGGAAGGAACCTAGGTACAATGTATGTAGTACACAGGTCTCCTCAGTGCAAGTCTGCCACACAGACAGCTGTGTCTCAAATTCAAGTGGCCATGCCCCTTCCTCTCTGATTGTTCAGTTTCTTAGGGCTCAGCCTTTTTGATTGGTCAAAAGTGAGGTGTCCCAGCTATCTAGAGCTCATGGGTGGGTTAAGCCCTGTCTGGACCCATTGGATGGGGCGTTGAATTTCTAGCTGCAATGGCGTGGGAGAGTCAGCTGGGACTGGGAGTGGGGTAGGAGCTCTGGTGGGGGGGAAGAGTGGACAGCTGGGATGTCTTAGCTGCTCCCCTGCCCTGGGCTGGGCATGCCCTCGTCACCCTTGGTTGATGCAGGGAGGCTGTGTGAATTCAAAGTGACGCCCACCTTTGCCCCCCACTAAGCTGTGGCAGTGGTGGTGAGAGCCAGGTTGTACCTCCTGATAGCCAAGTCCAACTTTGAAGTTCTGAGATCCCCATGAGGGGTGACAGTCTAGGTACTCTCGGTCACGTTTGAGGGGTGGCCCATGTGTAGTGTGCCGGGAGGGGGTCACATCCTTGTCAAATTCCTCCTCTCTCCTGGGGCTGGATCAGAGCTGGTATCCCCTAGAGGGGAAATGCTCCGTGTCCCATGTCCTGCCCCCCTCCCTGACTGAGGAAGAACCCTGCTGTTAGGTGTTGATTGTTTAGTTGGGGCGTCTTTGTGTTGCTGGACCCTCTGATCTGGGTCGGTTTCACCATCCTGGGAGGGGTTGCAAGCACTTTGGAGGGCAGGATTTGAATTCAAAATGCTCTTGATAAATTGGAGAAATAGTCTGAAATCTCTAAGATAAAATTCATTAAAGACAAGTACAAAGTACTACGTGTAGGAAGGAAAAAAAATCTAATACAGACACTCCCTGAGTTACGGAAACCCGATTTACGCAAATCCAAGTTTACGGAAAAAGTTCCATAAGCTAAAAATAAGAGGGGTTGGGGTTTTTTTCCCCACGTACTGGTCAGAGATACCTTTCCGACTTACGCAAAATTCGAATTACGCAAGGCATTCCAGAATGGAATGCTTGCGTAAGTCAGGGAGCATCTGTATGCCATTACAGAAAAGGATCTGGGGCTTATAGTGGATCACAAATTGAATGAGAGTCAGCACTACAAAGCTAGTTAAGTTCTGGAACAGACTTCAAAGGGAGGTTGTGGAATCCCTATCATTGGAGGCTTTTAAGAACAGGTTGGACAGGGATGGTCTAAGGTCACTTGCTCCTGCCTCTGCACAGGGGTCTGGAGTTGATGACCTCTTGAGGTCCCTTCCAGTCCGACATTTCTATGACTCTATGATCCTCCAGTCACTGCCTAGTCAGTCTAAAATAAAAGTGCAGGGAAAAGTGCATGAATATTATCTAAATAAGTTACTGGAAGCCTGACATTGCTTGTGTAATGTTTTACCCTACCAGAAATGAAACTAGATGAAGATGATAACATTCATAATCACCGAATTAGCTTGCCCTCTGAGCCCAAGACATGTTATGGGAATGTGGAACCAAAGCGAGACTTATCATGGTAAAAGAATTCTGAGCTCCATGCCAAATCAATTCATTCCCTATTAAATGGACTAAAAACTGGTTAATGGATAGATCTCAAAATGTAATTGTAAGTGGGGAATCATCATCCAATGGGGTGTTTCTAATGAATTCGTGAAGGGATCTGTTCTCAGACAATGCAATTCAATTAACTTAACGCTGCCAAATGCAAGGTCCTACATCTAGAAACAAAGAACACAGGTCACAGTTGCGGGATGGAGGACTGTATCCTGGAAAGAAGTGATAGAGAAAACAGGATGAGCGGCTTCATGACATGTAGAGGAGAAATTGCCATGTTATGAAGGATGTCAATCTGAGTGGCATATGCTGAATGTTTTTTTCCTGCTGTCATTTCCTCAAAATTAGAGATGACTAGTTCCTAACTCAAGACGTTACATCCAACACGGGGCAATTCTATATCAGATTTCATCTGGACAGACAATGAGGAATTGAGAACTGAAAGGTAGGGCTGTGGGGTCCAAGTGATCATGACTTGAGTACATTTATTATGTGCAAACAGAATGAAGTCCAGACTGTGTCTATAGAAGTAATATATATTGTGACAAAGCTCCAACCTTGTCTTAATGGGTCCCGCGCTTCTAGGCAGATTTCGCTGGCCTCAGAGACTTACTGTGACCCTCCATGTAGCCCTTCTCTCTAGAGGCAAGGGTCACAGCTTACTGAGCCATTTTCAACATAAGCCAACAAGGGAGGTGGGAAGAAGCAACCCTCCTTTGCACAGTCTCTGTGATTAATCAGGGGGGAGTGGAGGGAGGGGAGCCCGGGCCTGCCCTCTACTCCAGGCTCCAGCCCAGGGACCCTAATAGTAGCAGCTATTGGTAGCTGATCTTTTGAAACAGGACAGGTACAATTCCCTGGGCCATTTTCCCACAGCAGCTCCCCACTTCCTCAACACGTACTTCACCCTTACCTCAGGGCCTCCTTCCTTGTGCCTGATAGGATTTGTACTGCCCAGTTTCTCCAGCAGCATGACTTCCTCCTACAGCTCCTGACATGCCCCACTCACTGACTAACTGGGAGGCTTTTAACTAGTTCCAGAAAGCCCTTGATTGGCTTCAGGTGACCCTATCAACCTAGCTGTCTCCACTGCTTTCTAGAAGGATCTTAATTGGCCCCAGGTGTCTTAATTGACCTGGAGCAACTGCCATTTGGCTACCATGGTAACAGGGATTGGTTTAGCCTGGGGCTAATATACCTGTTTCTCACGACTTTCCTATAGCCCTCTGGCCTTGCCCCGCCACAATATACACGCACAAGGTGCTTTGGGAGAAAGGATTTAAAGTGAAAAATGTGAATGATAATTGGGAGCTGTTAATGAGCATTTGACTAAATGCCCAATAAGCCACAATTCTGCAACTGAGAAGGAAAGCTATACTAGCTAGGGGGAACTCCCCACCCCCCACAATCTTGCTTAGAGGGGAGGTGAAAAAAGGTGCTATAAATAATAATAAATAAAATAAAATAATAATAATAATAAAAACTATAACAGAGAAAAGGGGGAATGGATAGTGTCACATTTATATTCACTGTTAGGAATCACAGAAAATTGATGAGAGGCAAGAGGACATGAGAAAGCTATGGCCAGCAGACCTGAGGACACTGAGAAGGAATGTTTTGCGTATAAGTATTGTTATGCCAGGTGTTGAGTGAAATCTCTTCAAAGCTAGGGGGGGTAACAGCCAGGGATAAATGTCCCCCTTGCTCCACGCAACACCAGCACCATGTTCATACAGCACAACAGCCCATGCTCTGTACAGCACCATCCATTAATTACTACTGATTGGCAGAGTGTCATGACACAGAGGCAAGAGAGGGACCAGACACCGATCTGAGGGCCAGATTTTTCAAAGGTATTTAGTCTTTAAATATCTAGTGCTGTGAGCTCTCTCCTCAGATGAACAAACAGCTCCCCACCCTGTGTAGTCCCGAAACTCAGCCGAGGCATTGTCCCTTTCTCTTTCAGTGAAAGTGAAATAATTAAGATGCTGAAGTGACTGTGCCCTGAGACAGTGTTTAGGGCAAAGCTAATATTGACAGATTGTGTTATAAAGTTTAATGTTGGGCTAACTGTTAGGGTACAAATTTCACATTCTTTATGATTAATCGACTGTTGTATGAGTCAGCATTTTTGCAGGGCTCCAAGACAGGTGCTGCTTCTTAGAGCTAGGAGAAAAATATGTTCTCCGCCAAATTAATTTTAAAAATTAAAAAATTGAATGAAAAACACTGTTTTGTTTGACAATTTTCACGGAATTTTTCCCAGTTAAAAAAAAAAAACAAATTTAACAAAAAAATGGAGTTCTTTTGTTGTTATCTCTCTCTCTCACACACACACACACGCACACACCCCCTAATGCTCTGCCTTTTCTCTCCCTTCCAGTGGAAAATTGGGGAGGGAGGGGGGAGAAAGAAAGGTGGGACAGACACACCCAAAACTCCAAGTCTGTTTCACTTTTTCAGAAGCCAAGACTCACAAAAGCATTTTTTTTATTTAAAAAAGTAAACATTTTGTCATTTAGTTTCATTAAATATTGGAAAATTTCAAAGGAATGAAAAAAATTTCCCACAACATTTTTCATTTCCTTTGAAAAGCCAGTTTGCAATGAAAAAATTCTAACCTGTGCTACTGTTTCTGAAGGCTGAAGTTGAGGATACGTATTCTGCTTCAGGCCTTTACCAGAACGGTTAATTGTGACCAGATACTTAATAGTAACAAGGGAAAAGGATCTCATACCAAAATAGGGAAAGACCAGATTAAAGAATATTTAGATAAATTAAAAAACAACAAAGAGTCCTGTGGCACCTTAAAGACTAACAGATTTATTTGGGCATAAGCTTTCGTGGGCAAAAACCCACTTTGTCAGATGCATCCGTTAGTCTTCAAGGTGCCATAGAACTCCTCGTTGTTTTTGCAGATACAGACTAACACGACTACCCCTCTGATAGATAAATTAACTACATCTAAGTTTGTGGGGCCTGAAGAATTTTCACCTTAGGAACCAGCAGCAATTATCTTCAAGGACTCAAGGAGGATGTGTGAAGTCCCAGCAGACTGAAGGAAGGCAAACATAGCACCTATCTTTAAAAAGGAAGATCAAGGGAATTAGAAACCTGCCAGCCTAATTTCACTACCCAGAAAGATACTGGAACAAATTATTACACAATGGATTTGTTCAAACCAAGAGGATGATAGGGTTGTAAGAAACAGCCAACGTGGGTTTGTCATGAATAGATCATGCCAAACCAATCTGATTTCCTTCTTTCACAGCATAACCAGCCCAGTGGATGGCAGAAAGCAGTAGGTGTGTTATATCTAGACTTTATTAAGGCTTTTGACACAGTTCCACATGACAGTCTCATAAGCGTATTAAAGAAATATGGTCTACGTGAAATTACTACAAGGTAGGTGAACAACTGGTTGAAAAACTGTTCTCAAAGAGAAGTTATCAATGGTTTGCTGTCAAATGGGAGGATGTATTGAGTGGGGTCCCATAGGGCTCTGTCCTAGGTTTGGTACTATTAATTATTTTCATTAACGACTTGGATGATGAAGTGGGACCATGGAGTGGAGAGTATACGTATAAAATGTGCAGATGTCACCAAGCTGGGAGAGGTGGCTAGCACTTGGAAGGACAGGATTAGAATTCAAAACGCCCTTTACAAATTGGAGCATTGGTCTGAAATCAACAAGTTGAAATCCAATAAAGACACGTACAAAGCATTATATTTAGGAAGGAAAAATCAAATGCACAAACACAAAATGAAGAATAACTGGCTAGGCAGCAGTACTTCAGAAAAGGATCTGGGGGGTTATAGTGTATCACAAAAGGCATATGAGTCAACACTGTGATGCTGTTGCAAAAAAGGCAAATTTCATTCTTGGATGTACTAATAGGAGTGTTGGGTGTAACATAGCCCTGATCTACACTAGGAGTTGAGGTCGAATTTAGCAGCGTTAAATCGATTTAACCCTGCACCCATCCACACAATGAAGCCCTTTTTTTCGACTTAAAGGGCTCTTAAAATTGATTTCCTTACTCCACCCCCGACAAGGGGATTAGCGCTGAAATCGGCCTTGCCGGGTCGAATTTGGGGTACTGTGGATACAATTAGACGGTATTGGCCTCCGGGAGCTATCCCAGAGTGCTCCATTGTGACCGCTCTGGACAGCACTTTCAACTCAGATGCACTGGCCAGGTAGACAGGAAAAGGGCCATGAACTTTTGAATTTCAATTTCCTGTTTGGCCAGCGTGGCAAGCTGCAGGTGACCATGCAGAGCTCATCAGCAGAGGTGACCATGCAGAGCTCATCAGCAGAGGTGACCATGATTTAGTCCCAGAATCGCAAAAGAGCTCCAGCATGGACCGAACGGGAGGTACGGGATCTGATCGCTGTATGGGGAGCGGAATCCGTGCTATCAAAACTCCGTTCCAGTTTTTGAAATGCCAAAACATTTGTCAAAATCTCCCAGGGCATGAAGGACAGAGGCCATAACAGGGACCCGAAGCAGTGCCGCATGAAACTTAAGTAGCTGAGGCAAACCTACCTGAAAACCAGAGAGGCGAACGGCTGCTCCGGGTCAGAGCCCCAAACATGCCACTTCTATGATGAGCTGCATGCCATTTTAGGGGGTTCAGCCACCACTACCCAAGCAATGTTGTTTGACTCCTTCAATGGAGATGGAGGCAACACGGAAGCAGGTTTTGGGGACGAGGAAGATGATGATGATGAGGTTGTAGATAGCTCACAGCAAGCAAGCGGAGAAACCGGTTTTCCCAACTGCCAGGAACTGTTTCTCACCCTGGACCTGGATCCAGTACCCCCCGAACCCACCCAAGGCTGCCTCCCGGACCCGCCAGGCAGAGAAGGGACCTCTGGTGAGTGTACCTTTTAAAATACTATACATGGTTTAAAAGCAAGCATGTTTAATGATTAATTTCCCCTGGCATTTGTGGCTCTCCTGGATATACTCCCAAAGCCTTTGCAAAAGGTTTCTGGGGAGGGCAGCCTTATTCCATCCACCATGGTAGGACACTTTACCACTCCAGGCCAGTAGCACGTACTCGGGAATCATTGTAGAACAAAGCATTACAGTGTATGTTTGCTGGCATTCAAACAACATCCATTCTTTATCTCTCTGTGTTATCCTCAGGAGAGTGATATCATTCATGGTCACCTGGTTGAAATAGGGTGCTTTTCTTAAGGGGACACTCAGAGGTGCCCATTCCTGCTGGGCTGTTTGCCTGTAGCTGAACAGAAATGTTCCCCGCTGTTAGCCACGGAGAGGGGGGAGAGGGGAGGGGCTAGCCACGTGCTGGGGGGAGGCAAAATGCGACCTTGGAACGAAAGAGTGTAGCCACTGTTTTATAAAATGTGTCTTTTTAAATACCGCTGTCCCTTTTTTTTCTCCACCAGCTGCATTTGTTTCAATGATCACAGGATCTTCTCCTTCCCAGAGTCTAGCGAAGATTAGAAGGCGAAAAAAATGCACTCGTGATGAAATGTTCTCTGAGCTCATGCTGTCCTCCCACACTGACAGAGCACAGACGAATGCGTGGAGGCAGACAATGTCAGAATGCAGGAAAGCACAAAATGACCAGGAGGAGAGGTGGCGGGATGAAGAGAGTAAGTGGCAGGCTGAAGAGAGGGCTGAAGCTGAAAGGTGGCGGCAGCGTGATGAGAGGAGGCAGGATTCAATGCTGAGGCTGCTGGAGGATCAAACTCATATGCTCCAGCGTATGGTTGAGCTGCAGGAAAGGCAGCAGGAGCACAGACTGCCACTACAACCCCTGTGTAACCAACTGCCCTTCTCCCTAAGTTCCATAGCCTCCTCACCCAGATGCCCAAGAATGCAGTGGGGGGGCCTCCTGCCACCCATCCACTCCACCACAGAGGATTGCCCAAGCAACAGAAGGCTGGCATTCAATAAGTTTGAAAGTTTTAAACTTTTAAAGTGCTGTGTGGCCTTGTCCTTCCTTCCTCCACCACCCCTCCTGGGCTACCTTGGTAGTTATCCCCCTATTTGTGTGATGAATGAATAAAGAATGCATGAATGTGAAGCAACAATGACTTTATTGCCTCTGCAAGTGGTGATCGAAGGGAGGTGGGGAGGGTGGTTAGCTTACAGGCAAGTAGAGTGAACCAAGGGGCGGGGGGTTTCATCAAGGAGAAACAAACAGAACTTTCACACCGTAGCCTGTCCAGTCATGAAACTGGTTTTCAAAGCTTCTCTGATGCGCACCGCGCCCTCCTGTCCTCTTCTAACCATCCTGGTGTCTGGCTGTGCGTAACCAGCAGCCAGGCGATTTGCCTCAACCTCCCACCCCGCCATAAACGTCTCCCCCTTACTCTCACAGATATTGTGGAGCACACAGCAAGTGATAATAACAGTGGGAATATTGGTTTCGCTGAGGTCTAAGCGAGTCAGTAAACTGCGCCAGCGTGCTTTTAAATGTCCAAATGCACATTCTACCACCATTCTGCACTTGCTCAGCCTGTAGTTGAACAGCTCCTGACTACTGTCCAGGCTGCCTGTGTACGGCTTCATGAGCCATGGCAGTAAGGTTTAGGCTGGGTCCCCAAGGATACATATAGGCATTTCAACATCCCCAACGGTTATTTTCTGGTCTGGGAATAAAGTCCCTTCCTGCAGCTTTTGAAACAGACCAGAGTTCCTGAAGATGCAAGCGTCGTGTACCTTTCCCGGCCATCCCACGTTGATGTTGGTGAAACGTCCGTTGTGATCCACCAGTGCTTGCAGCACTATTGAAAAGTACCCCTTGTGGTTTATGTACTTGACGGCTTGGCGCTCTGGTGCCAAGATAGGGATATGGGTTCCGTCTATCGCCCCACCACAGTTAGGGAATCCCATTGCAGCAAAGCCATCCACTATGACCTGCACATTTCCCAGGGTCACTACCCTTGATATCAGCAGATCTTTGATTGCGTTGGCTACTTGCATCACAGCAGTCCCCACAGTAGATTTGCCCACTCCAAATTGATTCCCAACTGACCGTCTGGCGTTGCAAGCTTCCACAGAGCTATTGCCACTCGCTTCTCAACTGTGAGGGCTGCTCTCATCTTGGTATTCATGTGCTTCAGGGCAGGGGAAAGCAAGTCACAAAGTTCCATGAAAGTGCCCTTACGCATGCGAAAGTTTCGCAGCCACTGGGAATCGTCCCAGACCTGCAACACTATGCGGTCCCACCAGTCTGTGCTTGTTTCCCGAGCCCAGAATCGGCGTTCCACGGCATGATTTCTGAGATAAATTAAGCCTCACTCATGGTCTCGCGCTAGAACTCTTAAATGTCAGGATTTGTTTGTTTCAGCCCCGTGAGGCTGACGGGGGAGCCCAGCCGCCCAGGGCTGACAGCGGGAGCCCTGTCAGCCCCACGCACAGAGGCAATGGGGGCGGGGCAGTATGCAGGGTCATGTGCCCCCCCCCCCAGATTTCTGCCAGGGTGGTTGTCAGACTGAGCATGGCTGCGGGGGGACGTGCCTGGGAAAGGCACCCACACCTCGCACTCCTGCTGAGCCCCGCAAGGAGGTGCTCGGAACAGGGTTCCCTGTAAGCTGTAAACACATATGGCTGAGCAGTGATCTTGTCACAACTGCACACATCACATGGCTGGGAGCATGGCCGGCACCTGGGTCCTCCTCTGCAGGCCGGACCCTTCTGAAACCATGGCGTTGTCTCTTGGTGCTGAGGGCTGGGAAGTGGGAAGGACCCAAAGCTCGCTGGCAGGGGTCCTAGGACGGGGTGGGTGTAGAGGCTTATGGGGGAACATTAGCTGTAGTTGTCACTAGGACGCTTCATGTATCAGCGATCAGACACAGACCCAAACACAGGGCTTGATTCGCTACGGTGTTACTCAAGGTTTACACCAGTTAGAGTCCGTTGTAAATCAGAGGAGTTATACCCGTGTGAAACCAGAGTCACACAGCGAGGAATCAGGTCCATCATATGGATACAAAACGTTGGACTCTGGAGTTACTCTAGATCTACGCTGCTATAAATGTCATCAGAATTTAACCCAGTGTGTCTACGAATATTCAGCAAAACCAGACTCAACACTAAACCCGAAGCAGGTTATTCCACTCGCCTACACGGGAACAAAGGGCTCCCTGGCCGGCCGCCCATTCACAGCCAGGACGGCCGCACCAGGCCTGCAGAGAGGGTCTGCCCAACCAGCCCTTGTCCTATACAATCACCTGCTGCGGGAGGAAATCAGACACCTGGGCCCGCCCTGGGAATCATCTACAGTGCCAAGCACCTTATTTGCTGTGAAATAATAAAAATAGACTCACTGTCAGGACAGCTGACTCCATGAGCTGCTTTCCCTGGGGCCTGGTGTCTTAATGGCCTTTTGGGGCAATAATTTTCTCTAATACCCCCTTTCCCTGAAGCCTGGTTTCCCTGGTACCAGTTTCCCTGATGCCTGGTTTCTGTATAGCCTGTTTTCCCTGTGGCTTAGTTTCCATGGCACCCAATTTCCCACAGGCCTGTAGTCATTGAAACCTGGTTTCTGAGGCCTGGTTTCTAGACAGCCTGTTTTCCTTGAGGCCCAGTTTCCCTGAGATCTCATTTCCATGGCACCCTGCTTCTTTGTAGGCCTGTTTCCCTGAGGCTCACGTTGTCATTGAAGCCCATTTTCTGTACAACTTGGTTTCCATGACACCAGGTTTCTCAGGGGCCTGGTTTCCATGACAACTGGTTTCTCTCAGGCCTGGTTTCCACAGTGTTTTGTTTCTCTGAGGCCTGGTTTCTGTGGCCCATGATTCCTATGGTGCCTGGTTTCTATAGTGCCTGGTTTCCATGACACCTCGTTTCTCAGAGGTCTGAATTCCCTGGGTTTTCCTGAGGCTGGGCTCCTGTGGCACCTGTTTCTCTGAGGCCTGGTTTCCATGGCACCTCGATTCCCTGTGGCCTAGTTTGGTTTCCGTGGCGCCTGGAATACACTGAGCCAGTAGATTACGTGGCCTCTTCTCTGTCATCCCACAACTCTTCCTCACACTGCCTCGTTCGGGGCAGTCAATAGGCAGACCGTGGGCCAAATCCGGACCACCAGACACTTTTGAACGGACCACAAACCTTTTTATTTACTTATTAGTATCATTATTGTTATGGAGGGTGAAAAAATGTTTCTCTGGAGTCCGGACCTTGACTGTACCTTGACCAAGAAATTTGGACCTTGACAACAATAATTGACTACCCCGGCCTAATTCTTCTGAACCCCTCTCCCAGCACCCTGGGCCCATCTGAGTCTGTTTCTTCCCCGTTCCTTAGAGAATCCCAGCCATGAATCCCAGCTTCCCCTCCTCCCTCAGGGACGCTCAGGGTGGGGTGGGCAGGCCGCTGTGCATTGCAAGAAGGAGGTGATGGGGCCAGCTGCGGGAGCACAGCCGCCCAGGCTGGCCACAAGCTGGAAGAGCAGCATTACTATAAAACCCCGTTCTGCACGGGGATCTCCGTCTGGAGGGTGAGCTGGGCAGGGAGCGGCCCCTGGGGGCTCTCCACAGCAGCAGAGATGTCTGGGTGTTGGGGAGGGGTGGGAGAGTTTAGCGTGGCTGTGAATGGCATTTATCAACCTTCATTCTAAGCTAACGAGCTGTGCGGGCAGCATGATGGTTGGTGCAAGGGATACATGACAGGCCGATAATTAACAACAGCTAATCCCAGCTGAGTGGCAGGGGCTGGAGCCGGCGTCTGAAATGGGACACATCAGCATGGGAAATCCAGGACAGCTGGGCCGGGCTCCCATGGGGTGTGTCTCTTCTCCCAGTCACTTGTTTATCTCTTTCCCCTCCACCTGGAATCAAAGTCCACAGGGGAGATGTATCAGGGCAGGCGAAAGGCCCTTAGTTCTCCACTGCGTGTCTCACCACGCCCAGCCCAGCTGCGGGCATAGGCCAGCTGTAACCTGAGCTCTAAGGCTGTGCAGACCAGGAAAAGGCCCCGGCGCCATTTGGACACCGACACGTGTCATGAGGATAATGGTGGATTTGGGGCCAGAGCAGAGCCCGTCGGCTGAGCCCTAGAAAAGAGGAAGGAATCGGGGAGATTTCAGGGTCCTTCCGCGGATACCCCCAAACCTGGTAAGTAGGTGACCTTGTCCCAGGGTCTCTCTCTCTGTTCCTGTCTCTCGTTCCCTCTCCTACATGGAAAGGATGAAGTCCAGGCCCCACTGAAGTCAGTGGAAAAACTCCCAGGATTTCACCCAAGGTTTTCAGAGAGTGGGCTGAGGCGCTGGCTTTAGGAGATGGGAATTGGTGGGGGTAGGGGGGATCGTTCAGGGAAATGTTGCTTATTTTCCATATTAATGGAGTCCCCTCAGGATTTGGGGCAAGTCTCTGACCCTGTGGTAACCTTTTATGAGCCACCCAGGGTCCTGCAGCCCCCCCCGAAGTGCCTCCCACCCCCAGTGAGGAGTTTCTTGTTCCCCATGGCAGCTTGCAGGAGGCCCCTCAGCTGTGCCCGGCACCGGGCATGGAATGAGCTGTCCCCACTCCTCAAACCGTGAGCCTCTTCCCACCCCTCGGCATTTTCGGGGGCTTCCCCAAAGCCTTCTCCTTTCCCTTCTCAGCTTGTGGTAAAGGGGAGTGATGGGCTGGATCACAGAAACCCCGTTGGGGACTGCCACCTGATATGCTGAGACTGCCCCTGAGCCTGTTTCCCCTGGCAGCTTAGGAGTTCAGTGCCATGCCTGGTTTGAGCCAGACACGCTTGTCTGCTGCAAACCCAGACCCAGATCTGAACCGTGTCCCCCAACAGCTGCAGGCTTAACTGAATACAGCTTAGGAAGTGTTCCTGTCTCTAGCACCCAGCTCCCAATGGGGTCCAAACCCCAAATAAATCCATTTTACCCTGTATAAAGCTTATACAGGATAAACTCACAAATTGTCCACCCTCTATAACACTAATAGAGAGATATGCACAGCTGTTTGTCCCCCCGCCCCAGGTATTAATACATGCTCTGGGTTAATTAATAAGTAAAAAGTGATTTTATCAAATACAAAAAGTAGGATTTAAGTGGTTCCAAGTAATAACAGACAGAACAAAGTGAATTACCAAACAAAATAAAATAAAACACGCAAGTCTATGCCTAATAACAGAAAGAAAGTGATCACAGATGAAATCTCACCCTCAGAGATGTTCCAGTAAGGTTCTTTTACAGACTAGGCTCCTTCTAGTCTGGGTCCAGCAATCACTCCCACCCCTGTAGTTACTGTCTTTTGTTCCAGTCTCTTTCAGGTAACCTTTGGGGGTGGAGAGGCTATCTCTTGAGCCAGCTGAAGACAAAATGGAGGGGTCTCCCTCAGGCTTAAATAGACTTTCTCTTGTGGGTGGTCCCCCTCCTATCCCGAATTCAGCTCCAAGATGGAGTTTTGGAGTCACATGGGCAAGTCACATGTTCATGCATGACTGAGTTCCTTACCAGCCAGGCCACATTCCTGGGAAAGTTCAGATGTGGATTGGCATCTCCAAGTTCATTGTTGGCTTAAGTGTTTCTTGATTGGGCACTTACTGAGAATGGTCTTTTCTCAGGAAGCTGACCAACTGCTTCACCGAGGCTACTTAAAATTAAACAAGTACACGGCCAATATTCATAACTTTGAATACAAAAATGATACATACATACAAATAGGATGACTATATTCCGTAGATCATAATCTTTACCAAGATATGTTACATGGCATATGTAGCATAAAACATATTCCAGTTATGTTGTATATACATTCATAAGCATATTCCCATAAAGCATTATGGGGTGCAACAAGGGGTTCTCCCATTTCTCTGTCTCCTGAGAAGACATAGGGCTTACCCCACCCTCTTCCTATGGTGCTCCCATCTTTTGCTGCCTTTGAGGTCTCCCTCATTTCTCTTCTTTAACTCCCATGGTCTCTCTTCCCCTTTTATGTCGGTCCTCATATGTCCCCCATATTTTGTCCCCCTACATTTCTGTCCTCCCATCTATTTCTGCCCTCCCAGCCCCCTGTATCCCAGCCCTGAGATACCCTCCCCCCTTCAGCTCCGCCAGTACCCCTTAATCCTGACCCACAGCCATCTGCTCTCCCAGCCCTAGGCTTCCCATGCCTCTGCCAATGCCCCTCACTCCTGCCCCGCAGCCCCTGCTAGCTCAGCCCTGGGCTCGCCTGACACACAGCTCTGTTTAAGTACCTTCTTGTCACTTGACAATATTAACTGGTTTGTTGCTTGTTTTTTAATGAATAACTCTGGTTTGGGGAGAAGAGGGAGGGATTAAAGTTTTTTTGTTGGTTAGGAGAGACAGTTTTAGAGTGGACAGCGAAGGTTGGTTTAGGTGTTGTCCCATAGTAGGTGGACACGTTTTGTTGCAGGGGCACAGTTAAGGCTGTTTGGGCACAGAACATTAGGATTGTCACCTTAGCTCATGATGCCCTTAGTTGTTTGGGTGTTTTTAGTAAGGGGGCTGAGATGGTTTAGCCGGGCTGGGAACAGAGCTCAGCAGATGACACTGTGAGTTATCAGAGGGTTTTGTGGCTACACAAATAATAACCAGTCCCTGAGCTGAGCTGCAAGTGTCTGTGCTGGGAGGGGAAGGGGCTAGGAGGAGGCCCCAGTGTCCCCATGGGAGATTTTATAGGGGTAGGAAGGGATTCCTACTCCGGGATCCCATGAGGAATTTCTCTTCTCCCAGTTGTGTGTGTCACCCTCCCTCCATCTGGAATCACAGTCCCCAGGGCAGGAATAACAAGCTTTTCAGATATCCTCAGCTGTGTGTTTCCCCTCCTGCCCCGAGCAGCACGGACGCAGGTGATAGGCTGCTTCCCCTCTTGCCAATCTAGATTCACACCAACGTAATGCCAATGACTTCACTGGAGTCAGGGCTTGTCTACATGGTGGGGTGGGGGTGGGGGGCGTTACAGAGGAGCTCTTCCCAATTAATTCCATATGTGGATGCTCTTTGTCCAATAAGAGTGCCTTATTCCGAATTAGCATTATCCACTGCATGAGGCTAATTCGGAACAAGGCACTCCTGTTCTGGACAAAGAGCAGCCACAAGAGGAGTTAGTCAGGAGCCCCTCTTCTGAACCAAGAGTATCCACGCATGCAGTTAATTGAGAATAGCTAATCTGCTTTAAATTCACATCCTACCTTCTTCCTGGGACTAGCCCCCCCACTTGGTTTAGACCTGGTGTCAGTGGGAGGAGCCGGGCTCAGCGTATAGGACTAGCCTGATCCCAAAGTCTGGGGTGTTTAGAAAATGCCCAACCCCAGCTCAAAGCAGCAGCTGCTAGATGAGCTGTAGAGTCATTTGGAAACCAAAAGTTCGGTGAGGCTAATGGCAGCCCATGAGCCCCCAACTACCCCCATTTTCCCCATTAGAGAGGCTCTTGCTACCCGTGGTATCTTGTGGATGACCCTGCAGCTAAGTGATGGCGTAGAGAGAAGTGAAGAATCATCCCACCCGTGTGTCCTGGGCTCAGATTGTGGTTGGTGGTGTTTTATACACACTTTGCTCAGGTGTGAATGACTCCAACTAGTAGCCAGGCAAAGGAGAAACAGATCCAGGGTCGTTTTGACCCTGTAAAGGGGTTCAGACTCACCCCTGCGGCACCTCCTGCTGGTCGTTCTTAGGAATTAGCTCACTTGCCAGCCCAGAGCGCCCTCCGCAGGCCAGTGATCTGCCTTACCACTGGCCCCCGTATCCCTCCCAGACCTGGTGCTCTTGCCTTGGGTGCTGCCCCCCTGGCAGTACCCCCACTCCCTGGGTCTCCCCACCCCAGGGAACCCTCACTGACTATCCCCCCATTGCCTCAGTAGTGGCTACTGCCAGTCACCATCTAGCCCCCGCACCCTGGGGCAGACTGCAGCGTAAAAGCCCATCATCACAGGCAACAAGGGGTTTGGACTGGCTGCCTTTACCCACCCTCAGGCTGCCCCTCTGCAACCAGGCCCTGCAGCCTGGGGAGTTGCTAACCTAGGGCTTCCCAGCTTCTGAGGCCTTTCCCTAGCCCTGCCTCACTCTGGGTCCCCTGCAGCCAGGCCTATCTCTCCTACTAGAGAGACTCTGGCTGAGCTGCTGGCTCCCAGCCTTTATAAGGGCCAGCTGGGCCCTGATTGGCACGTGGCCCAGCTGCGGCTACTTCCCCAATGAGCCCAGCTTCTAGCCTACAGCCCTCTCCAAGGGCTGGCTTTTCAGCCCTTCAGGGCAAGAGTGGGTGACCACCCCACTACAAACCCTTTGCCTGACTCTTTTCTCTCATTCTAGGGCTAAGAGCTACATTTCAGAGTGGAAGGATACGACAAGTAAATCCTCTCCCTTCAACAGTGGTGGTTAAAACATGAAATGAGACTCTCTCATTTCATTTGTGCCCTCTGTCACTTCACTAGAGCATAACCAATCTGCCTGAAAAGTGGCAGAAAGGGTTTCTAGAAGGGGAGAATATTCCTGGAAAATTTGCGGTGAAACAAACAAGGCATTACTGAGGTCCAGGGGATACAGGAAAAAGCTCTTCTGGAGTTTCAAAAAGTTTCCAAACATTCCCTTCATAGCTCGGATAAAATGGGTTTGGCCTAGAGACTCTACATTTGTTTTCCGATCTGGCTTCAGCAAGGAAGAACAGATAGAGCCGCGTTTCTCAAACTGGGGGTCCCAACCCTAAAGGGGGTTGCAAGACTATTGTAGGGGGGTTGCAAGAGCAGTGGCTGCTAATTGGACACCCAGCTCTGAAGGCAGCGCTGCGGCCAGCAGCAGCACAGAAGTAAGGGTGACGTGGTATGCGGGGGTCGTCACTTGGGGTGGGGGTTGTCCCAGCCTGAAATATTTTCAAAGGGGGTCCCAGCAAAAAATATTTGAGAACCCCTGAGATAGAGGAAGATGTGAAGGAGGAGGACTCTAGTTTGGGGAGGGAGGTTAGTTATTTCATGCACAATCAGCCGATTAACAATAATAACTAGAGGGCAGATTTAAGGTTGTGTTGGTGTCTTGCACTGTGTATTTTCAGACTTTTCAATGTTTGTTTCTATAAGGATAGGATCATTTGCTGTTTTCAGTTGTTCTGAGGTGGGTGACACAAAGGGTTGTTTAGGTGAGATTGTCAGGTCTGATTCGAGTTGCTGTTATGTGACTGAACTCTTTGCCAGCTGGGACTGAGGGGCTGTTAGGGTCCCAACTAACTTTGGAGTTTATTGCCTCTTCTCTCAGGGACAGGGGACTGGGCAACATGGACCACAGGTCTGATCCCATCTGGGAATTCCTACGTTCCAAGAATTGACAAGGGTTTTAAATTTAAATCGTCTCCCTTTGATGAAGTATCAGGGGGTGGCCATGTTAGTCTGCATCCACAAAAACAACAAGGAGTCCCGTGGCACCTTAAAGACTAACAGATTTATTTGGGCATAAGCTTTCGTAGGTAAAAAAACCACTTCTTCAGATGCATGGACTGAAAATTACAGATACAGGCATAAAAATACTGACACATGAAGAGAAGGGAGTCACCTTACAAGTGGAGAACCAGTGTGGACAGGGCCAATTCAATCAGGGGGGATGTGGTCCACTCCCAATAATTGATGTGGAGGTGTCAATACCAAGAGAGGAAAAATTGCTTTCGTAGTGAGCCAGCCACTCCCAGTCCCTATTCAAGCGCAAATTAATGGTGTTAAATTTGCAAATGAATTGTAGCTCTGCAGTTTCTCTCTGAAGTCTGTTTTTGAAGGTTTTTCTGTTGCAGGCTGGCTACTTTTAAATCCGTTATTGAATGTCCAGGGAGATTGAAGTGTTCTCCTGCTGGCTTCTGTATGTTACCATTCCTGATGTCTGATTTGTGTCCATTTATTCTTTTGCGTAGAGGCTGTCCGGTTTGGCCAATGTAAATGGCAGAGGGGCATTGCTGGCACAGGATGGCAGCTAAGTGATGGCATAGAGAGAAGTGCACATTGGTAGATGTGCAGGTGAACGAGCCCCTGATGGTGTGGCTGATGGGGTTGGGTCCTCTGATGGTGTCGTTAGAGTAGATATGGGGACAGAGTAAACAACGAGGTTTGTTACAGGGATTGGTTCCTGGTTAGTGTTTCTGTGCTGTGGTGTGTAGTTACTGGTGAGTATTTGCTTCAGGTTGAGGGAGCTGCCTGTAAGTGAGGACTGGCCTGCCTCCCAAGGTCTGTGAGAGTGAGGGATCGTTTTCCAGGATAGGTTGTAGATCGTTGATGATGTGCTGGAGAGGTTTTAGCTGGGGGCTGTATGTGATGGCCACTGGCATTCTAGTATTTTCCTTGTTGGGCCTGTCCAGTAGTAGGTGACTTCTGGGTACTCGTCTTGCTCTGTCAATCTGTTTCCTCACTTCTCCAGGTGGGTATTGTAGTTGTAAGAATGCTTGATAAAGATCTTGTAGGTGTTTGTCTCTGTCTGAGGGATTGGAGCAAATTTGGTTGTATCTTAGAGCTTGGTTGTGTACAATGGATCATGTGGTGTGGTCTGGATGAAAGCTGGAGGCATGTAGGTCAGTATAGCGGTCAGTAGGTTTCCAATATAGGGTGGTGTTTATGTGACTATCACTTATTTGTACTGTAGTGTCCAGGAAGTGGATCTCTTGTGTTGCCTGGTCCAGATTGAGGTTGATGGTGGGGTAGAAATTGTTGAAATCCAGGTGGAATTCTTCAAGGGCCTCCTTCCCGTGGGTCCATATGATGAAGATGTCATCAGCGTAGCGCAAGCAGAGGAGGGGTGCTAGGGGATGAGAGCTGAGGAAGTGTTGTTCTAAGTCAGCCATGAAAATGTTGGCATACTGTGGGGCCATGCGGGTACCCATAGCACAGCTGCTGATTTGAAGGTATACATTGTCCCCAAATGTAAAATAGTTATGGGTGAGGACAAAGTCACAAAGTTCAGCCACCAGGTGTGCCGTGGCCTCATCAGGGATGCTGTTCCTGACGGCTTGTAGTCCATCCTCGTGTGGAATATTGGTGTAAAGAGCTTCTACATCCATGGTGGCCAGGATGGTGTTTTCAGGAAGATCACCAATGGATTGTAGTTTCCTCAGGAAGTCAGAGGTGTCTCGAAGATAGCTGGGAGCGCTGGTAGCGTAGGGCCTGAGAAGGGAGTCTACATAGCCAGACAATCCTGCTGTCAGGGTGCCAATGCCTGAGATGATGGGGCGTCCAGGGTTTCCAGGTTTATGGATCTTGGGTAGCAGATAGAATACGCCTGGTCGGGGCTCTAGGGGTGTGTCCGTGTAGATTTGTCCCCGTGCTGTAGCAGGGAGTTTCTTGAGCAGATGGTGTAGTTTCTTTTGGTACTCTCAGTGGGGTCAGAGGAAAGTGGCCTCTAGAATGTGGTGTTGGAGAGTTGCCTGGCAGCCTCCTGTTCATAATCCGACCTCTTCATGATGACAACAGCACCTCCTTTGTCAGCCCCTTTCATTATTGAAGTTTGTTAGTTCTCTCTCCTCCTCTGTTTGATCTAAAATTATATTCAACCCCCCATAATCCTAAGGGGCTAACAGAATGGTTTTGATCTATGAAATGACAATAGGGGAGATGGTACCTCCCTGCCTAACAGCAGATTGATGGTCAGCAATTCTCCATAGCAAAGGACCGGTGGTCTCTACTATGTACAATTCAAAAGTATATTTCATCTACATAATTAGGAAAGGGTCATGTGTTATCTCCCAGCCAATGGAAATCCTTCTGCCAGGGAAAGGATGGTTGAAATTTGTACTTTGAATCATACGGATGCAATGACTATATGATGAGGAGAAACTCCAAGGAGTAGGATTAGATAAAATGTTCTGGTTTTACATAACCAATAGGGTCAGCATGTACCTGCAAACCATATCACTTCTTCTCTCTTGTATAAGAAACCACTGGCGATTTTTTAAACCAGCAGTGTTAATATTTGACAGCAAATACAATAGTATTTAAGTGTAGTACAGTCTAACGTTTCCCAGTAATTTTACTCATCTTCTTAGAAAACAAAATTCCCCCTAATTCCCATCCATTTTTTGTATGTTTCTCTCATCAACTTTTCATCGGGACCCCTGTGTATGAACCTGTCACACATTTCAGCCCCCCTTAGTGTGCGCTGTGTCTAATTAGAACCACGTCTCTGCCTTCTGGAGAACTGAGAGTCTGGCAAACCCCTGTGCAGGCTTTCGGGTTGAAAATAATTGAGAGCAGGCTATTGGGGGCTAGATCCAAGGGAGCAAGGAGAAAGGAACCAAGTGGCAGGGAAGCATGTAGAGGGGGAGAGGACGACCAGGGCTCTCAAGTGCTTCACATTCTAGGTGGGGCCTGCGAATTAATTTAGAAAGAACATGAAATACAAAGGTGTTATCATAACCCAGCCCCTGTCCAGAATTATGGTTTGGCGTTTGGTCTCCAGAGACATCAGCCTGCTTAGTCTCATGGCAAACACCCCATTAAAAATCCTTTTAACCTATCTTTAAAGGCAAAGAAAAGAAGGAAAAACAGTGAAAGCCCTGGAAATGGAAAGCATTAAGTAAGGCTTTCATCATAACAATATCCCTTGTTGACTTTCCCTTTAGCTGGAGAGAGTCTTTAAAGAAAAAACCTGTTTGTTTGACAGTCTATTAGAGGGTATCGAAGATGGTAATAACTGTCCCTTGGGGAAAAGAGAAGAAGTGAGTTGAGATGGACTGGAGTTGTTGTTAAAGTCCGATCCCGTTTCATCTCCAGTGGTGATTGGGATTCAGGAGGAGTCGGTAGGGTGGCGGTGTTATCTGGATCAGACTCTCTGGCCTGCTCTGGTCAGAACATTTCTCAGGATCAGGATGATGAAGGCCCAGGGTCCCAGGAAAGGGTGGGGGTCAGAAGCCATGATGATGACAGCCTCCGTCTGTTCTTCTGTATTTCCCCCCTCAAGTCTCTCTCCTCGAGGATGCAAAAAGGGAGTGATGGGAGGAGTAGCCCATCCCCTCATTATTTTGTCCACCCATTAGGCCTAATGCCCTACTCACCGATTGTGGTTCATTAATTTCCAGACCCACATTTTCTCATTTACCAGGCACGATTTTAACACCATCCTTGGTTTGTATCAGGAGGCATTTTTTTTGGATTAACTTCCATCTTTCTGTCTCTTGTTTGTACCTTTTCCCTTCAGCGTTTCTTACTATAGATTGTAACATTTTATGAACTTTTGCATACTAATTACAGTTGAGCTCACAGTGAGGGTTAATTTCAGGCCCACTGATCACAAGAGAACTCCGCATTTCGCATCCTTTCTTCCACCTGCTCTGCTCAAGGAGGACAGGACAGCAACTCCCTTCCCCAAACCCACCTGCTTTAGAGCCCCCTCACCCCCTTAAACCCACTGCTGCTGGCTTTAAAGGACCACCACTAGTGGCCCAGCCTTTCAGAGACCCATCCACGGGGGATGTGTGTATTTAGGCCCCTTTGCTAAACGGCAGGTGTTGAGGAAGCTGAGGAGGGAATGCAGGTGACATAGCTAGCAGGGAAACGCGTGTAGGTGGTGGGGCGGAGAGGGGTTCAGGCAGCAGAGACGCACGTACGGGGATATAGAAATGTTCAGACCACATGGGAAGGGGCAGGAGATGAAGAACAGAAGGAGACACAGTGGGATGTGATGTTCTCAAACAAGTGACCACGCTTGTGGCAGGGGTGTCAGACTCCTTCAGAGCACAGAGCCGGGTTCCCTCTCGGGCTGTGATCCTTGCGCTGGGGTGTAAATTCTGGACCACGCCCTCCCCACAACGCACAGCGGGGCTCCCGCTCAGGTCAATGGCAGGATGTGGCCTTTAGGTAACAATTAATGCCCAGATTTTGACAGGTATTTAGGCACCTAACTTCCATTGAAATCAGTTTCCCAACCGTGGGGGTGAAGCCCAGAGGTCAGAAATTGTGAATTGTGGCAGGGAAGGAAATAAAGCAGAGATGGAAGTTCAGCACCGAAATACATTTCAAAATCTGGTCTTAGGGCCACATTCACTGCTCAATGAGAAAATCTGCTTCCCTTACAGCCTCCCTCTATGTTTGCCCTTCGTTTCTCTTCCTTCCTCGTTGTCTTTTCTGTGCAAGTCTCTGTTCTCAGCTCTGCCTTTCCTTCTCTGAGGGAATTCTCCATTTCCCTTGCTATGGGCTTCCACTCCCACCCCTTTCCCAGTGCAATCTGTTGAAATGATCAGCAGTGAAATCGTTACGTTTGATACTGAACTGTTATCAGCCCCGGGCTTTAGAAGTGAATCCAGGGCAGAAGCATTCACTTGGGAATGGCTTCAGGCTCTCTGCAGACTCCGGCAGACATCGCTGGGCCAGTTATATGCTGTTCCTTTTTGGAAGGCTATTTCTGCTGCCATCAGGGCAAGAAATGTAGGCCCTGAAGTTAGGTAGCAAAACACCTTTGTGGAGCTGGGCCTCACTCTTTATTTGTAAATGAAAGCCCTGGCCTGGATGCACAAACGGAGCCAGGCAGTTAAATCCCAGTTTTAGGCTCCACGGAGATGCACACAACTCCTGCTGAGCCCTGTAAGCACCTAAACTCCCTCAGCACCTAGGTATTTGCCATAAAAGTTCCCTCCACACCTATGTGTCTACCTCTAGTGCCGGGCTGCCTAGTTCCCATCTGACCCCAGAGCGATTCACAAACCGGGGGGAAGACAGGCCTTCATTGGCCTCACTCACCTGCGGAACGCAATCCGGTAGCTGTGCTCAGCGGTGGGAGACCCAGGATCCAGTCCCCCTGCGCCAATGACTTTTCAGTTATTTATCCACCGTGCACCCCTCCCATTGGCTGGCTTAGGTGGCCCCCTGCCCAACCTACTGGCTTTTGTGAATTGCTGTCGCTGTGCCCGGCTCTCCCCAGGCGTTGTGTAGGAGCCCAGGCACCGAACTCAGGTGCGGTGAATGGCAGGGATCTGCCAGACACCGGAAAGTCGGGCGTGGTGACACGCAGCGTCACCGCGCTTCGTTCCTTTGGTGCCTCCGCTCCCAAACCCTGCACAAGCTGAACATGTCCTGCAGCCACCTACACGCAGAGGAAGGCTGGATCCGGCCCCAGGCTGCATGTTGGACACCCCACCTGGTGCCGTTAAAGACAGAAATACTTCTCTCTTGTGCCTGCTCCATGAGCCATTGCCTGGGGCTGTGACCTGAGATCTACAGCTCGGGGAGACTCCAGACTCACCCCCTTGACCACAGGCGCTGACTGTACAATGTGCTGGGGGGTTCTCAACCTCTGGCTCTGCCCCAGGCCCTCCCCTGCTCTCAGACCACCCCCTCCTCCAGAGCCTCACCCCTACCCGCTTCTTCCCACTCCTGCCCCGCCTCTCCCCCAAGCACACTGTGTCCTCGTTCCTCCTCCTTCCCCCCAGAGCCCCCAGCACACTGCAAAACAGCTGATGGCGGCGGGCGGGAGGTGCAGGGAGGGAGGGGGAGGCGCTGATCTGCGGGCGGGAGGCATTGGGGGAGTTGGGGGGAAGCTGATGGGGGGCTGCCGGTGGGTGCTCAGTGCACCCACATTTTCCCCCCGAGGGTGCTCCAGCCCCAGAGCACCCAAAGAGTCGGCGCCTGTGCCCCTGACCAGCCCTAATGTTCTCCAGTTGAAATGGGCGTCTCTCGTTTCCTTCTCAGGACCTGCTGGAGCAGGGCAGGAGAGAAGCTGAGCGGAGCCCTTGGGAGGAGGACGCCCCAGAAGGACCGAACTGAATCCATGCGACCTGCCTCTGCTCCACCCTGGGAACCTGGTGGAAGCTGCAATCCCAGTGGGGAGAGACAGATGAGCTGAGAGCTCGTTTCAGCCCCGCTCTGCAGGAGTCCGACCTAGAGCCCCACTCAGGGCAACACAAAACCAAACTGCGACCCGGAGCTCGGGCCCGTGGTGCGGGTGCGTCTCCATGGACAGAGAGGGGAGAAGACGGGAGGAACGGGCAACTCACTGATGGGGCCATGGATCGGCCTTCATCAGGGTCCAACCCAAAGTCTGTGAGTGGGATAAGTTGCACATCACAGTGCAGAGAGTGACTCTCCAGCAGGAAGCATCCAAATCCCGGAGAAGCTGCTTCCACTGAGTCCAGCAGGGAGCCCTCGTGTGTGGGGGCAGCCCCAGGATGGCCGACCGCAGCGAGGGGGCAGAGCTGACGCTCACCTCAGGGGAGGAGGAGTGTGAGATGCGTGTGTGTGACACTGATGGGGAGCCCCGGGGCCACGTCGCTGAGCCCACGGGGGACGTGTATCTGGCCAGGTTACGCACCCGACCCCAGGCGCTGAGCATGGAGACCCTGCAGGGAGCGCGGGACGGACTGGAGCGACGCGGGGAGCTGGGCGAGGAGCTGGGCAGCTGCCTGGACCTCGCCCTGGAGAGGTTCTGCCGGGAGCCCCTGTGCGTGCAGGAGAACGCCAGGATGCTGGTCCGCTGGGATGGGGGGGAGCTGGAGTTCGTCTCCGGGCAGGGGCAGTGTGAGATCAGTGTGTCCTGCAGCGCCGGGGAGCCCCAATACCACATCACAGAGAAAACCTGGGACGTGTTTGTGGCTTGGACACACTCGCACCCAGAGCCGCTGAGCATCAGTAACCTGGAGAGGGTTCGAAACACACTGGAGTCCTGGGGGGCGCTGGGCGAGGAGCTGAGCGGCTGCTTTGGGGAGGCCATTTCCCAGTTCAGCCGGGAGCCCCCGTGCGTGCAGGAGAATGCCAGGACGTGGTTGTGTTGGGACGGGGGGAGCCTGGCGTTCCTGTCAGGGGAGGGGCAGTACGTTTTCTCTGTATCCTATGAGGAAGGAAATCCCTGTTATCATTTTCATGTTGATGATCTCCCAGGACACTTGTACGTGGCCCGGTTACGTTCCCGCAAGGACCCGCTCAGTGCTGACAGCCTGTTCAAATTTCACACTGAGCTGGGTCTCTGTTGGGGAGACACTGCTGCGCTGAGGGCCTGCTTGCTCAAAGCCTGGGAGGGCTTCAGACGGGAGCCCCGGTGCGTGCAGGAGAACGCCAGGCTGCTGGTCCAGTGGGGCAGGGAGAAGCTGGAGTTTGTCTCCGGCCAGGGGCAGTGTGAGATCTCGGTGCTCCTCGCCGATGGGAGGCCCCAGTATCACATCACAGAGCTGGGAGGGGACAGGCCAGTGACTTGGTCACACGCCAGCCCAGAGCCGCTGAGCGTCGCAGACCTGGCGAGGGTGCGGGACAGACTGGGGTGGTGGCAGGGGCTGAGCGAGGAGCTGAGCAGCTCCTTTGGTGAGGCCATTGCCCGGTTCAGCCGGGAGCCGCTTAGCATACAGGGCAACACCAGGCTGCTGATCCGGTGGGGCGGGGGGGAGCTGGAGTTTGTCTCCGGCCAGGGGCAGTGTGAGATCTCTGTGCTCCTCACCAATGGGGAACCCCAGTATCACATCACAGAGCTGGGAGGGGACAGGCCAGTGACTTGGGTCCAGTGCAGCCCGGAGCCTCTGAGCACCCAAAACCTAGTGAGAGTGCAGGACAGACTGGGGCACTGGGGGGTGCTAGGCAAGGAGGCGAGTGGCTGCTTTGGGGAGGCCATTTCCCGGTTCAGCCGGGAGCCCCGGTGCGTGAAGGGGAACGCCAGGATGGGGATAAGTTGGGATGGGGGGAGCCTGCAGTTCCTGTCAGGGGAGGGGCAGTGTGAGATCTCCGTGTGCAGTAGGGATGGGAGACCCCATTACGAGGTTGTGGGGCTTCCCGTGCACATGTACCTGGCTCGGTTATGCGCCCACCCAGAACCACTGAGTGCCGACACCCTACGGAGTGTGTGGGACAAACTGGGGTCCTGTACGGGGGACACTGATGATCTTAGAGCCTGTTTTCATCACGCCTGGGAGGGGTTCAGCCGGGAGCCCCCGTCTGTGCAGGACAACGCCAGGCTGCTGATCCGGTGGGGCAGGAGGCAGGTCAGGTTCACCTCGGGGAAGGGGGAATGTGAGATCACAGTGAGCTATGAGGACGGGAAACCCCAGTACCGTGTTGGGAAGTTCCCAGAGCACGTGTACGTGGCTCAGCTACGCGGCCGCTGCCTGTCACTGAGCGTAGACACCCTGCGGAGAGTGTTGCATGAACTGGAGTCCTGTCATGGAGACACTGGTGCCCTGAGGGCCTGTTTTCACCGAGCCTGGCAGGGTTTCCGCCAGGAGCCCCGGTGTGTGCAGGAGAACGCCATGATGCTGGTCCAGTGGGGTGAGGAGGAGCTCGTGTTCATCTCCGGCCAGGGGCAGTGTGAGATCTCCGTGCTCCTCGCCGATGGGGAACCCCAGTATCACATCACCGAGCTGGGAGGGGACAGGCCAGTGACTTGGTCACACGCCAGCCCAGAGCCGCTGAGCGTTGCAGACCTGGCAAGGGTGCGGGACAGACTGGGGCGCTGGGGGGCGCTGGGTGAGGAGCTGAGAATCTGCTTTGGAGAGGCCATTTCCCAGTTCAGCCGGGAGCCCCGGTGCGTGCAGGAGAACGCCAGGATGGGGATCCGGTGGGAAAGGGGGAAGCTGGAGTTTCTGTCGGGGGATGGAGAGTATGAGATCTCCGTGTACTACAGGGACGGGAGACCCCTGTATGATATTGGGCAGCTCCCCGTGCACATGTACCTAGATCGGTTACGCGCCCGCCCAGAACCACTGAGCGTTGACACCCTACGGAGAGTGCGGGACAAACTGGGGTCCTGTACGGGGGACACTGATGATCTTAGAGCCTGTTTTCACTGCGCCTGGGAGGGGTTCAGACGGGAGCCCCGGAGTGTGCAGGCCAACGCCAGGCTGCTGATCCAGTGCAGGAAGTGGCAGGTCAGGTTCACCTCGGGGAAGGGAGAATGTAAGATCGCACTGAGCTATGAGGACGGGAAACCCCAGTACCATGTTAGGAAGATCCCAGTGCATGTGTACCTGGCTCAGCTACGCGCCCACCGGCCATCACTGAGCGTAGACACCCTGCGGAGAGTGTGGAGTGAACTGGGGGCCTGTCATGGAGACACTGGTGCCCTGAGGGCCTGTTTTGACCGAGCTTGGGAGGGTTTCCGCCAGGAGCCCTGGGGCGTGCAGGAGAACGCCAGGCTGCTGATCCAGTGGGGTAGGAGGAAGCTGCAGTTTGTCTCCGGCCAGGGGCAGTGTGAGATCTCGGTGCGCCTCGCCAATGGGAGACCCCAGTATCACATCACAGAGCTGGGAGGGGACAGGCCAGTGACTTGGTCACACGCCAGCCCAGAGCCGCTGAGCGTCGCAGACCTGGCGAGGGTGCGGGACAGACTGGGGCGCTGGGGGGGGCTGGGCAAGGAGCTGAGCAGCTGCTTTGGGGAGGCCAATTTCCAGTTCAGACGGGAGCCCCCGTGCGTGCAGGAGAACGCCAGGCTGCTGATCCAGTGGGACGGGGGGAGCCTGCAGTTCCTGTCGGGGAAGGGGCAGTGTGAGATCTCCGTGTACTACAGAGACGGGAGACCCCAATACAAGGTCGGGAAGCTTCCCATGCACATGTACCTGGCTCGGTTACGCTCCCTCCCAGAACCACTGAGTGCCGACACCCTACGGAGAGTGCGGGACAAACTGGGGTCTTGTAAGGGGAACAGAGGCAATCTTAGAACCTGTTTTCACCACGCCTGGGAGCGTTTCTGCCAGGAGCCTTGGTGTGTGCAGGCCAACGCCAAGCTGCTGATCCAGTGGGGTGGGGAGAAGCTGGAGTTTGTCTCTGGGCGGGGGGAGAATTTAATCACCGTGTGTAAAGGTGAAGAAGGGAGAATCCAATACATGGTTCGGGTGTCAGGATGGTGGCCATGGATTGCTAGACTTCTCATAAGCTGCAAAGTGTTGGGAAGAGACTAAATATGCGTCTACACGGGGGCTTGAATCCGAAGCTCTTTGATGCATCGGGTAACTTGCAGGATGCAATGGAGTGCCCACGCACGGCCCGTTCTGGTTTCAGATCCCATCATGGGAACGCACAGCAGCCGTTTGCTGCAAACTGAGGGTGTAACTTCCTCCGGGGACATCCCATGGTCCTTTGCTTCACTCCTGAGCAGCGAGCATCCTGGGATTGTTTTTTCTGTGCATTGTGGGAAGCCAGCTGGGTTCAAATGTTTTTTTCAAGAAGTCCCACGTTTCCGCTGTCTGCACCCCCGTGGTTCCTTTTGCCCTGGGCTTGTGCCATTGTCAACCTGCTCCCCTCCACCATGGTGGCAACCGCCAGTGCACAGAGGTTGCTTGGTCTGTATTACAGCAGCCAAAGCCGGACGAATTTGGCCTTGGACTTCGCCCATTGCACCACCGCGCAGATGAGGGGGGCGCAGGAGATTATTCTCTGGCAGAGACCGCGCTGCGTTGGCGGCAGCAGGAGGCAGAGGACGACACTGAGCTGTCGGAACTAGAGGGCCGGCTCCTGGACCAGCTACACAGCGTTCAGCGCCGTTGCTGGGCCCGGGAAGCCAGCGTGGGTCGGTGGGAGAGGACGGTTCTGCAGGGCTGGGGCGACCCAGCAGCGGTGAGACGGTGTCCGGCTGGGGACGGTTACCTCTTCTGGGCTCGGTGCAGAACCGACTCCGGAGCCTTCAGCGGCACGTAGCGACACGCGGTGCCCAGACCCCTGGGGAAGCGGCTCACCACTGCCCTCTGGACGTTGGCCACCCCACGACGTTACTGGCCTGTAGCCAACCCAGCCGGCTCGGGGAGATCAACTGTTGGGGCCACGCTGGGGCAGGTCGGCTGTGCCATTGACAAGGTGCTGGCCAGCCAGGTCACGACGCTGGGTAACGCTCAGGAAATCACTGGTGGCTTTGCACGCACGGGGTTCCCAAACTGTGTCGGGACAGCCGATGGGACCCATGTGCCTGTCATTTGCCCCCCTAACCAGGGCACAGAATTTATAAACACGAAGTGGTATTTCTCCATTGCGTGCCAAAGACGGACAGGCAGGGTGGTTTGGGAGAGTCCGTGCTGGTAGGATCTTTCAACACTCAATGCTGTTTAAATTAATGGAGGAAGGGCTGTTTACCCCTAGGAACACGATGGACATTAATGGCATGGAGGTTGATCCCATTATTCTGGGAGAGCCGGCTTCCCCTCTGATACCCTGGTTAATGAGGCCACATGCAGGCCATGTGGACAGAAAGAAGGAACATTTCACTCTGGCCCTGGTAGCTGCAGAATGGCGGGGGAGTGTGCATTGGGCCGCCTGACGGGCAGATGACACTGTTTAAGGGACAGGCTGGAAGCAGCAGGAAAAATTCAGAACACCGTAACTGCGTGTTGTGTTCTGCACAATAGCTGTGAGAGCAAAGAGACAGCCTTAACAACGGCTGGGAGGCAGAGTAGCCAGTCGTAGAAAACACCGACACCCGGGGGAGTAGCGTCAGGGATGCCTGTTGTTAATAGTTTGAGCCCCATGCCTGTACATGTGCGGTGGTTAGGCTATGGAGAGGGGTGTAGGGACTGGGGCCTTGCAAGCGCTGGGGTACGGTGCATGGGCGGGGGAAGCGGACCATTCTCTCGGTGCTTTCGTAAAACACTGTGAATTATTTCTCCTTTAGTTAAAGGACTTTTCTGGAGGCTTGTTGCATTATAAAAACTATTTACAATCTGCCCACGAGGAGGCCTGAGTGCATTTAACTCGGGGGTTTGTCTGCAGGGGGCCAGCCAGAAAAGTTAATCAGCGTTTACTGAAGTTATGTCCACACTAGCCCATTTATCAGTAAATGGCCAGAGGTGCGGGGAAAAAGCCACCCCTCGCCCCCACAAAGGCCGGTGTGGACAGCGGAGACTCTTTCAGTCTGAACTGGTCAGGCTCACCGCTCCCCCCACCTCAAATGTTCCTCTGCACCCCCAAAACCTTTGAGGGCTCAGGTTAGCCCTGCAAAGCAGGGCTTGGGGAAGGAGCCCCATCTCTAGCCCCTCCCCACCCCACTCTGCACGGCCGAAGAGAGATTATCTGCCACCCCACCCCTGCCTTTGGGGGGGGGCTCCCAGCCATGACTCCATGAGCAGACAGCAGCTAGCCAAGGAGACGCTACAGCAGCGCCAGGGCCCCATGGAAGGCACAAATGTGGGGGGGCGGGTATGTGACACACCCACCCCCCCCCCCCGCCCTGAATGTGGGTGAGCAGGGAGGTTTTTCTCCCCATAGCATTTCGCAGAGCCCCTGTGCAACGGCCATGGAGCCCCTGGGGCCACAGTGTGAGAACAGCTGGTTTAGGTAGTGGGACATGGGGCCTGTTTCCATCGAGGTGGCCTGGCTCTAGTCTGGCCCCAGGGTGGGGACACTGGCTGGCTTGAGGAGAAAGGTCCCCCCTACCCTGAAGTGGCTACTAGACATTGAGAAGGTCAAGATAAAAATATCTCAAAGTGGGAGAGGAGAAGGTAAAGAGGGTGAGACAGCCCCTGTCCTCTCCCTCCAGCAAGAGGTTTCCCCTACCATGGCCAGGCAAGAACCCAGGAGTCCTGGCTCCCAGCACCCCACTCCATCCTGTAATCCCCAGACCCCACTCCCCTCCCAGAGCTGGGATAGAACCCAGGAGTCCTGGCTCCCACTGATGTTCCACTATTGCACCCCTAGATTCCCCCATCCCTTGTATGGGTCCCAGACAGACCCATGTCTCCAAAGGAGAATCTCCCCCATACATCCTGGTCTAGCAGCCTCTCCCTGCCCAGTCTCCACCCAACCAGCTCCCCTGGGCCAGGCCCCCAGTCCCAGCTCCCAGGCTGCACTGGGGTGAATAACGAGCCCAGGGACAGTGCAGGGTGACCAGCAGATTATGTTTATTGGTAGATTTCAACCCCCCATGGAGGGGGTGGAGCCAGCAGGGAAGGGGCGGAGCTATTTGAACTTGATGGACTTGACCCTGAAGTCTCCCTCCACCGAGAAGAATTCGATGGCCTCCAGCCCCAGCCTGTTGGGGAACTTGAGCTGCTGCTCCCCCGGCAGCGCCACCGTCAGCTCCTGGGCATCGAAGGAGACGCCGATCTGGGGGAGGAGCCAGAGGGTGAGGGGCGGAGCCAGAGACACCTGCCCCCTACAGGGTTAAATATCATCCCAGCCTTACACACACACACACACACTCCCATCCCAACCAGGGCAGGAGACATCCCCACCAGCAAGAGACTCATCTGCTCGAGATGGGGTGGCTGCGGTCTTCCCCACACAGTGCCCTGCCCCCTTTCCCCCTCCACCCAGCTGACCCCAGCAAAGGGAAGCTGGGATCTTCCTCAGTCTCCCAGAGATTGGAGAAGGCTGCCTTCAGAGAGAGCGAGTCCTGCCCCCAAAACATGGGCTCTACCCCCACCTCACAGTGCCCTTCCCCCCACCCCCTCCCAATTCACACCAGGAATGGGAGCTGTGATCTTCCCCTGGACAGTGCCCTGCACCCCACCCTAGCTAGGTGAGAAGGGGGCTGTGCTCTCCCCCACGGAGGAGCTCACAATTCATCTCCCACCCCACAGAGAGAGAGCTGGGATCTTCCCCTAGGCAGTGCCCCCCCTCACCTTGGCGTCCTGCCCCGGCTGGAAGGGGAAGTCCGGCTCCCGCTGCTCTTCCCCCCACTCCCCGCCCTGCAGCGAGTTGCAGATGATGATGCGGGTGTCCCCGTGGCTCTCGAAGCGGGGGTTGAAGTGAAGGGCCAGGTCCGAGCCGGCGCGGCCCATGTTCAGGGCAAAGCTGGAGGGGAGAGAGACACAGGCTGGGACCCCACTGGGCCAGGCAGCTTCCCCAGGGGCCAGCAGGGATCCTGCCCCAGGGGCAACCAATTGCTTTGCATTGTGGGAAGCCTTCAGCCAGCCCTCTGCCATGCAGAGCATCATGGGAAATTCCCCTTCACCCTTGGAGAATCCCCCAGAATCCCCTCTGCTCTGAACTGGTGCATTGGGGGAAGCTTCCCAGCATCCTCTGGGACAGCACCACATCATGGAGCCCCTTTAGTGACACGCTTTGCATCATGGGAATTCCCCCAGCATCCCCTGCTGTGACCCCCCCACAGGCTCCAGGTCATGGGCAAGTCTCCCAGAATCCCCTGGGCTTAAGTTTCCCAGCATCCTCGGCAGCAGGGTCACCTGCTAGGCATCACCTGGGAGCCTCCCACAATGCACCAGCCTATGGGGCAGCTTTCCCAGCATCCTCTCTGCTGCCCTCCAGCCCCTACCCAGGGTGGAGGGGAGCACTGGGGGGACAACACCAGCCCCGGGCCCCCTGCAGCCCCCTGCGGTGCTCTTACCCACTGAGCTCACCCCATGTAGGGGGCTGAGAGCCAGCCCCCCAGGGGTCAGTCCTGGGGAGACCAGTTCCCCCATCCCATGGGGAAGCCCACTAGCACATACCCCCTTGAGGGGGAGCTGTGGGGATGGGGGTCAGGGCTGAGACATGGATCCCTGGAGGATTCAGGGGGGCTGAGACGATGCAGATCCAGGGAGTGAGGGGCCTGCAGGGAGATGCTGCCCCCTTGCAGGGGCTAAGCCCCATCCATGGGTCCCAGAGACTCCCCCACTGTGCTGTTTGGCAGCAGGGGGACCCCAGCATTGGCCCCCCCCAGGATCAGGTTAACCCTTCCCTCCCCATACCCATCAGCCCAGACTCACCTCTTAGCATCCGGCAGCACCGTCCCCTTCACGGCGATGCTCTCGCCAGGCTGGACCTTCAAGTGGGTCAGAACCATCCCCTGGCGGTGGGGGAAGGGCAGAGGTGAGCACCCCCCAGCGACTCCCCCACCACCCCTCCCCAGAGGGGACAGGGAATGGGGCACAGGCCCCCATCCAGCCCTCAGGCATGGGACTGGCCAGCTCAGGGGGGGGGCGCGCAGGAAATGGGACACAGGAGGAGCCAGCTCCCACCTAGCCCCAGGGCAGGGACTGGCTGGCTCAGGGGGGCTAGGAATGGGGCACATCCCTTCTAGGGGGCCACTAGATGGGGAAGCAGACAAGGAATATTAATTTCCCACAGGTGCAGGTGACAAAGCTGTGACCCCCCAGCCCACTACACCTGGGCCCCCCCTCCCTCCAACATGACCCTCTCAGCCCTAGAGGATCCCATCACCCACCCCCAACCTTGGGTATCTCACAGCTTCCCAGTCACGGGGCAGGGGAGTTGGCTACCAAGAGACAGACACAACTCACCCCATACAAATAAGGGGCAGGACTAGGGATCATCCAGCCCAGGGAAAGAAATTAAAGACACCCCAAGAACCCAACAACCCCCTGCCACCAGACTTCCTGCTCCACATATCTACCAATCTCTTCCCACCGCTATCATCCCACCCCCCAGAGAACCAGCCTTAATACCCCTCCGCCCCCCACAACTTACACACTCCATGGCAGCTGCTCCAGAAACAAGACAAGACAACACCCAGCTCCAACCACCATAGGGGCAGAACCCACCCATGAGCTTTAAATAGCTGGGACACCGCCCTTGGGACCAATCAGGCACCCCAAGCCCGAAAAAACTGACCAATCAGAGAGGAGAGGGGTGTGGCCAGTGGAACCTTGAGACCTAGTTGTCTGGGTGGGCTGGGCCAATCACAGCCCAGCTCATACCCTGGATCGGGAAGAGCAGAAAAGACCAATGGAGTAGGTAGACGGTGGTCTAGGGCCCGGCCCCCTTTCGTTCCCAGGCCAATCAGAAATGGAGCCTTTTGCAAATTGGCTAAGAAACTACAATTCCCAGCATTCCTAGCTCCCAACTCCCAGCCTCCCTTGGGAGCTACTTGCTTATAAAAAGGACACAAGAGGGGCTGTTTCTATGATATTGCTGTGTGTGGTTAGAGGGGTATGTGCTGTCTGGTCTTTCTTTTGTCTGCAAGACACAGGAGAGTCCCCTGTCCTGGTAAGGGGTTAAACAGGGGCTAGGATTTGGGGGGTTTTTAGAGGGGGTTCTGATAACCTTGTTGCTGTTATTTAACCCTTGTAACTTTTAGTATTGTGTTCTCTTTTCTAGGACTGCTTTAACTTTCCAATATGTCTTGATGAGTGTTTTTAACCTGTGGAACCTACTGCTGTAGGATAGCCCTGTCTGGGGGGTACTTTCACTGAGGGACAGCTGCATACAAGTGTATTCCAGTAGGGCTTAAGGTTAGGATTCCTGGGTTCCCTCATTGACTCTGGGAGGGGGGTGTCTCGTGGTTAGAGTAGGGGGCTTGGGAGCCAGGTCTCCTGGGTTCTCTCCCTGGCTTGGGGAGGGGTCTGGTGGGTTAGAGCAGGGAGCCAGGACTCCTGGGTTCTCACCCTGGCTTGGGGAGGGGTCTGGTGGGTTAGAGCAGGGAGCCAGGACTCCTGGGTTCTCACGCCAGCTCTGGGAGGGGAGTGGGGGCTAGTGGGTGAGAGGAGAGCACATGTTGGGGTCAGGACTCCTGGGTTCTAGTCCCATCTGAGCTTGCCGGACCTGCTGTGCTGTGCAGAGACCATCTATGCCCTGAGTTTCTGTTAATCCAAGTAAATCAGCTGGTTAAATGGGGGCTGATCCCTAGGGTGTGGGGGAGGATCTGACCCCTGGCTTCATGCTAAGTAGCAAACAAGAGTGAGTGGGAATAAGGGGGAAAGTTCTGGGGTTCTTGCTGAGCATGAACAGCCTGGAGTGGAGGAAAAGTAGCTGACCACGGGTACGTCTACATGGCAATGGAAGACCCCTGGCTGGCTTGGATTAGCTGACTGGGGCTTGGGCTGGGGGCTATAAAATTGCAGGGTAGATGATCCGGATCCGGCTAGGCTTGGGCTGAACCCTGTGGCGTGGACTTGTCTCTAGCCCAAGCCTAATGTCTGCACATGTCGCTCCGAGCCCAAGCCTGGGCCTCCAATTCAGTGCAGCAGGTTGGCACTGCAGTGTAGACGTAACCCTTAGTGACCCTGGAGAAACTCTACCGAGGAGAGGGGCCAGTAGCTTTCTTCCATGTAGCTGGAGCAGGACTTTAACCCTCCTACCCCAGCAGCTGGGAAGATGCAGGGGCAGCGAGCAGATCGGGCTGGGAATTTTGACCCCCAAAAGTTAGTGGAAACTGAAACTTTCTGCCAGAAGGGGGCAGGGTCAAAGACAGCTTCGTTGGGAAGATTGCTGGGGTCCATGATGGAATTTTTGGTCAAAATAAGGGGGTGGGTCCGTACCAGGGTGTCTCTCTCTGGTTTTGCACAGAGGACTTGGAAAGGGCTCACTTTAGTTCAGGTGTAGAACAGCAAATTTTTCTTGAAATCTCAAATGTTTTTGGGATGGGAAAAACATTTTGGGCCCACCCCTAGTCACCAGCTTCTGACCCGTTTCTGACCCCCTTGGAAGTCTCAAGGGTGGTGACTGAAAGACCACGCAATGGTGCATTCCCTTGGGAGATCTTAAAACACCAGCCACCTTTGTCAAGTATCTTCCCCACTCTGTGCCCCCATTTCTCCATATGTAAAATGGGACATTTGTACAGTCAGTGGAAGGCCCAGAGATAGAACCCAGGAGTCCTGGCTCACAGCTGCGCCCCCCACAACCCACTAGACTCCTCTAAGTGGAGACCAAAAATGATGATGAACTCGGCAGCATTCATGTCACAAGGGGGTCTACTGAGTTTCGAGTTTATTTCAACTAGGTCTACTAACCAAACTAGGCTGAGACCAAATGAAAACTCATCTCACTTGTGACAGGGGGGTGGGTGTGAACCCAGGTCTCCAGGGAACTAGCCCCAGTTTCTTTCCTTTGTAGATTGTATTAGTCTCCGGCGATCAAGTCCCAGCGAAGGTCTGGGGATGACCCATGGGTGGGTGTGTGATTAAATCCAGCCTCCCAGAACCCCTAAGCATCGAGCGGCTCCTCCAGGTCCGGACGCGTCTGGAGTCCCGGAGGCGGCTGACCAAGGAGCTCAAGGCCTGTTTCAATCTAGCGCTGAGCGAATTCTCCCAGGAGCCGCTTTGCATCCAGCAAAACGCCAGGATGACCATCCAAAGCGAGACCACTGTGCTGGTCTTCGTGTCCGGCACGCAGGAGAATGAAATATCCATCTTCCATGTGGAAGGGCAAGTCCAGTACAACATCAAAATGCCCCGGTGGGATACTTGCGTGGCAAGAGTCTTCAGCAGGAACATCGTGAAGACCGTGGCGGAGATGGTCAACTACATCCCGGCTGGACCGCTCTTGGAGATGGTGAAGAAGATGTATTAGCTACTGGGGCGGGGGGCGTTAGCTCTTCAACAAGCCCAGCACAATGAACAAAACGGGTTAATTGTTGAAGAGGCTCACAAGCAAAATGGGCCAGATTCCCCATCCCCCAGATAGTAGAAACCATTGTTGCTCCATTGTGGAAGACATTCATGGGTGAGATATATTGAGTATAATTCTAATGGGTCTTGGGGGGGATACAGGCGATGACCCGGATTCTGCTCTGTGCTTTGCTGGGGTTGGTGAGTTTGACCCTCTCTCAGTGACGGGGCAACCAGAGTGACTCAAGTTGACGTGACTTAAGGATTGCCTCCATTGACGTTGGTGGACTCACTCTGGATTCATCCTGGGGTTCTAGGTCAGGATTCAGCCCTGTCTAACTGCAACTGGTGCCTTTTCAGGACTGGATTCTGACCTCGTTTCCACTCAAAACAGGGTTAATCCTGATTTACACAGGCATATTCATCACTGTAGCCCTCTCCAGCGACCTCTGTCCTCGCGGCTATCTTCACTTCCTTTGGAATGGAGTCTCGTAGCTGTAATTGCTTCCCGGGGTGGACATTGGACCCCAAATGGGCATCTACTTCTGCTGCAACAGATCTTAACCCCATGTAAACTTCCTTTTTGGTTTTTAGCATTTCCAGGTGACCTGGGTGTCATTCAGGCGCCCTCAAATAAAGCTTGAACATCTGTTGTTTGGATGTGGATTTGGTGTCTGTCTTTCCATTGGGGGGGTCTTCCCGACAGCCCCATGGCTGGGCTCAGACAGGGTCCGCAGCTGGTGTGAATGGGCCGTGGCTTTGCTGGTGTGACTCCTAGTATTAGAGATCTCCACCATCCCAAGAGGGAGCTACCCTGTGAGTTGAAACTTTGCCCCTGGAGAGCCACGTTTTTCTTCTCTGAGATGGCTCCTGGATGTCCCTTAATAAGTGGGCCCAAGAGTCCCTGCTGGGTGGGCTTACGGGGCTCAGTGCAGCAGCATGGAGGAATCCCTGCACTTCTGCAGATGGTGGGATCTGGGGGGGGATCCTCCAAATTAGACCCATCCCCCTCTCTGGTCCTCCCTCCCCCACTTACCCACCTTCCCTCTCTTCTTTTCTAGAAAGCTGGCTAGATGGTTGGGCTCAATGGGTAGTGATCAATGGCTCCATGTCTAGTTGGCAGCCGGTATCAAGTGGAGTGCCCCAAGGGTTGGTCCTGGGGCCGGTTTTATTCAATATCTTCATAAATGATCTGGAGGATGGTGTGGATTGCACTCTCTGCAAATTTGCGGATGATACTAAACTGGGAGGAGTGGTAGATACGCTGGAGGGGAGGGATAGGATACAGAAGGACCTAGACAAATTGGAGGATTGGGCCAAAAGGAATCTGATGAGGTTCAATAAGGATAAGTGCAGGGTCCTGCACTTAGGACGGAAGAACCCAATGCACAGCTACAGACTAGGGACCGAATGGCTAGGCAGCAGTTCTGCGGAAAAGGACCTAGGGGTGACAGTGGACGAGAAGCTGGATATGAGTCAGCAGTGTGCCCTTGTTGCCAAGAAGGCCAATGGGGCATTTTGGGATGTATAAGTAGGGGCATAGCGAGCAGATCGAGGGATGTGATCGTTCCCCTCTATTCGACATTGGTGAGGCCTCATCTGGAGTACTGTGTCCAGTTTTGGGCCCCGCACTACGAGAAGGATGTGGATAAATTGGAGAGAGTCCAGCGGAGGGCAACAAAAATGATTAGGGGTCTGGAGCACATGAGTTATGAGGAGAGTCTGAGGGAGCTGGGATTGTTTAGCCTGCAGAAGAGAAGAATGAGGGGGGATTTGATAGCTGCTTTCAACTACCTGAAAGGGGGTTCCAAAGAGGATGGCTCTAGACTATTCTCAATGGTAGCAGATGACAGAACGAGGAGTAATGGTCTCAAGTTGCAGTGGGGGAGGTTTAGGTTGGATATTAGGAAAAACTTTTTCACTAGGAGGGTGGTGAAACACTGGAATGCGTTACCTAGGGAGGTGGTAGAATCTCCTTCCTTAGAGGTTTTTAAGGTCAGGCTTGACAAAGCCCTGGCTGGGATGATTTAACTGGGAATTGGTCCTGCTTTGAGCAGGGGGTTGGACTAGATGACCTTCTGGGGTCCCTTCCAACCCTGATATTCTATGATTCCCTAGCCTTACATGGCCCCCCTACTTCCAGCCCCAGCTCAGACTGTCCAGGGAACAAAACTACTGTGATAAGGGACAAGTGTCCCAGGACCTGCTGTTCAGCAGGGGATTAGGGCAGTGGGTGTAGGGCTGGGAGCCAGGACTCCTGGGTTCTCTCCCTGGCTCTGGGAGGGAAGTGGGGTTAATGGTTAGAGCAGGGGGGAGAGATGGGGAGCCAGGCTACATTAGTCAGAATGGGGTCTAGGGGTTAATACAGAGAGAGGCCCCCCACTTTCCTTGAGGGTTATTTGGCTGGGTACAGGAGTGAGGGGCCAGGGGGAGCCTGGGATGGAGGTGGTGGGGTCTGTTTGCTGGGGGAGGGATAGGGCAGGAGCTGAAATGCAGGGAGCCCCATAGAAACAGGGTCCCCTCCCTTGCCCATAAAGAGGGCATTAGGCAGCCAGGGGGTCAGACCTGCCCCCAGGCCTCCCCAGCAGCCCCTTAGCACAGGGCCCTGTGTAGAGACCACTCACCCAGCAGTGGGGAGGGCAGGGCCCTGTGGGAGGGCACTGCCTGCCCCTCTCCTGACCTAGGCCCAGCAGCTGCCCCCAAACTGCATCCAGGAACCAGCTCTACACATGTGAGCTTCACCCCGTCCTCGTGTCCTGCCCTGACACAGAGCAGTGGGACCTGCTGCCATCCAAGGTGGGCAAGGGACCCAGCTGGGCCAGCCTGGGCTCCCTGCTGGTGCCATGGGGCTAGCAGCTGGTGGCTCCTCTGCAGAGCCATGGGCACAGGTGCGTCCCCAAGGCCTTAGCCCCTTTCGTGGCAAGAGGGAGAGCCTGGCCCCCCTCTCCATCAATCTGCAACCTGGCACAACCCAACCAGGACCCCCTGCAAAGCCAGAGGATCACCCCACCAGCCTCCCCTGGGTGCCAGCCAAGATGCCCCCCCTTTGGGATGTTGGGGAGATCTGTGAGGGTGGGGGTCTATTTCCAGTCCCTGGCACTGTCGTGCCTCGGGGCAGAGCATAGGGGTCTCTGCTCCCTGTCCTCCTCTGGAGCCCTTATGAGCCCTGACCTTCCTCCCGGTTCTGTTCTCTCTTCCCTTGTACCACTGTTCAGCTGAAGTCTGGGCTGAGGCCTGTACTGGGGGGGCCCCCCCGACACCCCAGGGCTTTCACATAGTTGCTGGAGCCAGCAGCCCCCGGACTCCCCCATGAGAGCCAGGCCGGAGGGTGAGAACAGCTGGCCCCGAGCCCCAGGGAAGAACACTAGATCCAGCGACCCCGGCAGCCAGAGCGAGTAGGCTGGGGCCAGGAAACAGCTGCTGGGTACAGGATCCAGGCTCAGCCAGGTCCTGAGAGGGGTTGGGGGCAGAAGCCCTGGCTCCCAGCCTCCCCTGCTCTAACCACAAGCCCCCACTCCCCTCCCAGAGCTGGAATAGAACCCAGGAGTTCAGGCTCGAACGCCCTGGACCTCACTTTCAGAGCTGAGAGCCAAATCCTCCTCCTCGATGTATTTTTGAAAAAGGAGTCGAAAATACTTCTGAACTTTTTCTGAGTTTTATGTGTGTTTTTCTGAGAACGAAATATTAATTTAAACAACGCACCGGAGACAACTAAAATCAGAATCGACAGAGGAAAGCGGGGATGGGGGGGACTCAGACCAGTCCAAGGGGACCCAAAAAAAATCAAACCAAAGTGGCTCCGTCCCAGGGGGAAATGGTGGAGGGAAAGGGGCTGGCTTAGGAGATGGGGACCCAGGCGTCCAGGAAGAGGATCAGCGGATGGTTTTAACAGGGCTCTTGAAGTTGCTGGCAGCCTGCAATTGCAGCTGATAAGCCATGGGGTGGATCTTAAAGCCGTAGAGCCTACCAAAAGGAGAGAAAGAAGTTAATATTTGGGAGGAAGTGGTGGGGGTTACCCAAGCCCTGGCCATGCCCACAAGCCGCCCACCACAGCCCCCACTGATGCTAGGAATTTCTGCCAAGCTGGGGTTCGTGGTGACATCAGTAGGTTCCAGAGTGAACACATCTGTAGGAGAAGGAAGAGCCGGAACTGAAGTAGTCGTGCCCACTGGCATGGACTCTGGCTGCAGCCCCAGTTAGTGCATGGGAGAAGAAAGAAACGGAACCAGATTTCCATATGCCCTCTGGAATGGAGCCCAGCTGCAATCAGCAGCAAGGGGAAGTACAGGAGCCGGATCCCCCTGGAATGGAGTCTGGCTGAAGCCACAATGGGGGAGGGAGGAGAAAACCTGGAGCCAGATCCGTGTTCCCAGCTGGAATAGACTCTGGACACTGCCCCATGTGGGGCAGGAGGGAGGGGCCAGGTCCCCAGGGGGATCGATGGAAGACCTAGATGTCTGGATCCACTGGAATGGGCTGCCAGATACAGCTCTCCAGAGGAGATGGAAGAGCTGGAGGCAGATCCAGAATCCACTGGAACGGACTCTGGCCGCAGCCTGCAGGGGGGCGGGAAGAACTAGAGTCTGGCCCCCCCCCCAGCACGGACTTGGGCTCCAGCCCATCAGGAAAGGGTGAAACCCCGGAGCTGGATCCCCCGACCCGCCGGGACCGGACTCTGCCCCAGCCAATGGCCGCGGGCGGCAGCTCACCTGGGGACGAACTGATTGGCTGGCCGCTTGGGCCTGTACTCGGGGTGCACCATGAAGAGCATGTGGGGGAAGCCGGTCCCGAAGTAGGCGCCGTCCGTGTGGTGGTGGCGGGAGGACTTGGGGGTGTAGACGTCCATACACTTGGGGCAGTAGAGCTTCACCATGGCCTCGCCAGGGATGTCGGACAGGCCTGGGGGGCGGGGGAGGGGTCAGGGAGAACCCAGGAGTCCTGGATCCCAGCTTCCTTCCCCCACTAGCCCCCACTTCCCTCCCAGAGCCAGGGAGAGAACCCAGGAGTCCTGCCTCCCAGCCCCCCCAGTCTAACCACCAGTCTCCACTCCCCTCCCAGAGCCAGGGAGAGAACCCAGGAGTCCTGCCTCCCAGCGTCCCTCCCACCCACCCCGCCCCCCCAGCTCTAACCACTGAGCCCCAGTCCCCTCCCAGAGCCAGGGAGAGAACCCAGGAGTCCTGCTCCCAGCCCCCCACCCCCCTGCTCTAACCACTAGACCCCACTGCCCCCCTGCGCTTACCAATGGGCAGCATGGGCTGGTTTTCACAATAGACACGAGGGCAGTAGCCGAAGTCCCCCTGCTGGTACTTCTCAAGCTGGGAAGGAGAGAGAGAGAGAGAAAGAATAAGACACCCGGCTGGGAATGAGACTTCTCTCCTCTAGGGGGTGCCAGCTCCCCTCCGGCCCCAGGACAGGGACTGGCTGGCTCAGGGGGGTGGAGAATGGGGCACAGAGCCTGTCTCCTCTGTGGGGCGCTGGCTTACATCTGGCCCCATGCTGGGGACTGGTTGGCTCCGGGGGTGGGAAATGGGGCACGGGGCCAATCCCCTCTCGTGGGCGCCGACTCCCATCCGACCCCAGGGCAAGGGACTGGCTAGCTCAGGGGGGCAGGGGGCCGGCACTCACCATCTGAGCGATGCCGCGGTTGGTGAGGATGTACCGGGCGTGGATCAGCCCGTACAGCATCTCCGCCGCCTGTTCGATCAGGTCGCTCTGGTTGGGGTTGTCCTCCAGCTCCTCATCTGCAAGGAAATGGGCTGCATGAGAGAGACGGGAGGCGGTGGACCCCACAGAGCCAGGGGGCAGGGAACACCGGGTGCTCGGGGTCACCCCCGCCGGAAGGGACCGCCAGGGCCACGGCGACTGTACAGTCTGAGCTCCTACCACAGACCATAACGACTGCCTGGAATTAATTCCTACGGCCGATCGGAGAGAAAAACCAGCCCTTCTGGATTTAAACATCGCCAGCGACCGTACATCCACCCCGACCCTTCGCAAATCACCCTCCTCAGTGCTAACAATGCGTGTTACTTCCCCTCTGAATTCATCTAGCATCTGTCCACCTCCGCCCATGGGGTTCCCGTCTGCTAGATCGGAGAGCCCACTGCCAAATCTCTCCTCCGCAGGGGCACATCCAACCAGGATCAAATCACCCCTTCGCCCTCCTGCTGTGAAGCAGAGCTCGGCAGTGGGGCTGGGATCCACTGCCATAATAGCAGGAGTGGGGCAAACGGACTTCGTTGCGGGCAGGATTGGATGGGCAAAAATACCAGACCGTGGGAATTTGCGGGAAAACAAAAACACACGTTTAGCTACTTAGCTTGAGACTCTTTTTCAGATTTATTTCGACCCAAAACCCTAGCGCTGGGGGCAGGTTTCCTGGTAAATGTTTTTCAAGAAGCCACAATAATTCCGACATATAAATAACTTGAACGCTATGTTTCCACGGTCTAAAACCGGTGCAAAAGTGGTTTAAAAAACTCCCAGCTTTTTTTAAAATTTATTATTCATAAGCATTAAAAAAAACTGCACTTACGGCAAAAGAGTGGCATAATTTGGTTTGACGTGCTGGGCGAGCTACACACCGCAAGAGTTTGTCATACATCGAATTTCAGCAGCGTAAAGCAAGTGTTGTGTGTTTTTAAATAAAGGTTTTAACATTTAAATTGTAGGGACTGATAGAAAGATTTGAGGTCTGTTATAACAGGAGTTTTTTGGGTTTTTTTTAACATGGCTTAAGCATGATTTGTTTTATTCTTTTAGAGGTCAAAATTGTGTCTGAATTCCGTGTGTGTGTGTGTATTTATATATATAAAAAAGACCATGGGGTCTTTTGGTTTTGGTAGCATGGGGGAAAACTGTCTCGCTCGCAGGATTTGCGGGATCTAAGGTTTTTGCAGGTGGAAGCGGGATAAAAACGCAAGAACCAATGCGGAAGCAGGCGGGAGTCGGATTAAAAGAGTACTCCCGCACAGGGCTCTAAAGCTCAACCGAGCGAGCGCCTGGAATCTCCGTTTTCCAATCCTTTATTCGTTCCCGTGGCTCTTCTCCGGCCCCTCACCAATCGACCACCCTCCTTCCGGAATCGCGGCCACCAGAACCGGATGCAGGATCTGAGCAGCGGTCGCACCAGAGGGAAAAGAACCTCGCGATTCCCCCGTTTATATCCGGCATAAATGTGTACCAGGGAGCGCAATGAACCATTGGCACAAATTCGAGGGTCATGGGGGATTCTCCATCACCAGCCATTCTGCAGTCAAGACGGGATGTTTTTCTAACAGATCCGCGCTAGGAATCATTGGGCTCCGGCCTGCGTGATCCGGGAGGGCAGGTGAGCTGAGCACCGTGGTCCCTTTGAACCCAGGAGTTGCTGAATCAACGACTCCCCTGGCCTTGAAATCTCTTAATCTCCATCCCAGCCTCGCATCCACCCGCGTTGCACAGGGAGTTCCCGTTCAGCTGATTCTCCCCCGGGATCCCCGTTGGCCGGCGGTCTTTATTCCTGGTCGTACGGGCTTATATTTGGCCATATTAAAATGGAAGGAGGAGGCGGGAGAGGGTTGGCCCCCAGTCCCAGCGATGGGGGCAACGGACACCCCCGAGCTCAGCCCGTGGCATGGCCGAGACCCCCACGCCGCTTTCGCACAACTGGACGGGTGAGAGTGCGGCCACTGCCCCCCACCCCCACCCCCCAGTGTGATACGCACAAGCTGGGGCTCCTTGCGCACGAGCGAAGGGGCAGCTACACACACGTCAGACCCTCGTGTTGTGCAAAGGGCAGGCACGTACAATTCAGGCCCTCACAGTTGTGCAAGAGGGGACAAGGAGCTCAGAGCCAGGGGTGCCGCATGCATCTGTTGTCCACAAAGAACCATGCGATGGACCCGCACACACCCCTCCTCCACACTTGGGAAAGAGACACACTCGCTGTGCAACACACGCACCCACCTCCGCGCGTCTGCAAGACACACAACTCTGCGATCAACACACAACCCTGTTCTCCAGGCTTGTGCGACACACACGCATGCTGGGCAACACACACAACCATGTAATGAACACACACACACCTGTCCTCCACGCTTGTGCAAGACACACAAGACCATGTAATGAACACACACCTGTCCTCCATGCTTGTACAAGACACACACACACACCCTGCCACACACACAACCGTGCCACACGCAGCCTGGCCTGTCAGTCGTGCGAAGGGCAGGTGCCAAGCGTGCCAGGCTCGGGGCTGGCTCATTCGGTGGGGCGAGGGCAGTGGCAGGGCCTGCCCGCAAGGAAGGAGACAAAGGCCACGCACAAAGCGGGGGGGAGCAGATTGGGGCCGGGGGCTCAGACGGGGACCCCTCTCCATGCCAGCCCTGGGACCCCCCCGGCACCTGGCTCCAAGTCGAGGATCATGTCGAGCGCCTGGCGATAATGGGGGACCTGCTCATTCAGCCCCGTCAGGTTAAACTTGTCCTGGATGTAATCCTCGTCCACCTGGGGGAGAGAGACAGGCTGAGAACCCAGGAGTCCGGGTGCACCGCTCCCCCAGGCCACTAGACTCCCCTCCCACAGCCAGGAAAGTCCCGGCGCCCAGCCCCCTCCCCTCCCAGACCCAGGGACAGAACCCAGGAGTCCTGGCACCCAGCCCCCACCATTCCCTGAGCCGGGGACAGAACCCAGGAGTCCTGGCTCCCAGACCCGCCGCTCACCTCACAGAAGAATTCATTTCCACGCAGGCCACAGAACCAGGAAATCCAGGACACTTCCTCAGAGCTGCTCATCTTCCCGTCCTCTGCAGAGAGACGCGGCATCAGCCCAGCCCACACCAAAGCCCTGCTCACTTGTGTGATGAGCGTGGTGGGGGCTCAGCCTGCAGCCCCACAAGCCGACACTCACGCAAGCTCCCAGCACAGACAGTACAAGGTCTCCCAGCCAGTGCTGAGATGCGCCCCGCTCTGGGCAGGGGGCTAGTTATACAGGGACCCCACACCCAGCGCTGAGCTGCAGTTATACGGGGATCCCTTCCCTGGCGCCGAGATACTGCTGGTTCTGGGGTGGGCCCGTTATACAGGGACCCCTCACCTGTTGTAGAGATGCGGCTGGCTCTGGGGAAGGGAAGGGGGGTCAGTTATACAGGACCCCTTGCCCGGCACTGAGATGAGCTGGCTTTGGGGTGGGGCTGACCCCCCTGAACCAACACAGGGTATTACCACTGGCTCAGGAACGACGGGGCACCCCTGCCTCTTTCACCCTCAGGCTGGGGACTCCCCATTCCCAGCCACACGGGGGAGGGGTGCTCCCTGAACCATCCACCCCTGGACAAGGGGGTCCCCCCCGGGCTGTGCAGTAGAGGGAACTCCTGCCCCCTCAACGACCCTCCCCACCTTCCGCAGTGCGATGGGGGGGGGGGGCGGGATCACCCACCTGTGGTTCCCCCACGGAGCACTGGAGGGTAAATCACCCTGCCCCTCCAGAGGGGGGAAGGTGAATGGCCCTTCCCCCCATTAGCCCCCCCCCAGGTGCACAAGCGGAGGTGAGGGGTAAATCCTGCCCTGCATTGCACTGGGGTGCAAATCCCCCTGCCCCCTTCGCACTGGAGGGTCAACTCCCGCCTCCCCCACCTTTGCACTGTGGGTCGGTGCCCCCTGCCCCCTTTTACACAGGAGGATCAACTCCGTCCTCTCCCCCCCCCCGGCACTAGGGAACAGCTCCCCCCTCCCCGCCCCCTTTGCACTACGGCAGCTCCCCCGCCCCCTGTCCACTTTGCACTAGGGCAGCTCCCCTGCTCCCTGCCCCCTTTGCACGGGGGGGATCAGCTCCCTCCTCTCCCGCCCCCTTTGCACTCGGGCAGCTCCCCCGCCCCCTTTGCACGGGGGGATCAGCTCCCTCCTCTCTCTCCCCCCCCAGGCACTAGGGGGCAGCTCCCCGCTCCCCGCCCCCTTTGCACTAGGGGGCAGCTCCCCCGCCCCCCGCCCCCTTTGCACGGGGGGATCAGCTCCCTCCTCTCTCTCCCCCCCCAGGCACTAGGGGGCAGCTCCCCGCTCCCTTTGCACTAGGGGGCAGCTCCCCCGCCCCCGCCCCCTTTGCACGGGGGGATCAGCTCCCTCCTCTCTCTCCCCCCCCAGGCACTAGGGGGCAGCTCCCCGCTCCCTTTGCACTAGGGGGCAGCTCCCCCGCCCCCACCCCCTTTGCACGGGGGGATCAGCTCCCTCCTCTCCCCCCCCCCAGGCACTAGGGGGCAGCTCCCCGCTCCCCGCCCCCTTTGCACTAGGGGGCAGCTCCCCACTCCCCGCCCCCTTTGCACTAGGGGGATCAGTTCCCTCCTCTCTCTCCCCCCCCAAGCACTAGGGGGCAGCTCCCCGCTCCCCGCCCCCTTTGCACTAGGGGGCAGCTCCCCCGCTCCTTGCCCCCTTTGCACGGGGGGGATCAGCTCCCTCCTCTCCCGCCCCCTTTGCACTCGGGCAGCTCCCCCGCCCCCCGCCCCCTTTGCACGGGGGGATCAGCTTCCTCCTCTCTCTCCCCCCCCCAGGCACTAGGGGGCAGCTCCCCGCTCCCCGCCCCCTTTGCACTGGGGGCAGCTCCCCGCTCCCTTTGCACTAGGGGGCAGCTCCCTCCTCTCTCTCCCCCCCCCCCAGGCACTAGGGGGCAGCTCCCCGCTCCCCGCCCCCTTTGCACTGGGGGCAGCTCCCCGCTCCCTTTGCACTAGGGGGCAGCTCCCTCCTCTCTCTCCCCCCCCCAGGCACTAGGGGGCAGCTCCCCCGGCCCCTGCCCGCTTTGCACGGGGGGGGGGGGGGGGCGCGTCCCACTCACCGCCGGGGTCTCAGCTCGCGTTCAGCTGCAAGAGGTGCCCAACGCGCTCAGGCCCGGGCCGCCCCGCTTGTCCCCCCCAGCGCGCAGACGCGGAGGCGCGCGGGGCATCACGGGGGATGTAGTTTTACAGTCGGAGGCGCCCCATAGGAGCAGACGGGAGCGAGGCCGCTCGGGAACTGCCGCTCCCACAATGCAAATCGGGGAGACGCACAGGGGCGAGGGGCGGGGAATGATGGGAGGCCGCAGGGCATGGCGGGAGATGTAGTTCTCCAGCGACCCCAGGTTCCTTGGGATGACTGGGCAGCGGGGCCCCTCCGAACTACATTCCCGGGCGTGGGGGCAAAGGGGGAGTCCTCCGTGTCTTTTTACTATTCACCAAGGCAGGAAGGGGGCCTGAGCGACGCGGGGGGTGCCGCATGGCATCATGGGACTTGTAGTGCCTGCATTCCTTGACTCCATGGGGATGACTGGGGCTTTGGACTCCATCAAACTACAACCAGGGTGATAGAAAGTGTCCGGGGAGGGGGGGGCACAAGCAGGGGATGTAACCGCAAGGCACCATGGGAATTGTAGTCCTGTAGCTGCCTGGGCCTGGCTGGAGTGAATGGGGAGAGGGACACTGTGAAACTACAAAGCTCAGAGGGAGGGGGCAGGGAAGGGAGGGACCCTGGGGCAGGGGCGCGGAGCATCATGGGAGGGGCCCCACGGAGGCTCATAGGAACAGGAGACCAGAGAACGACAAGACAGACGCATGTTGGGGGGCAGGGGGCCCGGACTCCTGGGTTCTGTCCTGGCCCTGGGAAGGGGGTGGGGTCTGGCAGGTCAGAGCAGGGTGGGACTGGGAGCCATCAGAAATAGGCGTGGCCTAACCCAAGAGGGGCGTGGCCTCTCTTAAAGGCCTGCACATAAGGAGGCGTGGCCTCATCCAAGAGGGGCGTGGCCTCTCTTAAAGGCCTGCACATAAGGAGGCGTGGCCTCATCCAAGAGGGGCGTGGCCTCTCTTAAAGGACTGCCCATAAGGGGGCGTGGTCTAAACTCGATGAGGGTGTGGCCTCTACTGTGATGGGTGGGGCCTGCCCAAAGGGGCGTGGCCTGCCCAATGAATGGGCGTGGCCTAGCCCACTCAGTGGGTGTGGCCTCCCCGAAGGGGCGTGGCCTCCTGAGCCCCTCCGCCTTCTTTTACCGTCTCTGAGGCTGGCGCTGCTCCGCCGGTTGCTGGCTCTGCTGTACTCCATGGCGCCCGTTTTGCTCATCCCTCGCCAGGCTGTGAATCAGCACCAAGCATCCCCTCTTAGTCAACTGCCTGGTCCCCTACGGAGCCATTATGAATATGTTAATTAGACCTCGATCCCTAGGCATAGTTCGACTCCACAGCCGGGTAGGGTGAGATAAAATAGGGTCAGTTCCTGAAGCGAGGTTTGGGCAAAGTCGCATAGTTACTGGCAGCTAATATTTTTAGTTCATATTTTTTGTTAATTTTCTCACTGAAATGGGGTTAAAAAAGGCGCTATTTGGCGGCGTTTGAGGAGGAACGGCAGGCTGGGAAATATGCAAATTAGTTAAACGGCCGCAACGACCGGAGAAGGCGGCGGCGACAGGCGCCTCGCGCTGCCCGGCAGCGGCCGTTAGGGGGCGTGAGAGGGGTAGTTGGGGGCGGGATGCGTACGCATGCGCTGTGCTAACCCCTAAGTAGCCCACCGGGGTGCGCATGCGCCTGATTTCAGTTTCGGTTCCCTCCACAGTCGGCGGCACGTGCGCCCACTCGTTTGGTTTCATTGCGTTCCAGTGCGCATGCGTCTACCCCTCCCTCTCACAGGGATTATTCCCCAGTGCGCATGCGTAAAAGCTGCTCTCTCCCCGGCACACTATGCGCATGTGCAGTCGCCACTTCGGGGGCGCTTAATACGCTTGCGCGGTGATCGCTATTCGTTGCCCAGAGTAACCAGCCCACAGGAGAACATCCGAGCCTCCTTCCCTATTGAGCATGCGCATCCAAATCCCGCGAGGCTTCCCGGACCCCAATGCGCATGTCTGGAGCAGAACCCTGCGGTTGCGTACTCCTCTCCGACCGGCGTCCGCCCTCACGCGCCACGGCCGCGACGGGGTCTAACGCGCGTGCGCCTCCAGCTCCCCAGCGCCTTCTAATGCGCATGCGTCGGCCCTTCGTCTGGGGGCGGCGGCGGGCTGCTCCGGCCTCCGGCGTCTCTATGGTGAGTCGGGCCCCGGAGGCTTCTGGGTGAAGGCCAAGGGGAGCGGGAGTTTGGTCAAGGCCGGGGCCGGCTTCCAGCCCCGCCCCCCACCGCCCCAGGGACCTAGCCCCGCCCCTCTGGGTCCCAGCCGCTCCCCCCGCCCCCCAGACACTTAACCCCTCCCCCATGGCCCTGGCCCCGCCCCCCGAGACCTAGCCCCGCCCCCTTCCTTCCCCGCCCCCATGGCCCCAGTCCCGCCCCCCAGAGACCTAGCCCCGCCCCCTTCCTTCCCCTGCCCCCCCATGGCCCTGGCCCCGCCCCCCCAGAGACCTAGCCCCGCCCCCTTCCTTCCCCTGCCCCCCCATGGCCCTGGCCCCGCCCCCCCCAGAGACCTAGTCCCACCCTCTCCCTTCCCCTGCCCCCCCATGGCCCCAGCCCCGCCCCCCAGAGACCTAGCCCCGCCCCTTCCTTCCCCTGCCCCCCCATGGCCCCAGCCCCGCCCCCCAGAGACCTAGCCCCGCCCCCTCCCTTCCCCGACCCCATGTCCCCAGCCCTGCCCCCCCAGAGACCTAGCCCCGCCCCCTTCCTTCCCCTGCCCCCCCATGGCCCTGGCCCCGCCCCCCCAGAGACCTAGTCCCACCCTCTCCCTTCCCCTGCCCCCCCATGGCCCCAGCCCCGCCCCCCAGAGACCTAGCCCCGCCCCCTTCCTTCCCCGACCCCATGTCCCCAGCCCTGCCACCCCAGAGACCTAGCCCCGCCCCCTCCCTTCCCCTGCCCCCCCATGGCCCTGGCCCCACCACCCAGGGACCTAGTCCCACCCTCTCCCTTCCCCTGACCCCCCATGGCCCTGGCCTCACCACCCAGGGACCTAGCCCTGCCCCCTCCTTTTCCCTGCCCCCAGAGACCTAGCCCCGCCCCCTCCCTTCCCCTGCCCCCCCATGGCCCTGGCCCCACCACCCAGGGACCTAGTCCCACCCCTCCCCCTGCCCTCCAGGGTCCCGGCCCCGCCACCCAGGGACCTAGCCCTGTCCCCATCCCATGGAACTTGCCCTGCCCCCCAGGGCCCCTGCCCCACCCCTGTAGGGATGTAGCCCTGGCCCCCAGAGACACATGCCTTCCCCCACCTTTCCCCCAGGGACCTGGCCCCATCTCCCACCCTCCTCAAGCCCTGCACCCCCAAGAGCCAGACCTGCCCCACCCCATGGCCCTGTCCTCTGTTCCCCCAGGGACACTAGTGCCCCCTATGAGGATCACCACTCAGTGTCCTTCATTTGCTGACTTTGTTCCTGCCCCCAAACAGGCTGATCCCACCCAGTGACCCACCTCCATCCCCTGTCTCCACCGCCAGCCATGAACCACGGCCCCCAGCTCATCACCTTCACCCGTGCCCGGGAGGAATCGGACTGCTGGAAGGATGGGCAGCTCCGGAAACGGGTCGGTTCCCCTGCCAACCGCCGGGAAAAGGAGGGGGACGTAGAGGGTGAGGAAGCCCGGAGCTTTTATGAGAGTCTCCTGGCCTCGGGCGACAGCTCAAGCCTCCCACGGAAACGCAAGGCCCCACTGAGGCCCCTGGGGGTGCCTGAGCCATCCATCATCCGGCCAGGTCAGACGGACCCTCGAAGGGGGAACCTCCTGCTGAGATCGGCCCAGGAGGGCGACATGGGGACCCTGCAGCGGCTGCTGGAGAAGGAGGGGTGCGATGTGAACTACCGGGATGGTTACTACTGGACGGCAGTGATGTGTGCTGCTTACGCAGGCCAGGGGGAGGCCGTGAGGTACCTGCTGACCCGGGGAGCCGCGTGGGTGGGAGTGTGCGAGTCGCAGGGGCGGGACGCGGTGGACCTAGCCGAGGAAGCCGGGCACCAGGACGTGGTGAGGATCCTACAGGAGCGTGAAACTGCGCAGCCAGAGGAGAGGATGGCCAGGTGAGTTTTCTGTTCCCCTGCCCTGGACCCAGCCAGTCCCCACCCCACCCTGGGGCTGGATCGGAGCCAGCACCCTCTAGAGAGGAAAGGCCCCATGTCTCATTCCCCTCATGCCTGAACCAGCCAGTTCCCCCAACTTGGGGCTGGATGGGAACCAGCGGCCCCTAAAGGGGAAAAGCCCCATGTCCCATTCCCCACCTTCCTAAGCCAACCAATATGCTCATCCTAGAAGCCCCTGACCCCATTGTCTCCCCATCAGGAGGACTCCAGCGGAGAGGAAATACTGCGCCGTGTGTCAGACACATTACAGCGAGGATAGCATGGAGCTCCATGAACGCTCCACTGCCCACCTCTTCAACCGGCGTGACCCGCTCCCTCCAACCCGCTACCACATCCCCGAGAGCAACGTCGGCTTCCAGCTCATGGTCAAGGGGGGCTGGGACTGCGAGGCCGGGCTGGGGCCTGAGGGCACCGGCCGTAAGTTCCCCGTCCAGACCATCCTCAAGAGGGACCAGAAGGGCTTGGGCTTCCATAGCGACCTCCGGCCCAAGGTCACCCACTTCAACGCCAATGACTCCAGTGCCGTGGCGCGGCCCAAGGAGCAGCAGCCTAGGACGGAACGGGCAGCTACAGTGGGGAAGAGAGAGGCCCGTCGCAGAGAGGCCAAAGCAAAGGCCTGGGAGCGTGACCTCCGAACCTACATGAACCTTGACCTTTGAACTCTTGGGATCAAGAGTCTCTATAGTCGTTTAGCTACTGGGGTTGCTTGGATGGTGCACCTACATGAACTTTGACCTTTAACCATTCATGATCAGTAGCCCCTATAACCATTCAGCTATTTGGATTGCCGGGATGGTGTGTCTACATCAACTCTGACCTTTAACCCCCCCAGTGGCTAATCAATAACTCTAAAACGGTGTCACCAGTTGGATTAACTAGATGGGGTACCTTCCAGGAACTTCGACTTGTGGTACTTCTGACACCTGCACCATCAACCAACACACTTACAGCCCCTGAAAATGTTTAGCCAATCAGATCCCTCATGTCTACACGAGCGTTGACCTTTAACCTGTGATGTCATCTCTGTGGTGCACCATTAACCAATAAATGCACGGTCCTTGAAAGTTGTCAGCCAATTGACTTCCTTGACTGGTTGGACGCAAACCCCTAACGCAAGATTGACTATTAACCGGGGGCATCTCAGTGGCATCTCTGTACCTTTAACCAGTGAGCCTACAGCCCTTTAAAGCATTTGGCCTGTTGGATTCCTGGATTGGCAGGATGATATGACATCACTTTTCTTAAAGGGCCAGTTGTGATCAGCGAAGAGACACATCTCTGCATCCCTGAGGGTCTTAGAATGCCAGATCTCCTGACCAGAGCAACATGCAGAAGCTCTCCTTCCTGTAACCCAAGAGGAGACAATCCAATGATGGGAATGTGGCCTGTGTTCTGGTCTCCCTTCCGCTTAGAAAGCCCTGAGATATTTGGGTGGGAAAAGACACCAGGAGGACTTTTGGATCTCTGGAGATTTTGCTGCATTGACTGATCTGGGGGAAAACGAATCTCCTCACTTGTTAGGATTCGGTTTGATCTGAAATCTTTGAGAGAGAATAAATATGGTCCCTCACTGGTTGTTTTATGGCTCTAATAATTACCCCTGTCAAAGCAATCTGGATTTCCTAATTTATCTAAGATCAGACACCAGCCCTGACTCCATTACGTTCCATATTTACCCCGTGTGTCACTCTAGATTCAATGAGGGCAGAACCTGGCCCTGGCTGCATTGACATCAGTGGGGACACTCTGGATTTAGCTCAGGGTCACTGAGATCAGCATCTAGCCCTTTCTTTTTTATTTTTGTGTAAAGTCTGCAAAACGAGCCTTTTATGTCCTTGTGTCCAGATGCTTTTTCTTGCTGCTGCTGCTTTCTCTGCTTCGTTCAGAAACCCTGACCTCACGCTCTCGGTCTGTTTGATTTTGTGTTTGATAAAGACACAGAAACTCATTCACTCACAGCCCACTGCGTGGCTATATATAACACCCAGCGGAAGCCATCAAGTTGGTCGTGACCGAGAAACGTCTTTTCGCTGGTCAGTTTTATTCTTTCAAGAAAGAGGCAGCACCAAAAAAAAATAAAATGGAATCTCAGCTTTAGAGTTGATGGAGAGAAAAGGATTTTTTTTTTTCCACAGAAAATTTCGACAAATAAATTTTACACTCATTAATTATTTTCGGCAGAGAATTTCAACTTTGTGGCAAAAATCTCAAAACCCGAACTGTTTTGATTCAAAGCAGGGCTGTGTAGGAGTTGTCATTCCAGGCCTCGTTCTCTTTGGGCCAGAGTGTATATTCTATGATGCATCCCTGCTAGGGACTCCCATAACACCGTCCCCTCATCGAGAGAGAACATGGTGCATCATGGGAGATGTAGTTCTTCCAAGGAGCCTGCCTCGTAGAGAATGAGGCACCTGAACTCCCGTGGGGCACCACTTGGAAGTTTGGGTGCCTCCTTTCCTGTGGGCCAGGCTCCCGGGCTGAACTCTGCCTCCCCTCCTGGTGAGAGGAGTGACACCAGTTCACACCAGCTGGGGATCTAGCCCCATCAACACCCATGGAGCAACAGATGATTGACCCCAGCTGGGGATCTGGCCCACAGCCTCACACATCTATCCCTACGGTCATCTGTAAGTAACTGTCCAGAAGCAAAAGGCTCAGCGCATTGACTAAGCGAGCACTAACCCTGGGAGATGCCTCCAAGGTTGTATGATGAAGGGATCTCCTGCCGTTCCCTGCCTCTCCCTTTGCTGCACAGTCAGATCTGTGACTCTTCAGAGCTGCTGGGTCAGGATGGAGGCGTATTCTGTGTGAGCCGGAGCCTTGAAAGTGATCTTGGCGTAGTGCAGATCCTCGCTCGTGTTACCACCAGCTCTGCTGTCCCCCTGTTGAAGACACAAATCAAGTCACCAGGGCTCCATCTCCCGCTGCCCTCTTTCCAGCCCCTTTAGTGCATTTAAGGGGGAAGTGGGTAAAATGGGGACCCTGGCTTTGTGGTGGGGGATTCGTGTGTGCTATTGTCCCCAGCACACATAGCCCCAGGCCGGTGTGACTCAGCCCCCAGAGGGACCCCCCCAATTGGCTACAGCTTGGGATTGAGAGGCACCGGCAGAGCTGCGTGCGGAGAAGGGAGCCCAGGGCTGGAACAGCAGAGGGGCTGCGAGTTGAGATTTTATCAGTCCACCTGTCTTTCTGCACCCTGATCTGTACATACGTACATGTCTGCCTATCCCCATGTGCACGTCTGTCTGTCTAGATCAGTGGTTCTCAGCCTCTCCAGACTACCGTACCCCTTTCAGGAGTCTGATTTGTCTCGCATTCCCCAACTTTCACCTCACTCAAAAACTACTGGCTTAAAAAATCAGACATCAAAATACAAAAGTGTCACAGCTACACGATTACTGAAAAATTTCTGCCTTTCTCATTTTTACCATATCATTAGAAAAGCTCAATTGGAATATAAATATTATAGTTACATTTCAGCGTGGAGTGTACAGAGCAGTATAAACAAGTCACTGTTTGTATGATATTTTAGTTTCTAGTGACTTTGCTGGTGCTTTTTATGTAGCCTGTTGTAAACCGGTGCAAATATCGAGATGAATTGATGCACCCACTGAAGCCCTCGGTGTTGAAAACCACTGGTCTAGATGATAGATAACCTGGTACTCTTTTGCAGCTTCTGTGACTGTAATATTTAAGGGCTAAAGCACCCCGAACCCTCTCCTGTGTTCCGTTGGTCAGGTTTCTACCAGAGTCACAGGGACCACGCCTCAGCACGGTCTTGAAACCAACACTGCCACCCAGTTGAACTCAGGTTCCAATTTTCATGGTCTCACCTTTGCCGGCTGCTGGCGTTGGGTGTCTGGGGAGGAAAAAGGAGGCATGGGTTATTGTTCGAGGAGATGAATGGAGGTGTACGAACTGAACAGAGGACTGGAGAATGTAGATCGGAGGCTCCCATTCCCCCTTGCACCAGTGGGACGGAAGAGAAGTACATTTTGAATGCAGAAAGAACGGGCAGATGGAGTGAGCACGGGAGGAGGAGTAAATACCTTTGCGTCCGCGCAGCAGGAGGTTGGTAACTAAGAGGATGATGCTGACGCCTGCCAGAGCAATCGTGGCTCTGTAGATGGTGAGTTCTGTGCTGGTATCCCGCTTCGATTCCTTTCTGTCGTCTAAATAAAAGGAAGGATGTTAATGTTCCCAGTTCTCTCCTGGGAAGAGCCCTAGGAAGCCATTTCTGGTGGTTTTTGTTGCACTGGATTCTGATCTCACTGGTACCATATCGGTGTGAATGCAGAGTGACTCCGCTGATCCTAATGGAGTCAGGGCTGGATTCTGATCTCAGAGCTCCCAAAGTGAATCTGGAGTAACTCCATTGCAGTGAATGGAGTCCAGTCTGGATTCTGGTCTCCATGACCCCAGTGTGAATCCAGAGTGACCCCACTGATGCCAAGGGAATCGGGGCCATAGACTGATCTCAGTGATTCTGGGGTGACCCCAGAGTGAGCCCACTGACACCAATGGCGTCACTCCTGATTCTGATCTCAGTGAATCTGGAGTGACCCCGGTGATGTCTGTGGAGTTGCTCCCAAATGGAGGCCACAGAGGAGGGTCCGGTTCGGTTGGTGCAGCGTGTTAGTGGCCAGCTGCCCTCCTGGGGTCTGGGCTAATAGCCAGCAACCTCCATTCATACATGGGACCAACGGGAGCGAATCTCAAGAGACTGGCACACCAGAGAGCGTGGTGGGGCCGTGTGGGTCACGGGGCCATTCTGGTCTCTCTCTGGGTCAGCGGCTGCGTGTCTATGGGGCTGTGGGTGTCTGATTTCTGGCGCTGTGTGCTCCTCTCTGTGTCTATGGATCTGGGGTTGTGTGTGCCCTTCACTCACCCCTGCATTCAGCAACCAATTTCCTGTTCAACAAACACTGCAAGAAAACTCCCCCAGTCTCCACCAGCGCTTATTAAAAGGCCCTTCGCAGCTGCCAGTATGAGTCTGATCTTCCCGCAGTGAGTCAGCAGGGCCGGGTCATACCTCACCTGCAGCAGGCCAAAGAGCTCAGAGCCAACCCGGGCCAATAGCGAGAGAACAGAGAGAGAGACGTCTCTGAGCGCCCGGGAGAAGTGGGGGTCCGGGTTTCTAACCACCTCTCTCACCCCGAGGCACTGACAGGATGTGAGACACACCAGAGCTGCAGTTAGAACGACTCAGCAGACAAAGTGCCTCAAATCGCAGGGAGATCGTTCCATATAAACCTGATCCCCCCACCCCCACTCCCCGCATGATCATCGCTCAGATATTCCTGATCTCCACTCCAGCTTGGAGCCAGCCCCATGTCCCATTCCTCGCTCCCTGAGCCAGCCCGTCCCCTGCCTTGGGGCCAGAGTGGAGCCAGTACCCCCTCTAGGGGACAGGCCCCGTGTCCCATTCCCTGCCCCCCTGACTCTCACCAGTCGCACTCTGGTTTCTCCGCATCACTCTCAGCTTGGTGCCTCCTCCCATCCCTGTCTCCCCACGGTCGAGTTCGATGCAGCACTGATAGAGGCCGGAGTCCCGCTCCTGCAGCTCAGCCAGGGTCAGCGTCGCCTTCCCTTGTCTGTGCTCGTCCAGACTGGACACACGGAGCCGCCCCCGGTAGAAGGGGTGGTTAGAATCCAGCTCCAGATCCTCTCCGGATCCCCTGAGCCAAAGCACCTTGGTTCTCTTGCTGTCTCTGGTCTGGAAGGTGCAGCTCAGGGTCATGTTCTCCCCGGCTGTCATGTTGAGGGACCTGGGCTCCTGGGAAACTCCCAGACCAGCTAGGGAAGAAAGAGAATCTGCATCATACACCAGACAGCACCGTGCAGCTGGATAGACCCGTCCTGGCCTTTAGAGAGAGCATCAGCCACTGTATTCCTGTGTGTAGAGCTAATCTTCCATCTCTCTCTAGTTTAGTAGCAGTTTCTGTCTCTCTGTTCCCTGATTCTCCTTCATCCCTCCACCCATCCTCTGATCCTAGATCCATCCATCTATTCTCCTATCCTAGCTCCATCCATCTGTAGACCCAGCTGGTCATAGACCCATCTCCAGTCCTAGATCCGTCCATCCAAACTCTCATTCCTAGATCCATGTCTGTCAATCCATTCATCCATTCTCGTCCCTCGCTCCCTAGATCCACATCCATCTGTCTATCCCCAGGGAAGATCTGCAATCCCAGATGCTGGATAAATCCAGTAATTTGCTCACCTTATCAAGAGCCGTATCTCTGAGCTCTGTGGCAGACTCACCTGGTTTCTGGGCAGACGCTCCAACATTTGGGATCTGCACTCTCTTGCAACCGGCTGGAATTTCTGTGACAGCTTCGTTTGAATGAAAAAACAGGAGTGGGTGGGTGAGGATCTGTGGCCTGCAAGGTGTAGGAGTTCAGACCAGATGATCATGATGGTCCCTTCTGGCCTTAATGGCTATGAGAATATTTTAGTGCATTTCTGATGGCCACCATCTTGGCCAACACCCTGCGGATTGAACTGGGGACCTCAAAATCTAAAAGCACAAGTTGCTACAGCTTGAGCTAGAAGAGCTGGGGGAAGTAGCCATTTGTGTTCTGGGTAGATCAGCAGGGAATGTGATCTCTTAACTCTCACTCTCCAGTGAGTGACACATTCAGTACGGAAATGAACGATCCAGTCTGCACAGCAGCCCTGGGTTGGCAAATCCGATGTTAAATCCAGTCTAGTTGACACTGGCTCCACGTGTTCTGTTTGCAGCATGCTAAAGATTTGTGTGGGGAGCGAGAGATTAGAGACATCTCAGGAAGGGAGGGATAGATCCTATGGGGAGAAGGATGGAGGGACAAGTATTGTCGAGGGAAGGATTGATGGAGGGAAGGATGGGTGGATGGATACTGCACAGGGGTGGATAGAAAACAGAGGGGAGGGTGGATGGATTAGTTTAGATAGATGGGAATGTATAGGGATGGCTAGATACGGCTGTGGGGATGGGGAGGGATGGACAGATGGAGCTGGGGGACTAGACAGACCGACGCCCAGGCTAGCTAGCCAAAAAGTTGCTGACATACCTGCTGCCCAGGTGGGGATGAGGAGGACAATGCAGAGGACGGGGCTCAGAGCTAGCAGCTGCTTCATGGTCCCCGCTGTCTTGGGCAGCTCCGCGGGGCCCGCTCAGCTCCGCCTCAGCATCCTCCGGAAGCATCAGCCTACGAGGGCCGGTGGAAGCATTTGTGGTCAGCACCTCTGAGATGGGCCGGATAAGGGGGGGAGGAGAGTTACGTGTGCGTCTGTGCTATTAAACGTGACAGGGGCCTGTGTACGTGTCTGTGACCATGTGCGACCCCTGCTGGCATGGATCAGCCCCGCTCCTCTGTGTGTCCTGGACCCCAGACCACCCACAGCTGTGGGGGATTCCCCTCTACTCAGAGCTGGGGTGGCCTGTGAATAGGGAGCAGGGGGAGTGGGGTCCCCGTCCGCACACCTCCTTGTAGCTCCCCATCAGCCTTGGGATGTAGCAGAGGGACAGCTGGCCTGTCTGTAAGGTAGGCGGGTTTGGCACCGTGTGTTTTATTGGGGGGGAGGTGGATGGAAGAGGGTGGAACGGGGCAGGATGGATGGATCGATCCGTCCTCAGCGCCTTCGGTCTGTCTGTCAGCAATTCATCCTGTCCATCTGTCTGTGGAGAAGGCCCTGTCTGCATCCACCCATCTCTCCGTCCAACCACCACTCCATCCATCTGTCTGTGGTAGGGCCCTGTCTGCATCTGTCCACCCATTGCTGTGTCCATCCATCCATCGCTCTGTCCATCTGTCTTTGGTAGGGCCCTGTCTCCATCCATGGCTCCATCCATCTGTCTGTGGTAGGGCCCTCTGTCCATCCATCCATCCATCCATCTGTAATACACTCTCTATTTGTCTATAGTGCTGTCCCCCTCCCCTCTGTAATATGCTCTCTCTTTTCATCCCGCACATCCCATTTTTCCAATCCACCCCCGTCACCTCCAGCTCCCCCCTGACAGTGGAAACCCCCCAGTGATCCTGACACCGACACGTAGCTCCCAGCTGTCCCTGGCATAGCTGATCTCCTCCAGCGGTCCCTGGAGTCAGCAGCTCCCTCCGGGATCCACTGGGGGATCATTTCGGGGCAGTGAGAGGGGGCTGGGACCCACGGAGCGATAAGGAAACCATCACCACTGGGGGGCCACAGCCCTAAGGCCAGCGGCTGCGTCAGAGAGGCCGAGGGCCCCGGGGATGCAGAAATGAGCCCGTCCTCCTGCTGAACCCAACACCCCTGGTCAGTTTCGCTTTCACACCCACCTGTGCACAGGCCCAGTGACCTCCTGGCTGCCTGGTATCTCAGCAGGCGCCTCCCCCCTCGCCAGCCACAAGAGTTTCCATCTCGCGCCTGGGCTGCTCGCTCCAGAGCAGCCGTTTCTTGTCGTCCCTGGGTCCCGTCTGCTCGATGATCCCGGTCTGCGACTCCTGGGGCGGCTCCCAGCCTGCGAAGAGCATGGGGCGGCTGCCGGCCCCTAGCATCATCTGCTTCGTCTTCCTCGTCCCCTCGATAGCAGCTGGTGAGACAAGCTCAGAGTTATGCGGGCACTGGAGATAGAATCCAGGAGTCGTGGCTTCCAGGCCCCTTGCTCTAACCCACTAGACCCCCACTCCCCGCCCACAGCCCGGGAGAAAACCCAGGAGTCCTGGCTTCCAGCCCTCCCTGCTCTAATGCACTAGACCTGCACTCCCCTCCTAGAGCCGAGGACAGAACCCAGGAGTCCTGGCTCCCAGCCCCCCTCCCCTGCTCTAACCCACCCCCACTCCCCTCCCATAGTGGTATGGAGAGATGGTTTCAGAATACATAGACAGCTGAGGACAGATGGATGGAAAGGGAGAGAGGGGAGGGGTGTTTAGGGGAATAGATGGATAAAGAGAGATGGAGTGGGTGTTTGGGGGTGGATGGATGAAAAGGGAGAGAGATGGAGGGGGGTGGATGGATGGAAAGGGAGAGAGGGAGGGGTTGTTTGGGGTGGATGGATGGATAGATAGGGGAATACGTGCAGGGGTTGTACCGGGATGGATAGGTTTATTCTAGAGGGTTGTCTGGCCTACCATCGTTAAGGTTTAGACCAGCTTTGTCTTTAAAGCTTGACTCTCCTAAGTGCTCTAAAGTCCGCATGGTTACTTGCATTGCCTTGAAATGCGATGTGCTTCCCGGGGCTGCAGGCTGGGGTTCGTGGGTAGCGGGGTGTGGAGGGGAATGGGTGGTTCAGGTTAGCGGTGGATGCATGGCTAGGCGGACAGAACTGAGCATGGATGGAGGGAAGGCCAAATAACTGAGGACAGAGGGATGGACAAAGCTGAGGGTGGATGGATGGAAGGAGAGATGGATGGATGGATGGATGGATGGAGCTGAAGACAGACGGACGGATGGATGGAGCTGAGGGTGGATGGATGGATAGGTGGAGCTGAGGACGGACAGACGGATGGATGGATGGACAGACAGGTGGATGGACGGAGATAAGGTCAGACAGACGGGTGGATGGATGAGAGAGCTGAGGATGAATGGACGGACAGACAGGGCTGAGGATGGGTGGGTGGATGGACAGATGGATCTGGGGGTGGCTGGATGGCGCAGGGGATAAACAAGTGGATGGATGGACAGATGGACAGAGCTGAGGACAGATGGATGAGGCTGTGGACAAATGGGTGGGTGGCCAGACAGATGGACAGAGCTGAGGACGAACGGATGGACAGAGCCGATGGTGGATGGACGGAAAGTGCTGAGGACAGACGGGTCTCAGGCTGGGTAGAGCGGTCGAGTGATAGATGATAGACAGACAGACTCTGCTGCGGGAAGGCCAGGGGGACAGACAGACAGACGCGGACAGCGCCCCGTGACAGCAGCACAGTCCCTGCCCTGTGTCCATCACATGGCTCGTTCTCCCTGCAGGTCTCGGGGTTCAGCAGCTGCCCCCCACGGCGAGCGTCCTGGCCGGGGGCAGCATCACCCTGAGCTGCACCTTCCACAGCCACAACCAGACCGGGACACAAGTCACCTGGGCCAGGGGCTCCCAGGAGGCCATCGTGCTGGACCCTGACCACCCCTTCTACCAGGGGCGGTTGGCCAAGAGCCAGCGGAACCAGCAGGGCCGGGCAGAGGCCACGGTGACCCTGTCAGAGCTGATGGAGAGGGACACAGATCTCTACCACTGCTACATCACCCACCCGCAGGGCGAGCAGGCGAAGGGCACGGGGACCACCCTGACTGTGGCGGGCAGAGGTGATTTGGGGGGCTTGGGACATGGGGTCTTTCCTTCTCGGGGGGTGCCGGCTCTGATCTGGGCCCAGGGCAGGGACTGGCTGGCTCAGGAGGGTGGGGAATGGGGCATTTCCCCTCTAGGGGGTGCCAGCCCATGAATCTCCTAACCCCTCATTTCCGTTGTCTAGAGTCCCAGGGGGACGGGAGCTCTGTTCCCAGAACAGCCAACCCGGGGCTGCTGGGTGGTCGGGTCATTCACTTTGCATTGACTGCGCTAAATTCTTCTCTTATTTTTAATTCAAACAAAGCTGTAACAGAAATTCCAGCCAGCTGCAAGAGAGCGCTGGTCCCATATGTCGGAGCATCTGCCCAGAAACCAGGTGAGTTTGCCCCAGAGTTCAGGGTAACTGCTCAAATGACTGGATTTATCCTGTCTCCAGCATTGCCGCTCTTCTCTGGGGGTAGACAGAGCAGTGTGGATGGAGGGCGGGAGGGATAGAAAGGGAGGATGGATGTAGAAAGGAAGGGTGGATAGGTAGCAGGATGGATGGATGGCTGCAGGACTGGAGAATGGATGGACGCACCAAGGAGAGTCCGGGAACAGAGAGACAGACACGGCTACGGAACTAGAGAGAGGTGGAAGATTATCACTACACACAGGAATGCAGCGGCTGATGCTCTCTCTAAAGGCCAGGACGGGTCTATCCTGCCGCACGGGGCTGCCCGGTGTGTGATGCGGGTTCTCTCTCTTCCCTAGCTGGTCTGGGAGTTTCCCAGGAGCCCAGGTCCCTCCACATGACAGCCGGGGAGAACATGACCCTGAGCTGCACCTTCCAGAACAGACATGGCAGCAGAGCCAAGATAATTTGGCTCAGGGGATCCGGAGAGGATCTGGAGCTGGATTCTAACCACCCCTTCTACCGGGGGCGGCTCCGTGTGTCCAGGATGGACGAGCACAGACAGGGGAAGGCGACGCTGACCCTGGCTGAGCTGCAGGAGCAGGACTCCGGCCTCTATCAGTGCTGCATCGAACTCGACCGTGGGGAGACAGGGATGGGAGGAGGCACCGAGCTGAGAGTGATGCGGAGAAACCAGAGTGCGACTGGTGAGAGTGAGGGGGGCAGGGAAAGGGGCACGGGGCCTGTCCCCTCCAGGGGGCGTCATCCCAGGAATCTCCTAACCCCTCATTTCTATTGTCTAGGGGCTGCAGGGGAACGTGAGCTCTGTCGGGTCTTTGGGCCCCTCTTTTACCGAGCCATCATCTCCCTGTCATTCATCGTTCTCTTCTCCCTGGGAATCATCCTCAGCCTGCGGCCTTGGAACGGTACCGCCTCCACGCGGGTTCTGCCTTCACTTCCTGTCCCAAACAGTTACATGGCATCATTGCGCGGGCTGGTAACCAGCCCCTGCCCCACCCCAGAGCAGCTGCTTCTCAGCACTGTGCGAGGGATCCCCATGTTACCAGGCGCCACAACCCACTCCAGAGGGGCCGTGTCCCAGCGCCGCGTGAGGGGTCCCTGTATAAACAGCCCCTGCGTTCTACCCCAGAGGTGGAATCAGTCTCTTTCTGGTATTTATTGGGCTCCATCCCCGTAGCGTTTCCCCCCAGTCTGTTCAGTGACGCTCTTGTTCTGTTTCCCAGCTGTCCCCGTGGATCCCGCAGTGGGTGCTGGCTCCAAGCCGCCCCCGGCACCGGGACAGGTGTCTCTTATTTAGCCCCTCAGGGGGCCAGTCACCGGCCGGATTTTCCGAGCTCCAGGTTCAGAAGCCGTCAGACTTCGCTGGACTCTGAGCCACCTGCCGGGGGCTTCTGCGTGGGCGGGGCTTCTCCGCTCTCCTCTGCTTCTGTCTGTGGGTCTGACCTCCACATCATGGGTGTGAGAAGAACAGTAAAGAAAAGGAAATATTTCTCCAGATTCATTCCGTGTTGGACAATATTTTTCCTTTTACGAATGTAAATTACATGGTGTAATGGAGTCAGCTGCCAGAGAAAACCGAATTCTAGAGAAAAGGTACCTGGTTTATACAGGAAAAACCGGTCTGGAGCAGGCTTGATTTGTCAGAAGGAATTTGCCGATTCAAAGAGACACGTGTTGCAAAAATAGATATATTTCAATGTGTGGAAATAAAATCCATTACGTGAAAATTCCTTTATTCACAATCATGTTATTCCTCGTAGAAAATAAATGACAGGGCGGGGAAGGAACATGGCCCAAGATGAGACACTGAACTGAGGACAGAACCCAGGAGTCCTGGCTCCCAGCACCACTGTACCCACTAGGCCCCACTCCTGTCTCAGAGCCGGGGAGAGAACCGAGGAGTCCTGGCTCCCAGACTGTGCCCCCCGTGCTCTAACCATTAGACCCCACTTCCCTCCCAGTGGGGTGCAGCTACGCACACTCACCAGCCAGCCCCTCACACTGTGCATAGCACCCCCCGCCACCCCACATCCATCCCTTGTCCCCGGCCTCTCGCTGCAGCCGTCTCAGAGGTGCTCAAAACAAACCCTTCCACCGGCCTCCCCCGGAGGTGACATTTCCGGAGGATGCTGAGGCTGAGCTGAGCTGGCCCCATGGAGTCGCCCAGAGGGCGGGCCTGAGCCCTGTCCTCTGGATTGTCCTCCTCACCCCCACCTGGGAGCGGGTATGTTGGCAAATCCCCCACCTCATGCATCTTTAGCGCACTGCAAACGGGAAGTGTGGAGCCAGCATAAACTAGACTGGACTGAAGATCAGAACATCGAACCCGGGGCTGCTCGGTGGTTGGGTCGTTCATTTTTGACCCATTCCCTGGTGGAACCGTATCTCTCTCTTTCTCGCTGGAATTTATAGAGCTCCATCCCCGTAGCATTTCCCCCCCCCCCCCAAGAGGTTCAGTGACGCTTTCACTCTGTTTCCCAGATACACCTCCGCGTTCTTATTGGCTGGGCAAAAACTCGCGGGCAGTGGGGCCAGAGGCCCCCTGCCCCCCCAACAATGGCGCCCCTGTCGAGCGGCCCCGGGGAGCGAGCAGAAGGGGCTGTGCAGGAGCAGTGGGTACCTGGGAGCTTTGTCACCCCCTAGTGGCCGCTGCCGTTATCGTTCTCCTTGGTACAGGAAACGGCCTGTGGCTCCGGGCGTCGGGCTCCTGGGTGTGGGCAGAGGCGGATTTACAATCAAACACACAGTGCTCCGGCATGGGGCCCCCCAACTACAGGGGGACCCCGGGCCGGGCAGCCCAGCACCGTCCACGACCCCCTGCGGGGGGACCCTTGCGGGGGCAGAAGCTGCGGGGGAGAGCAGGGAGGGAGCCATTTAAGGGCCGTGCTGGAGGTGTGGCGTGCGGGGCGCTCGCCCAGCTGGTGAGCCGGGCTCCTGCTGGCTCCCGGGGCTCCTGCTGCTGGCTGGTGCTGGCGGCCAGGTGAGGCCCCCACACACCCAGCCCCCTGCCCTCGCTCCTGACCTCCCCACAACCCCAGCCCTGACTCCTGCACCCCCCTCACACACCCCAGCCCCCGACCTCCCTGACTCCTGCACCCCCCCCATCTCCACCTGCACCTCGCGCACCAAACAGAAGCTGCCCCAGGTAAGCGCCCTGCCCCCCAACCCTCTGCCCCAGCCCTGAGCCCCCTCCCGCATCCTAACTCCCTCCCAGAAGCTGCACCCCAACCCCCAGCCTGCTCCTGCACCCTAACTCTCAGACCCCACACCCCAACCCTGAGCCCCCTCCCACACCGTAACTCCAGACCCTGCACCCCAACCCCACCCCGCTCCTGCACCCTAACTCCCTCCCAGACCCTGCACCCAAACCCTGAGCCCCTGCCCACACCCGAACTCCTGGCCCGACCCTGCACCGCAATGGTTTTTTTTATAAAGCGCTCTTATCCAAAGCACTTTACACTAGTTGGCTAACGGTACAAACAATATTTGGAAAGATCGTTAAGTGTCCACCGAGACCCTTAGCAATTTTCAAGTGGTCTGTGAAAAAAAAGTTCGACGACAAAAGCCATCGAGGTCCCTCACTTGATTTTCATTTACTTCCTATTCCTTATACGAGAGGAGGGGGAGGAAGAAAAAAAAGAACGAAAAACAGGGATGGGGGAGAGAAGAGAGAATGTTTTTTCTTGGCTGGGTCCTGGGGGGGGGCCCCAAAAATGAAGCTGAGCACAGGGCCCCACTAACTCTAAATCCGCCACGGGGTGTGGGTGGGTCTGGGGAGGGGACTGTGGCCCCTGCAGGGCTGCTGGTGTGATCCTTCTTCAGAGATCTCTAGGGCCAGGCCCCAGGTGGTGTCAATCGTCTGTAGCGCATCTGACTTCAGTGGAACGGGTTCCCAGAAGCTCAGGATCTGGCCCCATTGAGGTCAGTGGCCGCGCGGCCGCTTGACACCAGCTGGGATCCGGCCCAGAGGCTTTGACAGCATAAATTTTTGTGACCTGGTCTCGGGGTGGGGCTCGAGCTGGGCAGAGTTACATTTTCGGAAGGAACCCTAGAAAATCAAACCTGAATCGGCCCTTTATGCTCGCCAGAGGGTGACGTACACGGGGAGGCGAGTGGGGTCTTGTGGGTTCAGAGCAGGGGGTTGGGAGCCAGGACTCCTGGGTTCTCTCCCCAGCTCTGGGAGAGGAGAGGGGTCCAGTGAGTTAGAGCCCCCCTGAGCCAGCCCACTCCGATCACACTTGGGGCAGCTCTCCCTTCCCAGAGCGACCAGCTCAGGGTCTCTGCAGACTCAGGCATGGGTCCCACTCGCCCCTGGCTGGAGAGATTTCTTACACCCATGAGAGCTAGAAGCATTTTTGGCTCTGCAAGCTGAGCGCCTGGAGGTCGACTCCAGCTCGCGGGACGGAAACCGTGGTCAGTTATTTGTGCGTGGCACCCGGCCCTGACTCCGACACTTCTGTAGCTGATTGTAACTCACCCCTGGTCCCCGCTTCCCTCCCAGCTGCCACCTTTGCAGAAGCTGCAGCCCTGAAAGAGGCTGAATTTCCTGTTTTTCACCACGATGCGCAGGGGTGAAAGTGAAGACAGAGCCCCGAGCAACTCGGCACGTTTCAGCCCACCACAGAAACTGCAGAAAGTACCAGTCGCAAATGGACCCTCCCTCATGCTGCTCAGTGCTGCACAGACCCCTCCCCTCTGGGAAAGATCGGGACCCCTGTCATGCCAGGCTCTGCACAGACCTGAACTGAAGGATGACAAAGGGTCTGGACTCCTGGGTTCTCTCCCAGCTCTGCGATGGGAGTGGGGACTAGGGGGTTAGAGTCAGGGGGGCATGGGAGTCTTTTTCTGCTAAACCACACTGAACCAGAACTTAGGATAGAACCCAGGAGTCCTGACTCCCAGCCCTCCCCCCGGCTCCACCTCTCCTCACTCTCTCCCCACAGCTGCAGTGTGAGGATGGTGCCCGTGGGAGCCAGCTGAGGTCACTCAATCAGGGTGAACGGCAAACAGAACGAGGAAGACAAACCCCAAAAGCTGGTGAATATTCCAATCCTGAGATTTACCCAGCCAGCCCCAAACAGCCTCTGTACGAGCTCCCTGGTTACTCAGAAGTCCAAACAACGCAGTCCCCTTAAACTGCCCGGCCTCGTTGCATTTCAGAGCTCTGTTCATTTACAGATCTGTCTAACCAGTCTCTAAAGTTCGGCCTTGGATCAGGTCAGTCTGGGAGTTCATTGATTCTTTCTGGCCCTGTCTCCTTTCTCTGAGATATATTACACTCCTAACGTCACACCCCAAATGCAAAATGGATGCAGGAAGGGATGACGAAACATCGCTGAGTGCATCCCAAGAGCTCCCCACCCTTGGTTCTGATTTACTACAGCTTGTATTGGGTTAGAAGCCGTACCAGTGTAGAACAGAAATGGTTTATCCAAGTCACGTTCAATAACATGATTGAATCTCTTTATAAACTCAAGGTAAAACTTGGTGAGAAGAATAGTAGATTGGATCTGCTGTTGCAGCAGGATTCCCGTATGTCTCGTGTGATCTTGCCAAGAGCTAAAGAAAAGAGCTACTTTATCCATACAAGCTCCGGCAAACGTTTGGAACCCAATTAACATCAACTTAATGTAGATATTACTGTTGTTTATAGTGCAGGAATCTTGGCATTTAGCCATGAAAGCAATATGGTCGTGTTCCTGTTTCCCTTCTCATACAAAAAGAACAGGAGGACTTGCGGCACCTGAGAGACTAACCAATTTATTTGAGCATAAGCTTTCGTGAGCTACAGCTCACTTCATCGGAAAACATTTCTGTACAAAACATTTCTGTATAACGCAGATAAAGACTGTCCGGAGCACGTTTGGTTTTTTAGAAGGAATACGCCGATGGCAAGAGACACGTAATATTTATATATATAAATATACCTCAGGGTGTGAAAATAAAAGATATTAAGCAAAAATTCCTTTCTGTAAAATAATGTTATTCCTCATGACAAAATATCCCAGAGAGGGTAAGGAGCATGACCCAAGATGAGAGAATGAACTGAGGACTGAACCCAGGAGTCCTGGCTCTCAGCCCCCCATCTCCCCTTGCTCTAACCACTAGACCCCACTCCCCTCCCAGCACGGGCCAGAGGAATGCACCCCCCCACCCCCGTCCAGCCCTCGTCCCCAGCCTCTTGCTGCAGCCATCTCAGAAGCTCAGGCCACAAAACTTTCCACCCCCCCCCAGGTGACATTTCCGGAGGATGCTGAGGCTGAGCTGAGCTGGGCCGCGGAGCTCCCCAGAGAGCAGGGACCATGGAGCAGCTGCCAGGCCTGAGCACCGTCCTCTGCGCCGTCCTCCTCATCCCCACCTGGGGAGCAGGTACTAATTTTATGTGTCCATCCATCCACTTACCCCAACCCTAGATCCATCTCTGTGTGTCCATCCATCGACCTACCCAATCCCTAGATCCATCTGTCTGTCCATCTGTCCTTCTACCCCACTCCACTATATTCAGCCCTATCTGTCCATTTACCCTATCCCTAGATCCATCTCTGTCTGTCCTTCCATCCACCTACTCCATCCCTAGATCTATCTGTGTGTGTCCATCCATCCACCTACCTTATCCCTAGATCCATCTCTGTTTACCCATTCAGCCCTACCCCGACATTCATCTCATCTATCTTTTTATCTATGTACCCATCCATCCCACCCCAAAAAGAATATCTATATCTATCTAGATCTAGGGGTGGAGGATGCGTGCATGGATGCATAGATAGATGTGGATATGTCACATCACGTCAATGAGAAGTATTCTGTTTCCATAAAACAAATATTTCATTTCAGTATTGACTCTTCTTAATAATAGCAAATCAAATCAGTCTGGAAATGCAAAATCAAATCATTCCCTTTTGACCCTATCAAAAACGCTTTCTCCCCTACATTTTTAAACCAATTGTCACCCTTTCGATGAGATGGCATTTCCCAAGAGGAAAATGTTCCGTCAGGACAAATTCTGACCCCCTCTGGTTTCAAGCACAAATTGTATGAAGTGGAGGCATGTGTTTGTGGTGTATTTAAAAGGGTTAAAATGACAAGCTGCCAATTTAATTTGTAAGGGGGTTTCCTGGTCCTTGTAAGGGGGAAACCGTTCCATACCTCTCATTGATTTGGTTGCCCTTCTCTGTACCTTTTGCAATTCTAATGTATCTTTACTTGATTTGAGGCGACCAAAACTGCACGCAGGGTCCAAGGTGCGGGCGAAACATGGATTTATATAGAGGCAATAGGATATTTTCTGTCTTTTTATCTCTCCCCTTCCTAATGGATGCTCACAGTCTAGTGACTTTTTGCACTGACGCTGCACATGGAGAGGATGTTTGCAGAGAACTATCCACAACGACTCCAAGATCTCTCTTGAGTGGTAACAGCTAATTGAGACCCCATCAGTTTCTATGTATAGTTGGGATTCTGTTTTCCAATGTGCATGACTTTGCATTTACCATCATTGAGTTTCATCGGCCATTTTGTTGCCCAGTCACCGAGTTTAGTGAGATCCCTTTGTAATTCCTCGCAGTCTGCTTTGGACTTAGCTGTCCTGAGTGATTTGACGTCTAACGTCTCTGTGAGCATCTGCCATGCCCAGAGCAGTGTTGATGTCGGGTCTCTGTTGGGGTGGAAGGAAAGCCCTGTGCAGTGTGTTATCGAGAGTGTTGTGAGCAATAGCAAGGTGGACAGGAATGCACAATTCTTTCCCCTTAGCTTCTTCTCGCTGTGCGGCTAAGGTTTTGGGCGGCTGGGGAGTGTCTTGATACCACTCCTCATCGTTTTCCTTTGCTGCTATAATGTTTATTGCCCTGGTTCACGAAGGTCTCACAGTACGTCAGAGCCCAGCTGTCCTCCGAGCGTCCCCCGGCGAGACCATGAACCTCAGCTGCTCCTTCGAGTACAGATGGGGCAGCGTGGACAAAGTGATCTGGACCATAGCACCCGGGGTTGTGCTGGAATCTTACCATCCCTTCTACAGCGGACGGCTCAGTATGTCCGACCTGGATCTGCTTCGGAAAGGGGAGGCCACACTGACCCTGTCTGAATTGGAGAAGCGGGACTCTGGTCTCTATCAGTGTCATGTCAGCATCGGCCAGAGAGTCAGAGGGACAGGAGCGGGCACCAAGCTGCAGGTGATGAAGAGAAACCAGAGTGACACAGGTGAGGTGCGGAATGGGGGCACGGGGCCTTCGCCCTGTATGGGGTGTCAGCACCGATCCGGCCCCAGGGTGGGGGACTGGCTGGCTCAGGAGGTGGGAATGGGTTACGGGGCTGTCCCCTCTATGGGGCTTTAGTCCAGGAATCTCCTAACCCCTCATTTCTATTGTCTAGGGCTTCCAGGGGGATGTCCACCTACCCTACCCCTAGATCCATCTCTGTCTGTCCATCCATCCACCTACCCCACCCCTAGATCCATCTCTGTGTGTCCATCCATCCACCTACCCCACCCCTAGATCTATCTCTGTCTGTCCGTCTGTCCATCTGCCCCACCCCTAGATCCATCTCTGTCTGTCCATCTGTCCTTCTTCCCCACTCCACTATATTCAGCCCTATCTGTCCATATACCCTATCCCTAGATCCGTCTCTGTCTGTCCATCCATCCACCTACCCCACCCCTAGATCCATCCCTGTGTGTCCATCCATCCACCCACCCCACCCTTAGATCCATCTCTGTGTGTCCATCCATCGACCTACCCCACCCCTAGATCCATCTCTGTCTGCTCATTCAGCCCTACCCCTACATCTCATCTATCTGTTTATCTATGTACCCATCCATCCCACCCCAAAAAGAATATCTAATCTATCTATCTATCTATCAACATAGATCTAGGGGTGGAGGATGAGTGCATGGATGGATGCATTGATAGATAAGGATATGTCCCATCAGGTCAATGAGAAGTATTCTGTTTCCATAAACTAAATTTTTCATTTCAGTATTGACTCCTCTTAATAATATCAAGTCAAACCAGTCTGGAAATGCAAAATCAAATCATTCCCTTTTGACCCTATCAAAAACTCTTTCTCTCCCCCAGTTTTAAAACAATTGTCACCCTGTCGACGAGACGGCATTTCCCAAGAGGAAAACGTTCTGTCAGGACGAATTCTGACCCCTCTAGTTTGAAGCACAAATTGTATAAAGTGGAGGCATGTGTTTGTGGTGTATTTAAAAGGGTTAAAATGACAAGCTGCCACTTTAATTTGTAAGGGGGTTTCCTGGTCCTTGTAAGGGGGAAGCCGTTCCATACCCCTCATTGTTTTGGTTGCCCTTCTCTGTACCTTTTGCAATTCTAATGTATCTTTGCTTGATTTGAGGCGACCAAAACTGCATGCAGGGTCCAAGGTGCGGGTGTACCATGGATTTATATAGAGGCAATAGGATATTTTCTGTCTTTTTATCTCTCCCCTTCTGAATGGATACTCACAGTCTGGTGACATTTTTCACTGCCGCTACACAGTGAGTGGATGTTTGCAGAGAACTATCCACAACGACTCCAAGATCTCTCTTGAGTGGTAACAGCTAATTGAGACCCCATCAGTTTCTATGTATAGTTGGGATTCTGCTTTCCAATGTACATGACTTTACATTTACCACCCTTGAGTTTCATCGGCCATTTTGTTGCCCAGTCCCCGAGTTTAGTGAGATCCCTTTGTAATTCCTCGTAGTCTGCTTTGGACTTAACTGTCCTGAGTGATTTGACATCTAACGTCTCTGTGAGCATCTGCCGTGCCCAGAGCAGTGTTGATGGTGGGTCTTTGTTGGGGTGGAAGTGAAAGCCCTGTGCAGTGTGTTATCGAGAGTGTTGTGAGCAATGGCAAGGTGGACAGGAACGCACATTTCTTCCCCCTTAGCTTCTTCTCTCCGTGCTGCTAAGGTTTTGGGCAGCTGGGGCGTGTCTTGATACCACTCGTTGTCATTTTCCTTTGATGCTATAATGTTTATTGTCCTAGTTCACGAAGGTCTCACAGTGCTTCAGAGCCCCGTTGTCCTCCGAGCGTCCCCCGGCGAGACCGTGAACCTCAGCTGCTCCTTCAAGTACAGACAGGGCACCGTGGCCAAAGCGACGTGGACTAGAGTACCCGGAGTCATACTGGAATCTGACCATCCCTTCTACAGCGGACGGCTCAATATGTCCGACCTGGATCTGCTCCGGAAAGGGGAGGCCACGCTGACCCTGTCGGAGTTGGAGAAGAGGGACTCTGGTCTCTATCAGTGTCAGATCAGCATCCACCAGGGAGAGAGCGGGACAGGAGCGGGCACCGAGCTGCAGGTGATGGGGAGAAACCAGAGTGACACAGGTGAGGTGGGGAATGGGGGCATGGGGTCTTCCCCCTCTGCGGCCCCAGGGCAGGGGACTGGCTGGCTCAAGGGGCTGCGAATCCCCTAACGCTTCTTTCCATCGCCCAGGTAATAAACCTGCCCCAGTAGGGTGCTGTGCCTGGGAGCTCCTGTATCAGGTCGCCATCGCCCTGGGGCTCCTTCTCATCCTCGGCCTGGTAGCCACCCTCCTCCTGAAGAGACGCCGAGGTACCAAACCGGAGCCTTTCCCCCGCTAACCTCCTGTCCCCATGGGCCAGGGCCTCTCCTAATGAACAGATCCTAGTGGCCGTCTGTCCGTTGTGGTCCATGCTGGGTTGTCTGTCCATATAACGAACCCCCCATGTCCTTCCTTCTCCTCCCGTCCCTAGATCTCTGCAGCTTCCCTCTTCACTCCAGACTCTCTCTCACACTCCTCCGTTTTAACGTTCCTTTCTTCTCCCTTCTTCCGCAGCGCCGCCCCCCTCGCAGCCCCGCCAGCGGCAGCCAAAGGTGAGACAATGCAGGCTGGGCCCTGTTCCATACAGTGCTTGGGTCTGGTCTCCGGGTGCCAATAAGGACTGGTACAATACAGTGTGGGGAGAGAACCCAGGAGTCCTTGCTCCCATCCCCCCTGCTCTAACCCCCCAGTCCCCTCCCAGAGCTGGGGAGAGAACCCAGGAGTCCTGACTCCCAACCCCTCCGATCTGGGGTAACACTGTGGGATTTGCTCCCTGGGAGCTACCTAAATTGGCCTGAAACAAGAGACCAGATCTGGGGTGACGGCGTCCTCACAGCGTGTCTGTCCAACACAGGGCCACGGCAGCCGGGGGGCCGAGGAGTGCGAGAGCGTGCAGTACGCAGAGATTAAAATCCAGACTCCAGGACGCAGGGAACACACCTCCAACCATGCCCAGCGGCGCTGAGTCCCTCCGCACCCAGCAGCACCTGAGTCCCTCACACTCACAGCCACGCCGCCAGCAGGGAATTCCCCACAGGAGGAGACCCTCACAGGGTTTGAGGGAGAGCAGAAGAAAATTATGGGTGTGAAGGTCCGTGTGAACCCCAACAAAACCCCACTAGCCCTCTCTACGGCAGGGAATAATCTACTAGGGCATGGTCTGACCCTCAGGAAATGACTTCTCCGGGGCCTCCTGGATATAACTATATCACGTCCCTGTGTGTTATTTCCCTGTCCTCTCCGGAGTGATTGCAACATCTCCCTGTGGAGCGTGACCAGCTGGGGGTAATTAGCGCAGCGTCTGGTCCCTCTTCCTAACTGAGCACGAAGAGAAACGCTCGCCCAGCTCAGCATCGTGTGGGCGGTGGAACTGGTCTGAGCGACCAGCGTGAGTGCTCCAGCCAGCTGGAATGTCTCAAAGAAAGTGATTTTTTTTTGGTCTAAAAATTAAATAATTTCTTTGTGTGAAAAATTGTCTGTTTTCAGCGGTTTTTTGAAAAAATGTGTTTGGGTATAAACTTTTGCTTTTTCTGCCTCACTTCCCTCTTCTCTTCAGTCTCCTTGTCGTGGTCTCCCAGTGGTGATGGTTTCCTTATCGCTCCGTGGGTCCCAGCCCCCTCTCACTGCCCCGAAATGATCCCCCAGTGGATCCCGGAGGGAGCTGCTGACTCCAGGGACTGCTGGAGGAGATCAGCTATCCCAGGGACAGCTGGGAGCTACGTGTCGGTGACAGGATCACTGGGGGGTTTCCACTGTCAGGGAGGAGCTGGAGGTGACGGGGGTGGATTGGGAAAATGGGATGTGCGGGATGAAAAGAGAGAGCATATTACAGAGGGGAGGGGGACAGCACTATAGACAAATAGAGAGTGTATTACAGATGGATGGATGGATGGACGGACAGAGGGCCCTACCACAGACAGATGGATGGAGACAGGGCCGTACCAAAGACAGATGGACAGAGCGATGGATGGATGGACACAGCAATGGGTGGACAGATGCAGACAGGGCCCTACCACAGACAGATGGATGGAGTGGTGGATGGATGGAGAGATGGGTGGATGCAGACAGGGCCTTCTCCACAGACAGATGGATGGAGTGGTGGTTGGACGGAGAGATGGGTGGATGCAGACAGGGCCTTCTCCACAGACAGATGGACAGGATGAATTGCTGACAGACAGACCGAAAGCGCTGAGGACGGATCGTTCCACCCTCTTCCATCCACATCCCCCCTAATAAAACACACGGTGCCAAACCCGCCTACCTTACAGACAGGCCAGCTGTCCCTCTGCTACATCCCAAGGCTGACGGGGAGCTACAAGGAGGTGTGGGGACGGGGACCCCACTCCCCCTGCTCCCGATTCACAGGCCACCCCAGCTCTGAGTAGAGGGGAATCCCCCACAGCTGTGGGTGGTCTGGGGTCCAGGACACACAGAGGAGCGGGGCTGATCCATGCCAGCAGGGGTCGCACATGGTCACAGACACGTACACAGGCCCCTGTCACGTTTAATAGCACAGACGCACATGTAACTCTCCTCCCCCCCTTATCCGGCCCATCTCAGAGGTGCTGACCACAAATGCTTCCACCGGCCCTCGTAGGCTGACGCTTCCGGAGGATGCTGAGGCGGAGCTGAGCGGGCCCCGCGGAGCTGCCCAAGACAGCGGGGACCATGAAGCAGCTGCTAGCTCTGAGCCCCGTCCTCTGCATTGTCCTCCTCATCCCCACCTGGGCAGCAGGTATGTCAGCAACTTTTTGGCTAGCTAGCCTGGGCGTCGGTCTGTCTAGTCCCCCAGCTCCATCTGTCCATCCCTCCCCATCCCCACAGCCGTATCTAGCCATCCCTATACATCCCCATCTATCTAAACTAATCCATCCACCCTCCCCTCTGTTTTCTATCCACCCCTGTGCAGTATCCATCCACCCATCCTTCCCTCCATCAATCCTTCCCTCGACAATACTTGTCCCTCCATCCTTCTCCCCATGGGATCTATCCCTCCCTTCCTGAGATGTCTCTAATCTCTCGCTCCCCACACAAATCTTTAGCATGCTGCAAACAGAGCACGTGGGGCCAGTGTCAACTAGACTGGATTTAACATCGGATTTGCCAACCCAGGGCTGCTGTGCAGACTGGATCGTTCATTTCCGTACTGAATGTGTCACTCACTGGAGAGTGAGAGTTAAGAGATCACATTCCCTGCTGATCTACCCAGAATACAAATGGCTACTTCCCCCAGCTCTTCTAGCTCAAGCTGTAGCAACTTGTGCTTTTAGATTTTGAGGTCCCCAGTTCAATCCGCAGGGTGTTGGCCAAGATGGTGGCCATCAGAAATGCACTAAAATATTCTCATAGCCATTAAGGCCAGAAGGGACCATCATGATCATCTGGTCTGAACTCCTACACCTTGCAGGCCACAGATCCTCACCCACCCACTCCTGTTTTTTCATTCAAACGAAGCTGTCGCAGAAATTCCAGCCGGTTGCAAGAGAGTGCAGATCCCAAATGTTGGAGCGTCTGCCCAGAAACCAGGTGAGTCTGCCACAGAGCTCAGCGATACGGCTCTTGATAAGGTGAGCAAATTACTGGATTTATCCAGCATCTGGGATTGCAGATCTTCCGTGGGGATAGACAGATGGATGTGGATCTAGGGAGCGAGGGACGAGAATGGATGAATGGATTGACAGACATGGATCTAGGAATGAGAGTTTGGATGGACGGATCTAGGACTGGAGATGGGTCTATGACCAGCTGGGTCTACAGATGGATGGAGCTAGGATAGGAGAATAGATGGATGGATCTAGGATCAGAGGATGGGTGGAGGGATGAAGGAGAATCAGGGAACAGAGAGACAGAAACTGCTACTAAACTAGAGAGAGATGGAAGATTAGCTCTACACACAGGAATACAGTGGCTGATGCTCTCTCTAAAGGCCAGGACGGGTCTATCCAGCTGCACGGTGCTGTCTGGTGTATGATGCAGATTCTCTTTCTTCCCTAGCTGGTCTGGGAGTTTCCCAGGAGCCCAGGTCCCTCAACATGACAGCCGGGGAGAACATGACCCTGAGCTGCACCTTCCAGACCAGAGACAGCAAGAGAACCAAGGTGCTTTGGCTCAGGGGATCCGGAGAGGATCTGGAGCTGGATTCTAACCACCCCTTCTACCGGGGGCGGCTCCGTGTGTCCAGGATGGACGAGCACAGACAGGGGAAGGCGACGCTGACCCTGGCTGAGCTGCAGGAGCGGGACTCCGGCCTCTATCAGTGCTGCATCGAACTCGACCGTGGGGAGACAGGGATGGGAGGAGGCACCGAGCTGAGAGTGATGCGGAGAAACCAGAGTGCGACTGGTGAGAGTGAGGGGGGCAGGGAAAGGGGCACGGGGCCTGTCCCCTCCAGGGGGCGTCATCCCAGGAATCTCCTAACCCCTCATTTCTATTGTCTAGGGGCTGCAGGGGAACGTGAGCTCTGTCGGGTCTTTGGGCCCCTCTTTTACCGAGCCATCATCTCCCTGTCATTCGTCGTTCTCTTCTCCCTGGGAATCATCCTCAGCCTGCGGCCTTGGAACGGTACCGCCTCCACGCGGGTTCTGCCTTCACTTCCTGTCCCAAACAGTTACATGGCATCATTGCACGGGCTGGTAACCAGCCCCTGCCCCACCCCAGAGCAGCTGCTTCTCAGCACTGTGCGAGGGATCCCCATGTTACCAGGCGCCACAACCCACTCCAGAGGGGCCGTGTCCCAGCGCCGCGTGAGGGGTCCCTGTATAAACAGCCCCTGCGTTCTACCCCAGAGGTGGAATCAGTCTCTTTCTGGTATTTATTGGGCTCCATCCCCGTAGCGTTTCCCCCCAGTCTGTTCAGTGACGCTCTTGTTCTGTTTCCCAGCTGTCCCCGTGGATCCCGCAGTGGGTGCTGGCTCCAAGCCGCCCCCGGCACCAGGACAGGTGTCTCTTATTTAGCTCCTCAGGGGGCCAGTCACCAGCCGGATTTTCCGAGCTCCAGGTTCAGAAGCCGTCAGACTTCGCTGGACTCTGAGCCACCTGCCGGGGGCTTCTGCGTGGGCGGGGCTTCTCCGCTCTTCTCTGCTTCTGTCTGTGGGTCTGACCTCCACATCATGGGTGTGAGAAGAACAGTAAAGAAAAGGAAATATTTCTCCAGATTCATTCCGTGTTGGACAATATTTTTCCTTTTACGAATGTAAATTACATGGTGTAATGGAGTCAGCTGCCAGAGAAAACCGAATTCTAGAGAAAAGGTACCTGGTTTATACAGGAAAAACCGGTCTGGAGCAGGCTTGATTTGTCAGAAGGAATTTGCCGATTCAAAGAGACACGTGTTGCAAAAATAGATATATTTCAATGTGTGGAAATAAAATCCATTACGTGAAAATTCCTTTATTCACAATCATGTTATTCCTCGTAGAAAATAAATGACAGGGCGGGGAAGGAACATGGCCCAAGATGAGACACTGAACTGAGGACAGAACCCAGGAGTCCTGGCTCCCAGCACCACTGTACCCACTAGGCCCCACTCCTGTCTCAGAGCCGGGGAGAGAACCGAGGAGTCCTGGCTCCCAGACTGTGCCCCCCGTGCTCTAACCATTAGACCCCACTTCCCTCCCAGTGGGGTGCAGCTACGCACACTCACCAGCCAGCCCCTCACACTGTGCATAGCACCCCCCGCCACCCCACATCCATCCCTTGTCCCCGGCCTCTCGCTGCAGCCGTCTCAGAGGTGCTCAAAACAAACCCTTCCACCGGCCTCCCCCGGAGGTGACATTTCCGGAGGATGCTGAGGCTGAGCTGAGCTGGCCCCATGGAGTCGCCCAGAGGGCGGGCCTGAGCCCTGTCCTCTGGATTGTCCTCCTCACCCCCACCTGGGAGCGGGTATGTTGGCAAATCCCCCACCTCATGCATCTTTAGCGCACTGCAAACGGGAAGTGTGGAGCCAGCATAAACTAGACTGGACTGAACATCAGAACATCGAACCCGGGGCTGCTCGGTGGTTGGGTCGTTCATTTTTGACCCATTCCCTGGTGGAACCGTATCTCTCTCTTTCTCGCTGGAATTTATAGAGCTCCATCCCCGTAGCATTTCCCCCCCCAAGAGGTTCAGTGACGCTTTCACTCTGTTTCCCAGATACACCTCCGCGTTCTTATTGGCTGGGCAAAAACGCGCGGGCAGTGGGGCCGGAGGCCCCCTGCCCCCCCAACAATGGCGCCCCTGTCGAGCGGCCCCGGGGAGCGAGCAGAAGGGGCTGTGCAGGAGCAGTGGGTACCTGGGAGCTTTGTCACCCCCTAGTGGCCGCTGCCGTTATCGTTCTCCTTGGTACAGGAAACGGCCTGTGGCTCCGGGCGTCGGGCTCCTGGGTGTGGGCAGAGGCGGATTTACAATCAAACACACAGTGCTCCGGCATGGGGCCCCCCAACTACAAGGGGACCCCGGGCCGGGCAGCCCAGCACCGTCCACGACCCCCTGCGGGGGGACCCTTGCGGGGGCAGAAGCTGCGGGGGAGAGCAGGGAGGGAGCCATTTAAGGGCCGTGCTGGAGGTGTGGCGTGCGGGGCGCTCGCCCAGCTGGTGAGCCGGGCTCCTGCTGGCTCCCGGGGCTCCTGCTGCTGGCTGGTGCTGGCGGCCAGGTGAGGCCCCCACACACCCAGCCCCCTGCCCTCGCTCCTGACCTCCCCACAACCCCAGCCCTGACTCCTGCACCCCCCTCACACACCCCAGCCCCCGACCTCCCTGACTCCTGCACCCCCCCCATCTCCACCTGCACCTCGCGCACCAAACAGAAGCTGCCCCAGGTAAGCGCCCTGCCCCCCAACCCTCTGCCCCAGCCCTGAGCCCCCTCCCGCATCCTAACTCCCTCCCAGAAGCTGCACCCCAACCCCCAGCCTGCTCCTGCACCCTAACTCTCAGACCCCACACCCCAACCCTGAGCCCCCTCCCACACCGTAACTCCAGACCCTGCACCCCAACCCCACCCTGCTCCTGCACCCTAACTCCCTCCCAGACCCTGCACCCCAACCCTGAGCCCCCTCCCACACCCGAACTCCTGGCCCGACCCTGCACCGCAATGGTTTTTTTTATAAAGCGCTCTTATCCAAAGCACTTTACACTAGTTGGCTAACGGTACAAACAATATTTGGAAAGATCGTTAAGTGTCCACCGAGACCCTTAGCAATTTTCAAGTGGTCTGTGAAAAAAAAGTTCGACGACAAAAGCCATCGAGGTCCCTCACTTGATTTTCATTTACTTCCTATTCCTTATACTAGAGGAGGGGGAGGAAGAAAAAAAAGAACGAAAAACAGGGATGGGGGTCACGAAAGCTCATGCTCAAATAAATTGGTTAGTCTCTAAGGTGCCGGGGCCCCAAAAATGAAGCTGAGCACAGGGCCCCACTAACTCTAAATCCGCCACGGGGTGTGGGTGGGTCTGGGGAGGGGACTGTGGCCCCTGCAGGGCTGCTGGTGTGATCCTTCTTCAGGGATCTCTAGGGCCAGGCCCCAGGTGGTGTCAATCGTCTGTAGCGCATCTGACTTCAGTGGAACGGGTTCCCAGAAGCTCATGATCTGGCCCCATTGAGGTCAGTGGCCGCGCGGCCTCTTGACACCAGCTGGGATCCGGCCCAGAGGCTTTGACAGCATAAATTTTTGTGACCTGGTCTCGGGGTGGGGCTCGAGCTGGGCAGAGTTACATTTTCGGAAGGAACCCTAGAAAATCAAACCTGAATCGGCCCTTTATGCTCGCCAGAGGGTGACGTACACGGGGAGGCGAGTGGGGTCTTGTGGGTTCAGAGCAGGGGGTTGGGAGCCAGGACTCCTGGGTTCTCTCCCCAGCTCTGGGAGAGGAGAGGGGTCCAGTGAGTTAGAGCCCCCCTGAGCCAGCCCACTCCGATCACACTTGGGGCAGCTCTCCCTTCCCAGAGCGACCAGCTCAGGGTCTCTGCAGACTCAGGCATGGGTCCCACTCGCCCCTGGCTGGAGAGATTTCTTACACCCATGAGGGCTAGAAGCATTTTTGGCTCTGCAAGCTGAGCGCCTGGAGGTCGACTCCAGCTCGCGGGACGGAAACCGTGGTCAGTTATTTGTGCATCGCACACGGCCCCGACTCCGACACATCTGTCGCTGACTGTAAATCACCCCCCGCCCCGCCTGCAGCTGCCTTTGCACAAGCGGCGGCCTCGCCCGATGCTGAATTTCCTGTTTGTCACCACGACCCCCAGGAGCTCAAGTGCAGACAGAGCCCCGAGCCAATCGGCGCGCTCCGGCCTGCCACAGAAACGGCAGCAAGTACCACAGTAGCAAATGGAGCCCCACTCCCAGGCCCACGGACCCAGGCACGGCACAGGCCCCTCTGACCTGGGGCCTGGGAGCCAGGACTCCTGGGTTCTCTCCCTGGCTCTGGGAGGGGAGTGGGGGCTGGTGGTTAGAGTGGGGGGGGGGCTGGGAGCCAGGACTCCTGGGTTCTCCTCCGGCCCGAGGGGAGTCACCCAGAGGAATAAGCTTAGCCCCAGCAGCCGGCACAGTCAGGCGGGGGGTAAGGAGGATGGAGCCGGGGGCCAGCAGCCTCCCCATGCTCACCTGCCGCCCCTGCTCAGACCCACAGCCCAGGTGAGCCGGGCGCCAGCAGGAACCCAGGGCTGGGGGCCGGGGGTGAGTCAACCCTGACAGCTGGCCCTGCCCCCCGCTCCCTCAGGGGAAGGAACATGGCCCAAGATGAGACACTGAACTGAGGACAGAACCCAGGAGTCCTGGCTCCCAGCACCACTGTACCCACTAGCCCCCACTCCTGTCTCAGAGCCGGGGAGAGAACCGAGGAGTCCTGGCTCCCAGACTGTGCCCCCCGTGCTCTAACCATTAGACCCCACTTCCCTCCCAGTGGGGTGCAGCTACGCACACTCACCAGCCAGCCCCTCACACTGTGCATAGCACCCCCCGCCACCCCACATCCATCCCTTGTCCCCAGCCTCTCGCTGCAGCCGTCTCAGAGGTGCTCAAAACAAACCCTTCCACCGCCCCCCACCCCCCAGAGGTGACATTTCCGGAGGATGCTGAGGCTGAGCTGAGCTGGCCCCACCGAGTCGCCCAAAGAGCAGGGACCATGTTGCTGCTGCCAGCCCTGAGCCCTGTCCTCTGGATTGTCCTCCTCACTCCCACCTGGGAGCGGGTATGTCAGCAAATCCTGGCTAATTTAATCTGTCCACCTGCCCCATCCCTAGATCCATCTCTGTCCATCCGTCCATCTACCCCACCCCTAGATCCAGCTGCATCTGTTCTCTAAGTCTAGATCCTTATCTATCTACTCATCTCACCCCACCACTTCATTTATGTGTTCATCTGTCCATCCTCCATCCCTACAGCATCCATACCGATCTATCTATACATCTGTCCGCCAGCTCCGTCCCTAGATCTTTACCCATCCTTTCATCTAACCCCACCCCTAGCTCCGTGTCTGTCTACCTAGCCCCATGTACACCCATCTATCCACTCTAACCCACCTCCTTCTGCAGGATCTCCCCATTTCTCTGCGGTCTTGACCCATCCCTCCCACCCACAGTGTCTGTCCGTCCATCCCTCCCGCCTCAAGATCCCCTCATGCACCTCTAATGCATCACAAACAGGAAATGTGGAGCCAGCATCAGCTAGACTGGACTGAACATTGGAACATCGAACCCGGGGCTGCTCGGTGGTTGGGTCATTCATTTTTGACCCGTTCCCTGGGGGAATCAGAATCTCTCTCCCTCTCTCTCTCTCTCTCTGGTATTTATAGGGCTCCCCGTAGCATTCCCCCCCCCCCCGCCCCCAGTAGGTTCAGTGACGCTCTCGTTCTGTTTTCCAGGTGTGCCCATGGATCCCGCACCTGAAAAATCTAGGGGTTTTTTTGCAGATAATAACTTAGAAATTAGACACAGTGCTCCTGTCAGCTAGTTCCTATATAAAAAAAGGAAACACCAAGTAATGTTCAGATGACGTGTAATTTCAGAACAGGAAACCACGTCTGAAATTCTTCCAAACTGCAGCAGTGTGGGTATCACACCCGGGCCTGTTTCAACTCAGGAAACTGGCACCCCGAGCGAATGAATTTCCTGCTAAAGTGAAGAGCGCCATGAGGTGGCGGGTTACGGGATTCGTAAGAACAGACTGGGCAGAATCGGGTTGCCAGATTTCTACTGCATGAATAGCCCAAAGTCACTTAAAAGCTAGCCCCACGGTAGCCCAATCTGTTCATTGAAACAAAGTTTTTTTTTATGAACGTATTGGTCTGTACCTTTAGAAAGAATCACTATCTAGGGTATTAATAAAGGCTGGATGTTACCAGCATTGACCTATAACGAACAAGTTTTGGCAGCCAAATCTTACAAACTGTTCAGATTGGCTCGGGTTTCTGTGCATGGAAGGTTTATACAAATAGTGATGATAAATACAAAGGACTCAGTAGGAAGGAGGTTTCCAGTGTGTTAAGAGCACCGCAATGAAATCCACTGTTGCTACTCAAGTCTGTGAGACTCTCCTGTGCCCTCAGAAATATTAAAGCACACAGGAGCTACGAATATTTACCAGCCGGATGAGAAGGAGATGTAGAAGACAACTGCAAAATGTCTCCTTGAGGGCAGCAGTCAAGGGCAGCAGCGCCTCAAAAGGTATCTGAGAAAAGGTCCTAGAAAACTGCAGCCCCACTCTGGGGAGATTTGGTCAAATCCCGGCATTCACAGAGGAATCGGTGTTTCTGTGCCACGGCCCGTGGACCTGACCCAAAGCCCATTGTGGCCCAATTCGAGGTCTAGGTGCGTGGCTGGTTTGTCTGCGGGTGAATCTGGCCCCGAGCGGGGGGCGCTGTCCTCAGGCAGCCAGGACTGGCCCCATTGCCCCAGGGCGGCGCTAGGGGCCTGTGTAGCCTATAGCTCCGTCCCGCCCCCCCCGTACTACGCGCTCTCTGTCTTCACCCCGTTTTCCCTTTGACCCCCATCATCTCCAGCTCTGCCTGCGCACCGGTCTCCGCCCTGACAATGGAAAGCCCTGGATGGTCCTGCAGCTCCCAGCTCACTGCCAGCTGCCCCTGGGATACCTGCCCTCCTCTGGCGGCCCCCGGGGCCAGCAGCTCCCTCTGGGGTCCACCGGGGGATCGTTCCAGGGCCGCGAGAGGGGGCTGCGACCCACAGAGCCGTGAGGACACCACCACCCCCTGCCCCCTCCCCTCTTTGCACAGGGGCAGATCATTCGTCGCTGGAGGGCCTGTGCCCCCTTCCCCCCATTTGCACTGGAAGATCAACTCCCTCCTCCCTCCTTTGCACTGGGGGGGCAGCCCCGGTTGCTGGCTCCGCTGTGCGCCATGGGGTCCGTTTTGCTCATCCCTCACCGGAATGTGAATTAGCACCAAGCGGGTCGGGTTAGTAAATTAACTAGTCCCCTAAAGAGTCATTATGAATATTTTAATTAGACCTTAATTCCTAGGTGTATTTCGACTACATAACGAGCTTAGGGTGAGATAAAATATTGTTAGTTAATGAAGTGAAATTTGGGTAACATCACATAGTTCTTAGCAGTTAATATTTTTAATTTTTTTTTTCTTAATTTTCTCCTTGAAATGGGTAAAAAAGACGCTACTGGACGGGGTTTGAGGGGAAACGGCACGCTGGGAAATATGCAAATTAGTTAAACGGCCGCAACGACAGAAGGCTGTGGGGACAGGCGCCTCGCGCTGCCAGGCAGCGGCCGTTAGGGGGCGTGGGAAGGGTAGTTGGGGGGCACGATACGTACGCATGCGCTGTGCTAACCCCTCGGTGGGCCACCGGGGTGCGCATGCGCCTGATTTCAGTTTCGGTTCCCTCCAGAGTCGGCGGCACGTGCGCCGACTCGTTTGGTTTCACTGCGTTCCAGTGCGCATGCGTCTACCCCTCCCTCTCACAGGGATTATTCCTGAGTGCGCATGCGTGAAACCAGCTTTGCCGCCCCTTGAGTGCACAAGATTCGCATGGGCAGTCGCCATTCCGGGGCCGCTCAATACGCATGCGCGCTGACCGCTCTTCCTTGCCCAGAGTAACGAGCCGGCGGGAAGCCGCCTCCGAGCCTCCTTCCCGATTGAGCATGCGCATCCAAATCCCGCGCGGCTTCCCGGCCCCCAATGCGCATGTCTGGAGCAGAACCCCGCGGCTGCGCACTGCTCTCCGAGCGGCGGCCGCCCTCTCGCGCCACTGCCGCGGCGGATCTAACGCGCGTGCGCTTCCAGCGCCCGGCGCCTTTTAATGGTCCCCAGGGACATAGCCCCGCCCCCCCAGGGACATAGCCCCGCCCCCACCCCTGAGACACTTAACCCCGCCCCCAGGGACCGAGCCCTAGCCAGCTCCCCCTCCGGGGCCAAGCCCCGCCCCCAGTGACTTAGCTCCGCCCCCAGGGACCCAGCCCCGCCCCCCAGGGACCCAGCCCCGCCCCCACCCCGAGACACTTAACCCCGCCCCCAGGGACCGAGCCCTAGCCACCTCCCCCTCCGGGGCCAAGCCCCGCCCCCAGGGACTTAGCTCCGCCCCCCGGGACCCAGCCCCGCCCCCCAGGGACCCAGCCCCGCCCCCACCCCGAGACACTTAACCCCACCCCCTAGGGCCTCCTGCCCCCCGGGATCCCAGCTCAGCTCCCCCCCATGGCCCCAGCTCCCCCCCCCCGGGCTGCCTGCCCCCCAGAGACACAGTCCTGCTCCAACCCTCCCCTGGGCCCCAGCCCCCCAGGGCCCCAATCCTGCACCCCCAAGAGCCAGACCTGCCCCTGCCCCCCCCAGGACGCTAGTGACCCCCCCCGTGAGGATCACCACTCAGGGCCCTTCATGCGCCGGGTAAAGGCTCTGCGGCGTCGGAGCCGGGGGGGGGGCGCGGGGTAAAGGCTCTGCGGCGTCGGAGCCGGGGGGGGGGCGCGGAGTAAAGGCTCTGCGGCGTCGGAGCCGGGGGGGGGGCGCGGGGTAAAGGCTCTGCGGCGTCGGAGCCGGGGGGGGGCGCGGAGTAAAGGCTCTGCGGCGTCGGAGCCGGGGGGGGGGCGCGGGGTAAAGGCTCTGCGGCGTCGGAGCCGGGGGGGGGGCGCGGGGTAAAGGCTCTGCGGCGTCGGAGCCGGGAGGGGGGGCGCGGGGTAAAGGCTCTGCGGCGTCGGAGCCGGGGGGGGGCGCGGAGTAAAGGCTCTGCGGCGTCGGAGCCGGGCAGGGGGCACGTGGGGTAAAGGCTTTACGGCGTCGGAGCCGGGAGGGGGGGCGTGGGGTAAAGGCTCTTCGGCGTCGGAGCCGGGCAGGGGGGACGCGGGGTAAAGTCTCTGCGGCGTCGGAGCCGGGCAGGGGGCACGTGGGGTAAAGGCTCTGCGGCGTCGGAGCCGGGAGGGGGGGTGCGGGGTAGACGCTCTGCGGCGTCGGAGCCGGGAGGGGGGGCGCGGGGTAAAGGCTCTGCGGCGTCGGAGCCGGGAGGGGGTGCGCGGGGTAAAGGCTCTGCGGCGTCGGAGCCGGGAGGGGGGGTGCGGGGTAGACGCTCTGCGGCGTCGGAGCCGGGCGGGGGGGCGCGGGGTAAACGCTCTGCGGCGTCGGAGCCGGGAGGGGGGGCGCGGGGTAAACGCTCTGCGGCGTCGGAGCCGGGGGGGGGCGCGGAGTAAAGGCTCTGCGGCGTCGGAGCCGGGCGGGGGGGCGCGGGGGTAAACGCTCTGCGGCGTCGGAGCCGGGGGGGGGCGCGGAGTAAAGGCTCTGCGGCGTCGGAGCCGGGAGGGGGGGCGCGGGGTAAAGGCTCTGCGGCGTCGGAGCCGGGAGGGGGGGCGCGGGGTAAAGGCTCTGCGGCGTCGGAGCCGGGGGGGGGCGCGGAGTAAAGGCTCTGCGGCGTCGGAGCCGGGCAGGGGGCACGTGGGGTAAAGGCTTTACGGCGTCGGAGCCGGGAGGGGGGGGCGTGGGGTAAAGGCTCTTCGGCGTCGGAGCCGGGAGGGGGGGTGCGGGGTAAACGCTCTGCGGCGTTGGAGCCGGGAAGGGGGCACGTGGGGTAAAGGCTCTGCGGCGTCGGAGCCGGGAGGGGGGGTGCGGGGTAAACGCTCTGCGGCGTTGGAGCCGGGAAGGGAACACTGGGGAACAGATTATCACATACAGAGATAAGCCCGACTGGTGCAAAGGGCTTTGGAATATTCTTGCTTGGAAATGAACCCCAATAAACGTTGCATTGTCTGCGCTTAGGACTTCTGGTCTTCTGCTTCCTGTCTGCATGACAAGAACCAGGGGAGGGGGTGAAGGGGAAAGCCCTCTGCAAAGCCACCCAAGACAGCGGGGACCATGGAGCAACTGCAGCCCTGAGCCCCGTCCTCTGCGTCCTCCTCTTCATCCCCACTTGGCCAGCAGGTATGTCGGCAAATCCTGGCTAGCTAGCCTGGGGGTCGGTCTGTCTACTCCCCCAGATCCATCTGTCCGTCCCTCCCCATCCCCACAGCCATATTGAGCCATCCCCATACATCCCCATCTATCTAAACTAATCCATCCACCGTCCCCTCGGTTATCTATCCATCCCTGTGCAGTATCCATCCACCCATCCTTCCCTCTATCTATCCATCCAGCCTTCCCTCGACAATATGTCCCTCCATCCTTCCCCCCACAGGATCTATCCCTCCCAGGGCCATCCTTAGGCATATGCAGCATATGCACCCAAAAATTTGGGGCACCCCTGGGTCTTAATGTCCTCCCTCCTGCCTCTTCCTATCCCTTTTTGACCCTTCCTGTAGGCTCCCACCACAGCTGGCTGCTGCTGCAGCCTGGTGAGTCTTCCTCCAGAGGGGATCCAATACTTAAAAGTGAAAAAGCCTCCAGCCTGCCAGACCTATTAGCACAACATTGAAACTGTTAAAGAGCCATTCATGGGGTAATGAAGCCATGTGACAGGCATTTGCCAATCCGCAGGTATATACGGTTAGTTTCTGAATTTACTGACCAAAACAGTTGTGCATTACTGTAATATTTACTCGGAACTTGTTAGTCTACAGGACCTTACTTTAAAATTTACTTTAAAAATATTTAATTAGTGTGTCGCTGAAGATTGTAAAATCACATCTCTAAAAAATCCTTGCATAGATTTATAGATGCACCATCTGAGTATTCATCTTTAGCCTTAAATGCTTGGATCTTCAGACATATAGTTTTTTAAATAAATCCTTCAAAAGACCACCCTTCTCTAAAATACACATTTTAATGACTATAGGACAAAAAACTTGCTTCCAAAGTCTTCCTGTCCTTTCTGTCCATCCCATTCTCCCTTCACCCCCCCTGGTGAAGAACGCCCTTAACACCCCTTTCCTTCCAGATAGCTGGACAAACGAGTTTCCCTTTCTTCTGACTATCTGATGAACTAGTTTTAAGAGAACGCTCCAGCAAAATCAGTACCTTAGTAAGATATAAAATCCTTTGTTATGCCTAAAATCTTTGGAAACATGTTTTTTAAAGTTGGTGAAATTTCATAAACACGTCTATTGTTATGGAGATCACACAAAGTAAATTAGTGTTCCCTTTTTCTAAAAGGAGTGAACGTTGTTATGAACACACGAAACCTCTGTGATCAATTAATTTAAAATAATGTCTTTGTGTCAGTGAGTTAAATATGTAGTAATCTGGAATGATTACTTTCTGAAGGCTTAAGAGTACATTTAGAATATAAATCAGGTTAGAAATACTGAATAAGAAAATGTAAAACAGAGAAGAGCTGCCTCATGTATCCCATAATATTTAACGCTGTGTTCAGCAGGGCAGCTGACTCACCCTTACTACAAAGCTTTTGCAAATAAATCTCTGACAAACTTCAGGATATATCAAAATCTCTGTGACTGACATTTTTTATTCCCAAATGTAGTGCTTTTAATTAGGTACCTTCTGCATGTCCAGTCTTCACCATCGGGCCTGCAGTGGGAAACATGCTCCATTTTCTTTAGAAAGAAATGGCGGAAGAGTGGTCTTTTCAAATGTCATTTGCTTCATTTGAGTTCAGGGATTTGGCTGGAAGGGGATGAGCAGGGAAGAGCGGAGGGAAACAGTGGGGAGAGGGCGGGGCCTGGGCAGAGTGGGGGCGGGGCCTGGGGCAGAGCAGGGGTGGAGTATGGGCAGGGCCACAGGTGGGCTGGGGAACAAGCCTCCCCAAGTGGCAGCTTCACCCCCACCCACGACAGCAGGTAAGAGTGGGTCGGCTCCCGCACACCCAGTATGCGCTGCAGTGTCTTAGGCAGGGGCCGTATTCACAGAGCCGAATGAACCGGCACCGCGCATTCTGCATGAGGCAGAGGGTCCGGGGGTCTCTGCGGGGAACCGTGACGCTCCGCCGCCGTGAGGCAGGCCAGGCGCCTCGGTGTCCTTTGCTGCCTCATCCCTCCCCCCGCAGGGCTGCTGTCAGGCCTAGGGGCACTAGTTTAATAATACTGCGTAGGGCCCCATAAATCCTAAGGACGGCCCTGGGTAGCACCATGCTGAGCTAGTGACCCTTCCTGGGGGTGTAGGAGGAGAGGGAGGCGGGTTAGGGGCAGCAGGGAGACCCTGTAGCCTGGGAGCGTTAAGGAGACAGACTCATTAATTTCAGCAACTGCATGTATCCTGACAGGGTGAATCGGGGCAAAAAGTTGGGGCCAGATCCCAGCTGGTGTCAAGCAGCCACACCTGCACTGACCTCAGTGGGGCCAGGTACTAAGTCTCTGTAAATCAGTTCCATTGAAGTCAGAAAAGCTAAAGACGATTGACACCAACTGGGGGTCTGGCCCCTTGGACTCCGATGGAGCTACAGCTGATTGACACAAACTGGGGCTCTGGTCCCATTGCTTCCAGTGGAGCACGGGCCAGCTGACCCCAGCTGGGATCTGGCCCCATTGACTTAGATGGAGCTAGAACCGATTGACCCCGCTTGCTGACTGTTTCTCCTGCGCTCTCTCTCTGCCTCCCTCCGCTGCTGTGTTCTCCTTGGGTTTCTGCATCTTCTCCCTCTGCTGCTGGACAGGACAGGACAGTGTCCTGCAGCTCCATCAGCTCTCCATTCGGCTGTCGGACAGCTCAGGGAAGCTTCTCTCTGCTTTTCTCTCCTTCTCCTCACCGTCCACTCGCTCTCCACCTACCCCTTGGCTGTCTGCTGACACACTGACTTTTATACGGCCCTGTCAGGACTGTCTTGCGCATGACAACTGCCCACATTCCAAACGGTCCGTTCTGTTTTTACCCTGCAGACGTTGTGTACCTCAGAGTTATGATCTGCTGACCTTTCCCCTACTTCGGTTTTCCTGCCAATTCTATTTTTAGAGCTCTGTGACCTGCAGCTTCAAATTGAGGAGAGATTCTTGCTTACTTAAAATGGACGCTAGGGGAAGTGTATTTGTTTCATGTCCCGCAGGATTTAAAGGAGGGCGGGTGAAACTGGGGTTAACGCTTCAAAGAGAGGGGAAGACAGTGGAAGTGGATCTCAGTGAGGGCAGAAAGAAACCGGAAGTGGCATCGACCCCTCTAACATAAACAAACAACTTGCCCATAGTTCTTTATGGGGTCCGGGTGGGAAACAGGAGCTGCGTTGGAAGGTTCCGGGATGTATTTGGGGGGTATCAGAAAGGGAGTGAGTCCCCTTCCCCAGGTCAGGGACAATGGGGAGGTGGGGGGGCAGGGGAGAAAAGTGCGGGAGGGACAAAAATCCCACAAAAATGGCAAATACCGAAAGGGGAAAAAAATCAGAGACCAATTTCCCCCCTGGTGTTTCAATTACTTCTCGACATTGCTGGTTGATTTTCCCCAGTGATTTATATTCAGTTCCTTCTTTTTCTCTCTTTTTTCCTTCTCCCCCCACTCATCATTTTAAAAAACAACATTTGCAGGGGGGGCAAAATTCCAATTTACAGGGGAGAAAAGATTTTCATGAAAAAAAATATTGTTTTGTGGGGGAGGGGGGAGGGAAGTGTCCCCATTTTCAGGAATAAAATGAAACATTTTCACGGGGGGGGGGAGGACAGGGAAATAACACACAGGGACGTGATATAGTTATAGCTCAGGAGGCCCCAGAGAAGGCATTTCCTGAGGGTCAGACCATGCCCTAGTCGATTATTCCCTGCCGTAGAGAGGGCTAGTGGGGTTTTGTTGGGGTTCACAGGGACCTTCACACCCATAATTTTCTTCTGCTCTCCCTCAAACCCTGTGAGGGTCTCCTCCTGTGGGGAATTCCCTGCTGGCGGCGTGGCTGTGAGTGTGAGGGACTCAGGTGGTGCTGGGTGCGGAGGGACTCAGCGCCGCTGGGCGTGGTTGGAGGTGTGTTCCCTGCGTCCTGGAGTCTGGAATTTAATCTCTGCGTACTGCACGCTCTCGCTCTCCTCGGCCCCCCGGCTGCCGTGGCCCTGTGTTGGACAGACACACTGTGAGGACGCCGTCACCCCAGATCTGGTCTCTTAATTCAGGCCAATTTAGGCAGCTCCCAGGGAGCAAATCCCACAGTGTTACCCCAGATTGGAGGGGTTGGGAGTCAGAACTCCTGGGTTCTATCCCCAGCTCTGGGAGGGGACTGGAGACTATGGGGTTAGAGCAGGGGGGATGGGAGCCAGGACTCCTGGGTTCTCTCCCCTCACTGTATTGTACCAGTCCTTATTGGCACCCGGAGACCAGACCCAAGCACTGTATGGAACAGGGCCCAGCCTGCATTGTCTCACCTTCGGCTGCCGTTGGCGGGGCTGCGAGGGGGGCAGCGCTGCGGAAGAAGGGAGAAGAAAGGAACGTTAAAACGGAGGAGTGTGAGAGAGAGTCTGGGGTGAAGAGGGAAGCTGCAGAGATCTAGGGACGAGAGGAGAAGGAAGGACATGGGGGGTTCGTTATATGGACAGACAACCCAGCATGGACCACAACGGACAGACGGCCACTAGGATCTGTTCATTAGCAGAGGCCCTGGCCCATGGGGACAGGAGGTTAGCGGGGGGAAGGCTCCGGTTTGGTACCTCGGCGTCTCTTCAGGAGGAGGGTGGCTACCAGGCCGAGGATGAGAAGGAGCCCCAGGGCGATGGCGACCTGATACAGGAGCTCCCAGGCACAGCACCCTACTGGGGCAGGTTTATTACCTGGGCGATGGAAAGAAGCGTTAGGGGATTCTCAGCCCCTTGAGCCAGCCAGTCCCCTGCCCTGGGGCCACAGAGGGCGAAGGCTCCATGCCCCCATTCCCCACCTCACCTGTGTCACTCTGGTTTCTCCCCATCACCTGCAGCTCGGTGCCCGCTCCTGTCCCGCTCTCTCCCTGGTGGATGCTGATGTGACACTGATAGAGACCAGAGTCCCGCTTCTCCAACTCCGACAGGGTCAGCGTGACCTCCCCTTTCCGGAGCAGATCCAGGTCGGACATATTGAGCCGTCCGCTGTAGAAGGGATGGTGAGATTCCAGTATGACTCCGGGTACTCTAGTCCACGTCGCTTTGGCCACGGTACCCTGTCTGTACTTGAAGGAGCAGCTGAGGTTAACGGTCTCGCCGGGGGAAGCTCGTAGGACAGCGGGGCTCTGAAGCACTGTGAGACCTTCGTGAACTAGGACAATAAACATTATAGCATCAAAGGAAAATGACAACGAGTGGTATCAAGACACTCCCCAGCTGCCTAAAACCTTAGCAGCACGGAGAGAAGAAGCTAAGGGGAAAGAAATGTGCGTTCCTGTCCACCTTGCCATTGCTCACAACACTCTCGATAACACACTGCGCAGGGCTTTCCCTTCCACCCCAACAGAGACCCACCATGAACACTGCTCTGTGCAAGGCAGATGCTCACAGAGACGTTAGATGTCAAATCACTCAGGACAGCTAAGTCCAAAGCAGACTGCGAGGAATTACAAAGGGATCTCACTAAACTCGGGGACTGGGCAACAAAATGGCCGATGAAACTCAAGGGTGGTAAATGTAAAGTCATGCACATTGGAAAACAGAATCCCAACTATACATACAATCAGATGGGGTCTCAATTAGCTGTTACCACTCAAGAGAGATCTTGGAGTCCTTGTGGATAGTTCTCTGCAAACATCCACTCACTGTGTAGCGGCAGTGAAAAATGTCACCAGACTGTGAGTATCCATTCAGAAGGGGAGAGATAAAAAGACAGAAAATATCCTATTGCCTCTATATAAATCCATGGTACACCCGCACCTTGGACCCTGCATGCAGTTTTGGTCACCTCAAATCAAGTAAAGATACATTAGAATTGCAAAAGGTACAGAGAAGGGCAACCAAAACAATGAGGGGTATGGAACGGTTTCCCCCTCACAAGGACCAGGAAACCCCCTTACAAATTAAATTGGCAGCTTGTCATTTTAACCCTTTTAAATACACCACAAACACATGCCTCCACTTTATACAATTTGTGCTTCAAACTAGAGGGGTCAGAATTCGTCCTGACAGAACGTTTTCCTCTTGGGAAATGCCGTCTCGTTGACAGGGTGACAATTGTTTTGAAACTGGGGGAGAGAAAGAGTTTTTGATAGGGTCAAAAGGGAATGATTTGATTTTGCATTTCCAGACTGGTTTGACTTGATATTATTAAGAGGAGTCAATACTGAAATGAAAAATTTATTTTATGGAAACAGAATACTTCTCATTGACCTGATGGGACATATCCTTATCTATCAATGCATCCATCCATGCACTCATCCTCCACTCCTAGATCTATGTTGATAGATAGATAGATAGATTAGATATTCTTTTTGGGGTGGGATGGATGGATACATAGATAAACAGATAGATGAGATGTAGGGGTAGGGCTGAATGAGTAGACAGAGATGGATCTAGGGGTGGGGTAGGTCGATGGATGGACACACAGAGATGGATCTAAGGGTGGGGTGGGTGGATGGATGGACACACAGGGATGGATCTAGGGGTGGGGTAGGTGGATGGATGGACAGAGACGGATCTAGGGATAGGGTATATGGACAGATAGGGCTGAATATAGTGGAGTGGGGAAGAAGGACAGATGGACAGACAGAGATGGATCTAGGGGTGGGGCAGATGGACAGACGGACAGACAGAGATGGATCTAGGGGTGGGGTAGGTGGATGGATGGACAGACAGAGATGGATCTAGGGGTGGGGTAGGTGGATGGATGGACACACAGAGATGGGTCTAGGGGTAGGGTAGGTGGACATCCCCCTGGAAGCCCTAGACAATAGAAATGAGGGGTTAGGAGATTCCTGGACTAAAGCCCCATAGAGGGGACAGCCCCGTAACCCATTCCCACCTCCTGAGCCAGCCAGTCCCCCACCCTGGGGCCGGATCGGTGCTGACACCCCATACAGGGCGAAGGCCCCGTGCCCCCATTCCGCACCTCACCTGTGTCACTCTGGTTTCTCTTCATCACCTGCAGCTTGGTGCCCGCTCCTGTCCCTCTGACTCTCTGGCCGATGCTGACATGACACCGATAGAGACCAGAGTCCCGCTTCTCCAATTCAGACAGGGTCAGTGTGGCCTCCCCTTTCCGAAGCAGATCCAGGTCGGACATACTGAGCCGTCCGCTGTAGAAGGGATGGTAAGATTCCAGCACAACCCTGGGTGCTATGGTCCAGATCACTTTGTCCACGCTGCCCCATCTGTACTCGAAGGAGCAGCTGAGGTTCATGGTCTCGCCGGGGGACGCTCGGAGGACAACGGGGCTCTGAAGCACTGTGAGACCTTCGTGAACCAGGGCAATAAACATTATAGCAGCAAAGGAAAACGACGAGGAGTGGTATCAAGACACTCGCCAGCCGCCCAAAACCTTAGCCGCACAGCGAGAAGAAGCTAAGGGGAAAGAATTGTGCATTCCTGTCCACCTTGCTATTGCTCACAACACTCTCGATAACACACTGCACAGGGCTTTCCTTCCACCCCAACAGAGACCCGACATCAACACTGCTCTGGGCACGGCAGATGCTCACAGAGACGTTAGACGTCAAATCACTCAGGACAGCTAAGTCCAAAGCAGACTGCGAGGAATTACAAAGGGATCTCACTAAACTCGGTGACTGGGCAACAAAATGGCCGATGAAACTCAATGATGGTAAATGCAAAGTCATGCACATTGGAAAACAGAATCCCGACTATACATAGAAACTGATGGGGTCTCAATTAGCTGTTACCACTCAAGAGAGATCTTGGAGTCCTTGTGGATAGTTCTCTGCAAACATCCACTCACTGGGCAGCGTCAGTGAAAAAAGTCACTAGACTGTGAGTATCCATTAGGAAGGGGAGAGATAAAAAGACAGAAAATATCCTATTGCCTCTATATAAATCCATGTTTCGCCCGCACCTTGGACCCTGCGTGCAGTTTTGGTCGCCTCAAATCAAGTAAAGATACATTAGAATTGCAAAAGGTACAGAGAAGGGCAACCAAAACAATGAGAGGTATGGAACGGTTTCCCCCTTACAAGGACCAGGAAACCCCCTTACAAATTAAATTGGCAGCTTGTCATTTTAACCCTTTTAAATACACCACAAACACATGCCTCCACTTCATACAATTTGTGCTTGAAACCAGAGGGGGTCAGAATTTGTCCTGACGGAACATTTTCCTCTTGGGAAATGCCATCTCATCGAAAGGGTGACAATTGGTTTAAAAATGTAGGGGAGAAAGCGTTTTTGATAGGGTCAAAAGGGAATGATTTGATTTTGCATTTCCAGACTGATTTGATTTGCTATTATTAAGAAGAGTCAATACTGAAATGTAATATTTGTTTTATGGAAACAGAATACTTCTCATTGACGTGATGTGACATATCCATATCTATCTATGCATCCATGCACGCATCCTCCACCCCTAGATCTAGATAGATATAGATATTCTTTTTGGGGTGGGATGGATGAGTACATAGATAAAAAGATAGATGAGATGGATGTCGGGGTAGGGCTGAATGGGTAAACAGAGATGGATCTAGGGATAAGGTAGGTGGATGGATGGACACACACAGATAGATCTAGGGATGGAGTAGGTGGATGGATGGACAGACAGAGATGGATCTAGGGATAGGGTAAATGGACAGATAGGGCTGAATATAGTGGAGTGGGGTAGAAGGACAGATGGACAGACAGATGGATCTAGGGATTGGGTAGGTCGATGGATGGACACACAGAGATGGATCTAGGGTTGGGGTAAGTGGATGGATGGACACATAAAATTAGTACCTGCTCCCCAGGTGGGGATGAGGAGGACGGCGCAGAGGACGGTGCTCAGGGCTGGCAGCTGCTCCATGGTCCCTGCTCTCTGGGGAGCTCCGCGGCCCAGCTCAGCTCAGCCTCAGCATCCTCCGGAAATGTCACCTGGGGGGGGGGGTGGAAAGTTTTGTGGCCTGAGCTTCTGAGATGGCTGCAGCAAGAGGCTGGGGACGAGGGCTGGACGGGGGCGGGGGGGGTGCATTCCTCTGGCCCGTGCTGGGAGGGGAGTGGGGTCTAGTGGTTAGAGCAAGGGGAGATGGGGGGCTGAGAGCCAGGACTCCTGGGTTCAGTCCTCAGTTCATTCTCTCATCTTGGGTCATGCTCCTTACCCTCTTTGGGATATTTTTTCATGAGGAATAACATTATTTTACAGAAAGGAATTTTTGCTTAATATCTTTTATTTTCACACCCTAAGGTATATTTATATATATAAATATTACGTATCTCTTGCCATCAGCGTATTCCTTCTAAAAAACCAAACGTGCTCCGGACAGTCTTTATCTGCGTTATACAGAAATGTTTTGTACAGAAATGTTTTCCGACGAAGTGAGCTGTAGCTCACGAAAGCTTATGCTCAAATAAATTGGTTAGTCTCTCAGGTGCCACAAGTCCTCCTGTTCTTTTTGTATGAGAAGGGAAACAGGAACACGACCATATTGCTTTCATGGCTAAATGCCAAGATTCCTGTACTATAAATAACAGTAATATCTACATTAAGTTGATGTTAATTGGGTTCCAAACGTTTGCCGGAGCTTGTATGGATAAAGTAGCTCTTTTCTTTAGCTCTTGGGAAGATCACATGAGACATACGGGAATCCTGCTGCAACAGCAGATCCAATCCACTATTCTTCTCACCAAGTTTTACCTTGAGTTTATAAAGAGATTCAATCATGTTATTGAACGTGATTTGGATAAACCATTTCTGTTCTACACTGGTACGGCTTCTAACCCAATACTTGCTGTAGTAAATCAGAACTAAGGGTGGGGAGCTCTTGGGATGCACTCAGCGATGTTTTGTCATCCCTTCCTGCATCCATTTTGCGTTGGGGGTGTGAAGTTATGACTGTAATATATCTCATTGAAAGGTGACAGGGCCAGAAAGAGTCAATGAACTCCCAGACTGACCTGATCCATGGCCGAACTTTAGAGGCTGCTTAGACAGATCTGTAAATGAATAGAGCTTTGAAATGCAACGAGACCGGGCAGTTTAAGGGAACTGCGTTCTTTGGGCTTCTGAGTAACCAGGGAGGTTGTACAGAGGCTGTTTGGGGCTGGCTGGGTAAATCTCAGTATTGGAATATCCACCAGCTGTTGGGGTTTGTCTTCCTCGTTCTGTGTGCCATTTACCCTGATTGAGTGACCTCAGCTGGCTCCCACGGGCACCATCCTCACACTGCAGCTGTGGGGAGAGAGTGAGGAGAGGTGGAGCCGGGGGGAGGGCTGGGAGTCAGGACTCCTGGGTTCTATCCTAAGTTCTGGTTCAGTGTGGTCTAGCAGAAAAAGACTCCCATGCCCCCCTGACTCTAACCCCCTAGTCCCCACTCCCATCGCAGAGCTGGGAGAGAACCCAGGAGTCCAGACCCTTTGTCATCCTTCAGTTCAGGTCTGTGCAGAGCCTGGCACGACAGGGGTCCCGATCTTTCCCAGAGGGGAGGGGTCTGTGCAGCACTGAGCAGCATGAGGGAGGGTCCATTTGTGACTGGTACTTTCTGCAGTTTCTGTGGTGGGCTGAAACGTGCCGAGTTGCTCGGGGCTCTGTCTTCACTTTCACCCCTGCGCATCGTGGTGAGAAACAGGAAATTCAGCCTCTTTCAGGGCTGCAGCTTCTGCAAAGGTGGTAGCTGGGAGGGAAGCGGGGACCAGGGGTGAGTTACAATCAGCTACAGAAGTGTCGGAGTCAGGGCCGGGTGCGACACACAAATAACTGACCACGGTTTCCGTCCCATGAGCTGGAGTCGATCTCTAGGTGCTCAGCTTGCAGAGCCAAAAATACTTCTAGCCCTCACAGGTGCAAAGAAATCTCTCTAACCAGGGACGGGTGGGACCCATGCCTGAGTCTGCAGAGAGCGTGAGCTGATCGCTCTGAGAGGGGGGAGCTGCCCCGAATGTGATCCAGGCAGTCATGGGAGTGGGCTGGCTCGGGGGGGGTCTCTCCTGCTAGAATTTTACTTTCCACCCAAATTTCCAATATTTCACCTTTTTGTCCCAATTCAGGAGAAAAACAAGTGTTAAAATATAGATGGAAAATCTGTTTTCTGAACATCTGACCTGGGAGCGCTTGAAATCCCACCCAACACCCCTTCCTCATGTAGTCTGAGACGGGGTGAACAGCCTTATTTTCTAGCCTTCTATCACCTCCTCTTCTCTGTTTCAATCTCTCCCCCTACACCGAGTCGGGACCTAGGGTGTTTTCAAAACAAACATTTGCACTTGGGAAAAGTCAGAAGCCTGAAGAAACTTGCCCTGTTCGTTCTGCTAGAACTTTCCTCTCAGCAAGGTGTGTCGTCCATTCCCAAGACAGATATATTTCCGAGTGCAAACGTGTTTGTTTCAATAACGTTGATATTTATGTAAGAAGAAGCAAATATGTTTTATAAATGCAGCTTGCAGTGGGGTGGAGAATATTGTGTCAGCTATTATATATAGATGTAAACACACACACAGATATACGCAAATGCACACACACAGTTTTTGGGTTTCTGCGTCTCCTCCCTCTGCTGCTGGACAGGACGGGGCAATGTCCTGCTGCTCCCTCAGCTCTCCATTCGGCTGTCGGACAGATGGACGGCTCAGCAAGCTTCTCTCTGCTTTTCTCTCCTTCTCCTCACCGTCCACTCGCTCTCCACCTACCCCTTGGCTGTCTGCTGACACACTGACTTTTATACCGCTCTGTCAGGCACAGGCGCCGTTCCGTGGGTGCTTTGGGGCTGTAGCACCCATGGGGGAAAATTAGTGGGTGCTCTGCACACACCAGCAACCAAGCTCCCCCCCACCCCACCTCACCTCACGTCACCGAACCTCCACCTCATCCCCTGAGCACGCCGCGTCCCTGCTTCTCTGCCCACCTCCCAGCACTTGCTGCCACAAAACAGCTGTTTTGTGGCGGAACAAGCTCCGGGAGGGAGGGGGGAGGAGCGGGGACTCAGCGCACTCAGAGGAGGAGGCGGAGAAGAGGCAGGGCAGGGGCGGGGATTTGGAGAAGGGGGTTGGAATGGGGGCAGGGAGGGGGCAGAGTTGGGGCGGGGCCTTTGGGAAAGGGGTTGGAATGGGGGCGGGGCAAGGGCGGAGTCGGGGCGGGGCCGGGGGCAGACGGGGGTCGAGCACCCGCCAGCCGCGGTTGGCGCCTCTGCTGCCCAACTGCCCGCCTTCCAGACGGTCCGTTCTGTTTTTAGCCCGCAGCCGTTGTTTCCCTCAGCGTTCGGATCGGCTGACCTTTGCCCCACTTCGCTTTTCCCGCCAATTCTACCTGTTAGCGCTGTGGGATCTGCCGCTCCGCGCGTGGGCCTGACTCTTGCTCGTTTACAATGAAAGCCAGGGATACACCATGGAGCCCGGGGGATTTCTCTGGCATCAGCATCCTCCACGCAGGTGTTCGACCTGCAAGTTATTGCACCTGGTTTCTCACGTTTAGACAAAAAGGGAAGCAGCTCAGGGGGTAGCATAAGGAAATCTCAAAATTCGGGATCAAGAGTTCATCAGTTTCTGGTGCGTTACTCAAGTGAGTTTCGTCTCCATATTTTTCAAAGGGGACGTGTGTTTGTTTCATATCTAGAGAGGAACTGACTGATTTGCGAACACTTCAGCTGTGTCTGTAACAACCTGATGTTCCAGGAGAGGAGAAGTGGAGGGGAGGCCAGGAGGCCACAAGGAGGGCGGAAGTGACGTGGAAGCGGTGCCACGCCGCCTGCCACGATGGGGCGTTTGCCCACAGCCTTGGTGCAAAGCCTGACAGGGTCCGGGTGGGAAACAGGAGGCCTCGAGGGAAAGTTTCGGGGTGTGTTTGGTTCTGCAGCGGTTAAATGGCCCCAAGGAGAGCAGGTGGTGGGGGAGGGGGACAGAAGACCGTCCATGGAGTGGGCCCAAGGCAGGGCGGGAGTGGACCGGATGTGGCATCAGGACTATGGACGACTTGCCCAGCGTTGGGTGCCACGCTCTCGATGATCCGGGTGGGAAAGACGAGGGGGAGGGTTCCGGGTGTGGTGGGTCCCGCAGGACTTAAAGGGGCGGGGGGGCGGGTGAAACTGGGATTAACGCTCCAAAGGGAGGGGGAGACAGTGGAAGTGGATCTCAGTGAGGGCGGAAACAAACTGGAAGTGGCATCAACCCCTCTAACCTCAACGAAGGACTTGCCCATAGTTCCTCATGGGGTCCGGGTGGGAACCAGGAGCCGCGTTGGAAGGTTCCGGGATGTATTTGGGGGGTATCAGAAAGGGAGTGAGTCCCCTTCCCCAGGCCAGGGACGATGGGGAGGTGATAGGTGGGGAGGGGAGAAAAGTGCGGGAGGGACAAAAGTCCCACAAAAATGGTAAATACCCAAAGGGGAAAAAATCAGAGACCAATTTGCCCCCTGGTGTTTCAATTACTTCTCAACATTGCTGGTTGATTTTCCCCAGTGATTTCTATTAAGTTCCTTCTTTTTCTCGCTTTTTTCCTTCTTCCCCCACTCATCATTTAAAAAAATAACATTTGCAGGGGGGGCAAAATTCCAATTTACAGGGGAGAAAAGATTTTCATGAAAAAAAGTATTGTTTTGGGGGGGGGGGGAGGGAAATGTCCCAATTTTCAGGGATAAAATGAAACATTTTCACTGGGCGGGGGGAGGATGATGTTCCAGAACAAAATATCATATTTTCAGGAAAATATCATTTTTTTATACGGAAAAAGGTTAATTTTCTGAAAATCAAATTTTCAGAAATGATTGTAAGATTTTGGACCACGACAAGGGGACTGAAGAGAAGAGGGAAGTGAGGGAGAAAAAGCAAAAGTTTTTACCCAAACACATTTTTTCAAAAAACTCTGAAAACAGACAATTTTTCACACAAAGAAATTATTTAATTTTTAGACCAAAAAAAAATCACTTTCTTTGAGCAATTCCAGCCGGCTGGAGCAGTCATGCTGGTCACTCAGACCAGTTCCACCGCCCACACGATGCTGAGCTGGGCGAGCGTTTCTCTTCGTGCTCAGTTAGGAAGAGGGACCAGACGCTGCGTTAATTACCCCCAGCTGGTCACGCTCCACAGGGAGGCGTTGCAATCACGCCAGAGAGGACAGGGAAATAACACACAGGGACGTGATATAGTTATAGCTCAGGAGGCCCCGGAGAAGGCATATCCTGAGGGTCAGACCATGCCCTAGTAGATTATTCCCTGCAGTAGAGAGGACTAGTTGGGTTTTGTTGGGGTTCACAGGGACTTTAACGTCCATAATTTTCTTCTGCTCTCCCTCAAACCCTGTGAGGGTCTCCTCCTGTGGGGAATTCCCTCCTGGCGGCGTGGCTGTGAGTGTGAGGTGGTGCTGGGTGCGGAGGGACTCAGCGCCGCTGGGTGTGGTTGGAGGTGTGTTCCCTGCGTCCTGGAGTCTGGATTTTAATCTCTGCGTACTGCATGCTCTCGCTTTCCTCGGTCCCCCGGCTGCCGTGGCCCTGTGTTGGACAGACACACTGTGAGGACGCCGTCACCCCAGATCTGGTCCCTTAATTCAGGCCAATTTAGGCAGCTCCCAGGGAGCAAATCCCACAGTGTTACCCCAGATTGGAGGGGTTGGGAGTCAGGACTCCTGGGTTCTCTCCCCAGCTCTGGGAGAGGAGTGGGGTCGAGTTGGGTAGAGCAGGGGGGCTGGGAGCCAGGACTCCTGGGTTCTATCCCTGGCTCTGGGAGGCAAATGGGGGCTGGTGGGTTAGAGCAGGGGCGATGGGAGCCAGGATGCCTGGGTTCTCTCCTCTCACTGTATTGTACCAGTCCTTATTGGCACCCGGAGACCAGACCCAAACACTGTATGGAACAGGGCCCAGCCTGCATTGTCTCACCTTCGGCTGCCGCTGGCGGGGCTGCGAGGGGGGCGGTGCTGCGGAAGAAGGGAGAAGAAAGAAACGTTAAAACGGAGGAGTGTGAGAGAGAGTCTGGGGTGAAGAGGGAAGCTGCAGAGATCTAGGGATGGGAGGAGAAGGAAGGACGTGGTGGGGTTAGATATATGGACAGACAGCCCAGCATGGACCCAGAGGACAGACGGCCGCTAGGGTGCGTTCACTAGCAGAGTCCCTGGCCCATGGAGGCCAGGAGTTTAGCAGGGGGAAGGCTCCGGTTTGGTACCTCGGCGTCTCTTCAGGAGCAGGGTGGCCACCAGGCCAAGGATGAGAAGGAGCCCCAAGGCGATGGCGACCTGGTACAGGAGCTCCCGGCCGCAGCACCCTATGAGGCCAGGTTCTTTACCTGGGCGATGGAGAGGAGATTTAGGGGATTCTCAGCCCCTGGGGCCAGAGAGGGGGAAGGCCCCGTACCCCCATTCCCCACCTCACCTGTGTCACTCTGGTTTCTCCCCATCACCCGCAGCTCGGTGCCCGCTCCTGTCCCGCTCTCTCCCTGTTGGATGCTGATCTGACACTGATAGAGACCAGAGTCCCGTTTCTCCAACTCCGACAGGGTCAGCGTGACCTCCCCTTTCCGGAGCAGATCCAGGTCGGACACATTGAGCCGTCCGCTGTAGAAGGGATGGTGAGATTCCAGCACAACCCCGGGTGCTATGGTCCACGTCGCTTTGACCACGCTGCCCTGTCTGTTCTCGAAGGAGCAGCTGAGGTTCATGGTCTCGCCGGGGGACGCTCGGAGAACAACGGGGCTCTGAAGCACGGTGAGACCTTCGTGAACCAGGGCAATAAACATTATAGCAGCAAAGGAAAACGACAATGACTGATATCAAGACACGCCCCAGCTGCCCAAAACCTTAGCAGCACAGAGATAAGAAGCAAAGGGGAAAGAATTGTGCGTTCCTGTCCACCTTGCTATTACTCACAACACTCCCGATAACACACTCCACAGGGCTTTCACTTCTACCCCAACAGAGACCCAACATCAACACTGCTATGTCCAAAGCAGACTGCAAGGAATTACAAAGGCATCTCACTAGACTTGGTGACTGGGCAACAAAATGGCCGATGAAACTCAAGGGTGGAAAATACAAAGTCATGCACATTGGAAAACAGAATCCCAACTATATATGCAAACTGATGGGGTCTCAATTAGCTGTTACCACTCAAGAGAGATCTTGGAGTCGTTGTGGATAGTTCTCTGAAAACATCCACTCAATGTGCAGCGGCAGTGAAAAAAGTCACCAGACTGTTAGCAACCATTAGGAAGGGGAGAGATAAAAAGACAGAAAATATCCTATCGCCTCTATATAAATCCATGGTATGCCCGCACCTTGGATACTGCGTGCAGTTTCGGTCGCTTCAAATCAAAAAAAGATACATTAGAATTGCAACAGGTACAGAGAAGGGCAACCAAAACAATGAGGGGTATGAAACGGCTTCCCCCTTACAAGGACCAGGAAACCCCCTTACAAATTAAATTGGCAGCTTGTCATTTTAACCCTTTTAAATACACCTCAAACACATGCCTCCACTTGATACAATTTGGTGCGTCAAACTAGAGGGGGTCAGAATTCATCCTGATGGAACGTTTTCCTCTTGGAAAATGCCTTCTCATCAAAAGGGTGACAATTGGTATAAAACTGGGGGAGAGAAAGCGTTTTTGATAGGGTCAAAAGGGAATGATTTGATTTTGCATTTCCAGACTGGTTTGATTTGATATTATGAAGAGGAGTCAACACTGAAATGAAATGTTTGTTTTATGGAAATATAATACTTCTCATTGACCTGATGTGACATATCCACATCTATCTATGCATCCATACACGCATCCTCCACCCCTAGATCTATGTTGATAGATAGATAGATAGATAGATAGATAGATAGATAGATAGATAGATAGGTTGTATGGGGATAGATAGATAGATAGATAGATAGATAGATGATATTCTTTTTGGGGTGGGATAGATGGGTACATAGATAAACAGATAGATGAGATGTAGGGGTAGGGCTGAATGAGTAGACAGAGATGGATCTAGGGACGGGGTAGGTCGATGGATGGACACACAGAGTTGGATCTAGGGGTGGGGTACGTCGATGGATGGACAGACAGAGATGGATCTAGGGATAGGGTATATGGACAGATAGGGCTGAATATAGTGGAGTGGGGTAGAAGGACAGATGGACAGACAGAGATGGATCTAGGGGTGGGGCAGATGAACAGATGGACAGACAGAGATGGATCTAGGGGTGGGGCAGATGAACAGACGGACAGACAGAGATGGATCTAGGGATGGGGTAGGTGGATGGATGGACACACAGAGATGGATCTAGGGTTGGGGTATGTGGACGTCCCCCTGGAAACCATAGACAATAGAAATGAGGGGTTAGGAGATTCCTGGACCAACGCCCCATAGAGGGGACAGCCCCGTAACCCATTCCCACCTCCTGAGCCAGCCAGTCCCCCACCCTGGGGCCGGATCGGTGCTGACACCCCATTGAGGGGGAAGACCCCATGCCCCATTCCCCACCTCACCTGTGTCACTCTGGTTTCTCTCCATCACCTGCAGCTCGGTGCCCGCTCCTGTCCCGCTCTCTCCCTGGCGGATGCTGACGTGGCACCGATAGAGACCAGAGTCCCGCTTCTCCAGCTCCGACAGGGTCAGCGTGGCCTCCCCTTTCCGGAACAGATCCTGGAAGGACACATTGAGCCATCCGCTGCAGAAGGGATGGTGAGATTCCAGCACAACCCCGGGTGCTCTAGTCCACTTCACATTGACCATGCTGCCCCATCTATACTCGAAGGAGCAGATGAGTGTCGCGGTCTCGCCGACGTACGCTCGGACAACGGGGCTCTGACGCACTGTGAGACCTTCGTGAACCAGCAAAAAACATTACAGCAGCAAAGGAAAACGACGACGAGTGGTATCAAGACACGCCCCAGCCGCCTGAAACCTTAGCAGCACAGAGAGAAGAAGCTAAGGGGAAAGAATTGTGCGTTCCTGTCCACCTTGCTATTGCTCACAACACTCTCGATAACACACTGCACAGGGCTTTCACTTCCACCCCAACAGAGACCCAACATCAACACTGCTCTGGGCACGGCAGATGCTCACAGAGACGTTAGGCGTCAAATCACTCAGGACAGCTAAGTCCAAAGCAGACTGCGAGGAATTACAAAGGGATCTCACTAAACTGGGTGATGGGGCAACAAAATGGTCGATGAAACTCAATGGTGGAAAATGCAAAGTCATGCACATTGGAAAACAGAATCCCAGCTGTACATACAAACTGATGGGGTCTCAATTAGCTGTTACCGCTCAAGAGAGATCTTGGAGTCGTTGTGGATAGTTCTCTGCAAACATCCACTCCATCTGCAGCATCAGTGAAAAAAGTCACCCGACTGTGAGCATCCATTAGGAAGGGGAGAGATAAAAAGACAGAAAATATCCTATCGCCTCTATATAAATCCATGTTTCGCCCGCACCTTGGACCCTGCGTGCAGTTTTGGTCGCCTCAAATCAGAAAAAGATACATTAGAATTGCAAAAGGTACAGAGAAGGGCAACCAAAACAATGAGGGGTATGGAACGGTTTCCCCCTTACAAGGACCAGGAAACCCCCTTACAAATTAAATTGGCAGCTTGTCATTTTAACTCTTTTAAATACACCACAAACACATGCCTCCACGTTATACAATTAGTGCTTCAAACCAGAGGGGGTCAGAATTCGTCCTGACGGAACGTTTTCCTCTTGGGAAATGCCATCTCATCGACAGGGTGACAATTGGTTTAAAACTGGGGCAGAGAAAGCGTTTTGGATAGGGTCAATAGGGAATGATTTGATTTTGCATTTCCAGACTGATTTGATTTGATATTATGAAGAAGAGTCAATACTGAAATGAAACATTTGTTTTATGGAAACAGAATACTTCTCATTGACCTGATGGGACATATCCATATCTATCTATGCATCCATGCACACATCCTGCACCCCTAGATCTAGATAGATAGATACATAGATAGATATAGATATTCTTTTTGGGGTGGGATGAATGGGTACATAGATAAAAAGATAGATGAGATGTAGGGGTAGGGTGAATGGGTAGACAGAGATAGATCTAGGGATAGGGTATATGGACAGATAGAGCTGAATATAGTGCAGTGGGGTAGAAGGACAGATGGACAGGCAGAGATGGATCTTGGGATTGGGTAGGTGGATGAATGGACACACAGAGATGGATCTAGGGATGGGGTAGGTGGATGGATGGATGGACAGACAGATATGGATCTCGGGTTGCGGTAGGTGGATGGATGGACAGACAGAGATGGATCTAGGGGTGGGGTAGGTGGATAGATGGACACGTTAAATTAGTACCTGCTCCCCAGGTGGGGATGAGGAGGACGGCGCAGAGGACGGTGCTCAGGGCTGGCAGCTGCTCCATGGTCCCTGCTCTCTGGGGAGCTCCGCAGCCCAGCTCAGCTCAGCCTCAGCATCCTCCGGAAATGTCACCTCGGGGAGGGGCCGGTGGAAAGTTTTGTGGCCTGAGCTTCTGAGATGGCTGCAGCAAGAGGCTGGGGACGAGGGCTGGACGGGGGTGTGGGGGTGCATTCCTCTGGCCCCTGCTGGGAGGGGAGTGGGGTCTAGTGGTTAGAGCAAGGGGAGATGGGGGGCTGAGAGCCAGGACTCCTGGGTTCAGTCCTCAGTTCATTCTCTCATCTTGGGTCATGCTCCTTACCCTCTCTGGGATATTTTGTCATGAGGAATAACATTATTTTACAGAAAGGAATTTTTGCTTAATATCTTTTATTTTCACATCCTGAGGTATGTTTATTTTTTGCAACACGTATCTCTTGCCATCGGCGTATTCCTTCTAAAAAACCAAACATGCTCCGGACAGTCTTTATCTGCGTTATACAGAAATGTTTTGTACAGAAATGTTTTCTGATGAAGTGACCTGTGGCTCAGGAAAGCTTATGCTCAAATAAATTTGTTAGTCTCTCAGATGCCACAAGTCCTCCTGTTCTTCTTGTATGAGAAGGGAAACAGGAACACGACCATATTGCTTTCATGGCTAAATGCCAAGATTCCTGTACTATAAACAACAGTGATATCTACATTCAGTTGATGTTAATTGGGTTCCAAACGTTTGCTGGAGCTGACAGATATTAAGGTCAGAAGGGACCATTATGATCATCTAGTCCGACCTCCTGCACAACGCAGGCCACAGAATCTCACCCACCCATTCCTGCGATAAACCTCTCACCTGAGTCTGAGCTATTGAAGTCCTCAAATCCTGGTTTAAAGACTTCAGGGAGCAGAGAATCCTCCAGCAAGTGACCCATGCCCCATGCTGCAGAGGAAGGCGAAAAACCCCCAGGGCCTCTTCCAATCTGCCCTGGGGGAAAATTCCTTCCCGACCCCAAATATGGCGATCAGCTGAACCCTGAGCATATGGGCAAGATTCACCAGCCAGATACTACAGAAAATTCTTTCCTGTATGGATCCAGTAGCTCTTTTCTATAGATCTTGGCAAGATCACGTGAGATATACGGGAATCCTGCTGCAACAGCAGATCCAATCCACTATTCTTCTCACCAAGTTTTACCTTGAGTTTATAAAGAGATTCAATCACGTTATGGACCATGACTTGGATAAACCATTTCTCTTCTACACTGGTACGGCTTCTAACCCAATACTTGCTGTAGTAAATCAGAACCAAGGGTGGGGAGCTCTTGGGATGCACTCAGCGATGTTTTGTCATCCCTTCCTGCATCCATTTTGCATTGGGGGTGTGAAGTTATGACTGTAATATATCTCATTGAAAGGTGACAGGGCCAGAAAGAGTCAATGAACTCCCAGACTGACCTGATCCATGGCTGAACTTTAGAGGCTGGTTAGACAGATCTGTAAATGAATAGAGCTTTGAAATGCAACGAGGCCGGGCAGTTTAAGGGAACTCCTTGTTTGGACTTCTGAGTAACCAGGGAGGTCGTACAGAGGCTGTTTGGGGCTGGCTGGGTAAATCTCAGTATTGGAATATCCACCAGCTGTTGGGGTTTGTCTTCCTCGTTCTGTTTGCCATTTACCCTGATTGAGTGACCTCAGCTGGCTCCCACGGGCACCATCCTCACACTGCAGCTGTGGGGAGAGAGTGAGGAGAGGTGGAGCCGGGGGGAGGGCTGGGAGTCAGGACTCCTGGGTTCTATCCTAAGTTCTGGTTCAGTGTGGTCTAGCAGAAAAAGACTCCCATGCCCCCCTGACTCTAACCCCCTAGTCCCCACTCCCATCGCAGAGCTGGGAGAGAACCCAGGAGTCCAGACCCTTTGTCATCCTTCAGTTCAGGTCTGTGCAGAGCCTGGCACGACAGGGGTCCCGATCTTTCCCAGAGGGGAGGGGGTCTGTGCAGTACTGAGCAGCATGAGGGAGGGTCCATTTGCGACTGGTACTTTCTGCAGTTTCTGTGGTGGGCTGAAACGTGCCGAGTTGCTCGGGGCTCTGTCTTCACTTTCACCCCTGCGCATCGTGGTGAGAAACAGGAAATTCAGCCTCTTGCATGGCTGCAGCTTCTGCAAAGGTGGCAGCTGGGGGGGGGCCTGGGGGGAGGGGGGACCAGGGGTGAGTTACAATCAGCTACAGAAGTGTCGGAGTCAGGGCCGGGTGCGACGCACAAATAACTGACCACGGTTTCCGTCCCGTGAGCCGGAGTCGATCTCTAGGCGCTCAGCTTGCAGAGCCAAAAATACTTCCAGCCCTCACAGGTGCAAAGAAATCTCTCTAACCAGGGACGGGTGGGACCCATGCCTGAGTCTGCAGAGAGCGTGAGCTGATCGCTCTGAGAGGGGGGAGCTGCCCCTAATGTGATCCAGGCAGTGATGGGAGTGGGCTGGCTCGGGGGGGGGTCTCTCCTGCTAGAATTTTACTTTCCACCCAAATTTCCAATTTCTCACCTTTTTGTCCCAATTCAAGAGAAAAACAAGCGTTAAAATATAGATGGAAAATCTGTTTTCTGAACATCTGACCTGGGAGTGCTTGAAATTCCACCCAACACCCCTTCCTCATGTAGTCTGAGACGGGGTGAACAGCCTTATTTTCCAGCCTTCTGTCACCTCCTCTTCTCTGTTTCAATCTCTCCCCCTACATCGAGTCGGGACCTAGGGTGATTTCAAAACAAACATTTGTACTGGGGAAAAGTCAGAAGCCTGAAGAAACTCGCCCCGTTCGTTCTGCTAGAAATTTCCTCGCAGCCAGGTGTGTCGTCCATTCACAAGACAGATATATTTCCAAGTGCAAATGTGTTTGTTTCAATAACACTGATATTTATGTAAGAAGAATCAAATATGTTCCATAAATGCAACTACCACTGGGGTGAAGCTTGACAGGTATTATTATATAGAGAACAATATTTTTATCAAGAAAAATCATGAATTTCCATAAATGCAGCTAGCACTGGGGTGGAGCATATTGTGTCAGCTCTTATATATAGAAGTAAACACACACACAAAAATGCAAATGCACACACACAGTTTTTGGGTTTCTGCATCTCCTCCCTCTGCTGCTGGACAGGACGGGGCAATGTCCTGCTGCTCCGTCGGCTCCCCATTCGGCTGTTGGACAGATGGACGGCTCAGCAAGCGTCTCTCTGCTTTTCTCTCCTTCTCCTCACCGTCCACTCGCTCTCCACCTACCTCTTGGCTGTCTGCTGACACACTGACGTTTATACCACCCTGTCAGGCACAGGCACCGTTCCGTGGGTGCTCTGGGGCTGTAGCACCCATGGGGGAAAATTAGTGGGTGCTCTGCACACACCAGCAGCCAAGCTCCCCCCCCACCCCACCTCACCTCACGTCACTGAACCTCCGCCTCATCCCCTGAGCACGCCGCGTCCCTGCTTCTCTGCCCACCTCCCAGCACTTGCTGCCGCAAAACAGCTGTTTCGTGGCGGAACAAGCTCCGGGAGGGAGGGGGGAGGAGCGGGGACTCGGCGCGCTCTCGGGATGGGGCGGGGATTTGGGGAAGGAGGTTGGAATGGGGGCAGGGAGGGGGCAGAGTTGGGGCGGGGCCTTTGGGAAAGGGGTTGGAATGGGGGCGGGGCAAGGGCGGAGTCGGGGCGGGGCCAGGGGCAGACGGGGGTCGAGTTGGGAGGCCGCGGTTGGCTCCTCTGCTGCCCAACTGCCCGCGTTCCAGACGGTCCGTTCTGTTTTTAGCCCGCAGCCGTTGTTTCCCTCAGCGTTCGGATCGGCTGACCTTTGCCCCCCTTCGCTTTTCCCGCCAATTCTACCTGTTAGCGCTGTGGGATCTGCCGCTCCGCGCGTGGGCCTGACTCTTGCTCGTTTACAATGAAAGCCAGGGGTACACCATGGAGCCCGGGGGATTTCTCTGGCATCAGCATCCTCCACGCAGGTGTTCGACCTGCAAGTTATTGCACCTGGTTTCTCACGTTTAGACAAAAAGGGAAGCAGCTCAGGGGGTAGCATAAGGAAATCTCAAAATGCAAGGTCAAGAGTTCATCAGTTTCTGGTGCGTTACTCAAGTGAGTTTCGTCTCCATATTTTTCAAAGGGGACGTGTGTTTGTTTCATATCTAGAGAGGAACTGACTGATTTGCGAACACTTCAGCTGTGTCTGTAACAACCTGATGTTCCAGGAGAGGAGAAGTGGAGGGGAGGCCAGGAGGCCACAAGGAGGGCGGAAGTGACGTGGAAGCGGTGTCACGCCGCCTGCCACGATGGGGCGTTTGCCCACAGCCTTGGTGCAAAGCCCGACAGGCTCCGGGTGGGAAACAGGAGGCCTCGAGGGAAAGTTTCGGGGTGTGTTTGGTTCTGCAGCGGTTAAATGGCCCCAAGGAGAGCAGGTGGTGGGGGAGGGGGACAGAAGACCGTCCATGAAGTGGGTCCAAGACAGGGCGGGAGTGGACCGGATGTGGCGTCAGGACTATAGCCACAGACGACTTGCCCACAGTTGGGTGCCACGCTCTCGATGATCCGGGTGGGAAAGACGAGGGGGAGGGTTCCGGGGAGTGGTGGATCCCCCAGGATTTAAAGCGGGGTGGGGGGCGGGTGAAACTGGTATTAATGCTTCAAAGGGAGGGGGAGACAGTGGAAGTGGATCTCAGTGAGGGCGGAAAGAAAACGGAAGTGGCATCAACCCCTCTAACCTCAACGAAGGACTTGCCCATAGTTCCTCATGGGGTCCGGGTGGGAAACAGGAGCCGCGTTGGAAGGTTACCCAAACACATTTTTTCAAAAAACTCTCAAAACAGACAATTTTTCACACAAAGAAATTATTTTATTTTTAGACCAAAAAAAATCACTTTCTTTGAGCAAGACCAGCTGGCTGGAGCAGTCATGCTGGTCACTCAGACCAGTTCCACCGCCCACACCATGCTGAGCTGGGCGAGCGTTTCTCTTCGTGCTCAGTTAGGAAGAGGGACCAGACGCTGCGCTAATTACCCCCAGCTGGTCACGCTCCACAGGGAGGCGTTGCAATCACGCCAGAGAGGACAGGGAAATAACACACAGGGACGTGATATAGTTATATCCAGGAGGCCCGGAGAAGGCATTTCCTGAGGGTCAGACCATGCCCTAGTCGATTATTCCCTGCCGTAGAGAGGGCTACTTGGGTTTTGTTGGGGTTCACATGGACTTTCACACCCATAATTTTCTTCTGCTCTCTCTCAAACCCTGTGAGGGTCTCCTCCTGTGGGGAATTCCCTCCTGGCGGCGTGGCTGTGAGTGTGAGGGACTCAGGTGGTGCTGGGTGCGGAGGGACTCAGCGCCGCTGGGCGTGGTTGGAGGTGTGTTCCCTGCGTCCTGGAGTCTGGATTTTAATCTCTGCATACTGCACGCTCTCGCTCTCCTCGGCCCCCCGGCTGCCGTGGCCCTGTGTTGGACAGACACACTGTGAGGACGCCGTCACCCCAGATCTGGTCTCTTAATTCTGGCCAATTTAGGCAGCTCCCAGGGAGCAAATCCCACAGTGTTACCCCAGATCGGAGGGGTTGGGAGTCAGGACTCCTGGGTTCTCTCCCCAGCTCTGGGAGAGGAGTGGGGTCGAGTTGGGTAGAGCAGGGGGGCTTGGAGCCAGGACTCCTGGGTTCTATCCCTGGCTCTGGGAGGCAAGTGGGGGCTGGTGGGTTAGAGCAGGGGGGATGGGAGCCAGGACTCCTGGGTTCTATCCCCAGCTCTGGGAGAGGAGTGGGGTCTAGTGGGTTAGAGCAGGGGGGATGGGAGCAAGGACTCCTGGGTTCTCTCCTCTCACTGTATTGTACCAGTCCTTATTGGCACCCGGAGACCAGACCCAAGCACTGTATGGAACAGGGCCCAGCCTGCATTGTCTCACCTTCGGCTGCCGCTGGCGGGGCTGCGAGGGGGGCGGCGCTGCGGAAGAAGGGAGAAGAAAGGAACGTTAAAACGGAGGAGTGTGAGAGAGAGTCTGGGGTGAAGAGGGAAGCTGCAGAGATCTAGGGACGGGAGAAGAAGGAAGGACGTGGGGGGGTTAATTATATAGACAGACAACCCAGCATGGGCCACAACGGACAGACGGCCATTCGGGTGTGTTCACGAGCAGAGGCCCTGGCGCATGGGGGCCAGGAGTTTAGCAGGGGGAAGGCTCCGGTTTCGTATCTCAGCATCTCTTCAGGAGGAGGGTGGCCACCAGGCCAAGGATGAGAAGGAGCCCCAAGGCGATGGTGACCTGGTACAGGAGCTCCCAGCTGCAGCACCCTACGGGGGCAGGTTCTTTACCTGGGAGATGGAGAGGAGCGTTAGGGGATTCTCAGCCCCTTGAGCCAGCCAGTCCCCTGCCCTGGGGCCGGAGAGGGGGAAGGCTCCATGCCCCCATTCCCCACCTCACCTGTGTCACTCTGGTTTCTCCCCGTCACCTGCAGCTTGGTGCCCGCTCCTGTCCCGCTCTCTCCCTGGCGGTTGCTGATGTGACACTGATAGAGACCAGAGTCCCTCTTCTCCAACTCCGACAGGGTCAGCGTGGCCTCCCCTTTCCGGAGCAGATCCAGGTCGGACACATTGAGCCTCCCCTTGTAGAAGGGATGGTGAGATTCCAGCACGACTCCGGGTGCTCTAGTCCACGATGCTTTGGCCACGCTGCCCTGTCTGTTCTCGAAGGAGCAGCTGAGGTTCACGGTCTCGCCGGGGGACGCTCGGAGGACAGCTGGGCTCTGAAGCACTGTGAGACCTTCGTGAACCAGGGCAATAAACATTATAGCAGCAAAGGAAAACGATGACGAGTGGTGTCAAGACACGCCCCAGCCGCCCGAAACCTTAGCAGCACAGAGAGAAGAAGCTAACGGGAAAGAATTGTGCGTTCCTGTCCACCTTGCTATTGCTCACAACACTCTCGATAACACACTGCACGGGGCTTTCACTTCCACCCCAACAGATCCCAACATCAACACTGCTCTGGGCACGGCAGATGCTCACAGAGACGTTAGATGTCAAATCACTCAGGACAGCTAAGTCCAAAGCAGACTGCGAGGAATTACAAAGGGATCTCACTAGACTGGGTGACGGGGCAACAAAATGGCCAATGAAACTCAACGGTGGAAAATGCAAAGTCATGCACATTGGAAAGCAGAATCCCAACTGTACATACAAACTGATGGGGTCTCAATTAGCTGTTACCACTTAAGAGAGATCTTGGAGTCGTTGTGGATAGTTCTCTGCAAACATCCACTCAATGTGCAACGTCAATGAAAAGAGTTACCAGACTGTGAGCATCCATTAGGAAAGGGAGAGAGAAAAAGACAGAAAATATCCTATTGCCTCTATATAAATCCATGGTACGCCCACACCTTGGACCCTGCGTGCAGTTTTGGTCGCCTCAAATCAAATAAAGATACATTAGAATTGAAGAGGTACAGAGAAGGGCAACCAAAACAATGAGGGGTATGGAACGGCTTCCCCCTTACAAGGACCAGGAAACCCCCTTACAAATTAAAGTGGCAGCTTGTCATTTTAACCCTTTTAAATACACCACAAACACATGCCTCCACGTTATACAATTTGTGCTTCAAACCAGAGGGGGTCAGAATTTGTCCTGACGGAACGTTTTCCTCTTGGGAAATGCCGTCTCATCGACAGGGTGACAATTGGTTTAAAACTGAGGCAGAGAAAGCGTTTTTGATAGGGTCAAAAGGGAATGATTTGATTTTGCATTTCCAGACTGGTTTGACTTGATATTATGAAGAGGAGTCAACACTGAAATGAAATGTTTGTTTTATGGAAACGGAATACTTCTCATTGACCTGATGTGCCATATCCACATCTATCTATGCATCCATGCACGCATCCTCCACTCCTAGATCTATGTAGATAGATAGATAGATAGATAGATAGATAGATAGATAGATAGATAGATAGATAGATATTCTTTTTGGGATGGGATGGATGGGTACATAGATAAAAAGATAGATGAGATGGATGTAGGGGTAGGGCTGAATGAGTAGACAGAGATGGATCTAGGGATGGGGTAGGTCGATGGATAGACAGACAGAGATGGATCTAGGGATAGGGTATATGGACAGATAGGGCTGAATATAGTGGAGTGGGGTAGAAGGACAGATGGACAAACAGAGATGGATCTAGGGGTGTTGCAGATGTACAGACGGACAGACAGAGATGTATCTAGGGATGGGGTAGGTGGATAGATGGACAGACACAGATGGATCTGGGGGGGGTAGGTGGATGGATGGACAGATAGAGATGGATCTAGGGATAGGGTAGGTGGATGGATGGACAGACAGAGATGGATCTAGGGGTGGGGTTGTTGGATGGATGGACACACAGAGATGGATCTAGGGATGGGGCAGATGGACAGATAGACAGACAGAGATGGATCTAGGGATAGGGTAGGTGGATGGATGGACACACAGAGATGGATGTAGGGGTTGCCTAAATGGACAGAAGGAAAGACAGAGATGGATCTAGGGATGGGGCAGATGGACAGTCGGACAGAAAGAGATGTATCCAGGAGTGGGGTAGGTGGATGGATGGAAACACAGAGATGGATCTAGGGACAGGGTATATGGACACATAGGGCTGAATATAGTGGAGTGTGGTAGAAGGACAGATGGACAGACAGAGATGGATCTAGGGGTTGGGTTAAAGGACAGACGGACACACAGAGATGGATCTAGAAGTGGGGTAGGTGGATGGATGGACACACAGAGATGGATCTAGGGATAGGGTATATGGACAGATAGGGCTGAATATAGTGGAGTGTGATAGAAGGACAGATGGACAGACAGAGATGGATCTAGGGGTGGGGCAGATGGAGAGACAGACAGACGGAGATGGATCTAGGGATGCGGTAGGTGGATGAATGGACAGACAGAGATGGATCTAGGGGTGGGGTAGGTGGATGGGTGGACAGACAGAGATGGATCTATGAATAGGATATATGGACAGATAGGGATGAATATAGTGGAGTGGGGTAGAAGGACAGACGGACAGACAGAGATGGATCTAGGGGTGGTGCAAATTGACAGATGGACAGACAGAGATGGATCTAGGGGTGGGGTATGTGGACGTCCCCCTGGAAACCATAGACAATAGAAATGAGGGGTTAGGAGATTCCTGGACCAACGCCCGATAGAGGGGACAGCCCCGTAAGCCATTCCCACCTCCTGAGCCAGCCAGTCCCCCACCCTGGGGCTGGATCGGTGCTGGCACCCCATTGAGGGGGAAGACCCTATGCCCCATTCCCCACCTCACCTGTGTCAATCTGGTTTCTCTCCACCACCAGAAGCTCGGTGCCCACTCCTGTCCCGCTCTCTCCCTGGCGGATGCTGACGTGGCACCGATAGAGACCAGAGTCCCGCTTCTCCAGCTCCGACAGGGTCAGCGTGACCTCCCCTTTCCAGAACAGATCCTGGAAGGACACATTGAGCCGTCCGCTGCAGAAGGGATGGTGAGATTCCAGCACAACCCCGGGTGCTCTAGTCCACCACACATTGACCATGCTGCCCCATCTATACTCGAAGGAGCAGATGAGTGTCGCGGTCTCGCCGACGTACGCTCGGACAACGGGGCTCTGACGCACTGTGAGACCTTCGTGAACCAGCAAAAAACATTACAGCAGCAAAGGAAAACGACGACGAGTGGTATCAAGACACGCCCCAGCCGCCTGAAACCTTAGCAGCACAGAGAGAAGAAGCTAAGGGGAAAGAATTGTGCGTTCCTGTCCACCTTGCTATTGCTCACAACACTCTCGATAACACACTGCACGGGGCTTTCACTTCCACCCCAACAGAGACCCAACATCAACACAGCTCTGGGCATGGCAGATGCCCACAGAGACGTTAGGCGTCAAATCACTCAGGACAGCTAAGTCCAAAGCAGACTGCGAGGAATTACAAAGGGATCTCACTAAACTGGGTGACAGGGCAACAAAATGGCCGATGAAACTCAAGGGTGGAAAATGCAAAGTCATGCACATTGGAAAACAGAATCCCAACTGTACATACAAACTGATGGGGTCTCAATTAGCTGTTACCGCTCAAGAGAGATCTTGAAGCCGTTGTGGATAGTTCTCTGCAAACATCCACTCCATCTGCAGCATCAGTGAAAAAAGTCACCAGACTGTGAGCATCCATTAGAAAGGGGAGAGATAAAAAGACAGAAAATATCCTATCGCCTCTATATAAATCCATGTTTCGCCCGCACCTTGGACCCTGCGTGCAGTTTTGGTCGCCTCAAATCAAAAAAAGATACATTAGAATTGCAAAAGGTACAGAGAAGGGCAACCAAAACAATGAGGGGTATGGAACGGTTTCCCCCTTACAAGGACCAGGAAACCCCCTTACAAATTAAATTGGCAGCTTGTCATTTTAACCCTTTTAAATACACCACAAACACATGCCTCCACGTTATACAATTAGTGCTTCAAACCAGAGGGGGTCAGAATTCGTCCTGACGGAACGTTTTCCTCTTGGGAAATGCCGTCTCATCGACAGGGTGACAATTGGTTTAAAACTGGGGCAGAGAAAGCATTTTGGATAGGGTCAATAGGGAATGATTTGATTTTGCATTTCCAGACTGGTTTGATTTGATATTATGAAGAAGAGTCAATACTGAAATGAAACATTTGTTTTATGGAAACAGAATACTTCTCATTGACCTGATGGGACATATCCATATCTATCTATGCATCCATGCACACATCCTCCACCCCTAGATCTAGATAGATAGATACATAGATAGATATAGATATTCTTTTTGGGGTGGGATGAATGGGTACATAGATAAAAAGATAGATGAGATGTAGGGGTAGGGTGAATGGGTAGACAGAGATGGATCTAGGGATAGGGTATATGGACAGATAGGGCTGAATATAGTGGAGTGGGGTAGAAGGACAGATGGACAGGCAGAGATGGATCTTGGAATTGGGTAGGTGGATGAATGGACACACAGAGATGGATCTAGGGATGGGGTAGGTGGATGGATGGATGGACAGACAGATATGGATCTAGGGTTGCGGTAGGTGGATGGATGGACAGACAGAGATGGATCTAGGGGTGGGGTAGGTGGATAGATGGACACGTTAAATTAGTACCTGCTCCCCAGGTGGGGATGAGGAGGACGGCGCAGAGGACGGTGCTCAGGGCTGGCAGCTGCTCCATGGTCCCTGCTCTCTGGGGAGCTCCGCAGCCCAGCTCAGCTCAGCCTCAGCATCCTCCGGAAATGTCACCTCGGGGAGGGGCCGGTGGAAAGTTTTGTGGCCTGAGCTTCTGAGATGGCTGCTGCAAGAGGCTGGGGACGAGGGCTGGACGGGGGCGGGGGGGTGCATTCCTCTGGCCCGTGCTGGGAGGGGAGTGGGGTCTAGTGGTTAGAGCAAGGGGAGATGGGGGGCTGAGAGCCAGGACTCCTGGGTTCAGTCCTCAGTTCATTCTCTCATCTTGGGTCATGCTCCTTACCCTCTCTGGGATATTTTGTCATGAGGAATAACATTATTTTACAGAAAGGAATTTTTGCTTAATATCTTTTATTTTCACATACTGAGGTATATTTATTTTTTGCAACACGTATCTCTTGCCATCGGCGTATTCCTTCTAAAAAACCAAACATGCTCCGGACAGTCTTTATCTGCGTTATACAGAAATGTTTTGTACAGAAATGTTTTCTGATGAAGTGACCTGTGGCTCACGAAAGCTTATGCTCAAATAAATTTGTTAGTCTCTCAGATGCCACAAGTCCTCCTGTTCTTCTTGTATGAGAAGGGAAACAGGAACACGACCATATTGCTTTCATGGCTAAATGCCAAGATTCCTGTACTATAAACAACAGTAATATCTACCTTAAGTTGATGTTAATTGGGTTCCAAACGTTTGCTGGAGCTGACAGATATTTAGGTCAGAAGGGACCATTATGATCATCTAGTCCGACCTCCTGCACAACGCAGGCCACAGAATTTCACCCACCCACTCCTGCGATAAACCTCTCACCTGAGTCTGAGCTATTGAAGTCCTCAAATCCTGGTTTAAAGACTTCAGGGAGCAGAGAATCCTCCAGCAAGTGACCCGTGCCCCATGCTGCAGAGGAAGGCGAAAAACCCCCAGGGCCTCTTCCAATCTGCCCTGGGGGAAAATTCCTTCCCGACCCCAAATACGGCGATCAGCTGAACCCTGAGCATATGGGCAAAATTCACCAGTCAGATACTACAGAAAATTCTTTCCTGTATGGATCCAGTAGCTCTTTTCTATAGATCTTGGCAAGATCACGTGAGATATACGGGAATCCTGCTGCAACAGCAGATCCAATCCACTATTCTTCTCACCAAGTTTTACCTTGAGTTTATAAAGAGATTCAATCACGTTATGGACCATGACTTGGATAAACCATTTCTCTTCTACACTGGTACGGCTTCTAACCCAATACTTGCTGTAGTAAATCAGAACCAAGGGTGGGGAGCTCTTGGGATGCACTCAGCGATGTTTTGTCATCCCTTCCTGCATCCATTTTGCGTTGGGGGTGTGAAGTTATGACTGTAATATATCTCATTGAAAGGTGACAGGGCCAGAAAGAGTCAATGAACTCCCAGACTGACCTGATCCATGGCCGAACTTTAGAGGCTGCTTAGACAGATCTGTAAATGAATAGAGCTTTGAAATGCAACGAGGCCGGGCAGTTTAAGGGAACTGCGTTGTTTGGGCTTCTGAGTAACCAGGGAGGTCGTACAGAGGCTGTTTGGGGCTGGCTGGGTAAATCTCAGTATTGGAATATCCACCAGCTGTTGGGGTTTGTCTTCCTCGTTCTGTTTGCCATTTACCCTGATTGAGTGACCTCAGCTGGCTCCCACGGGCACCATCCTCACACTGCAGCTGTGAGGAGAGAGTGAGGAGAGGTGGAGCCGGGGGGAGGGCTGGGAGTCAGGACTCCTGGGTTCTATCCTAAGTTCTGGTTCAGTGTGGTCTAGCAGAAAAAGACTCCCATGCCCCCCTGACTCTAACCCCCTAGTCCCCACTCCCATCGCAGAGCTGGGAGACAACCCAGGAGTCCAGACCCTTTGTCATCCTTCAGTTCAGGTCTGTGCAGAGCCTGGCACGACAGGGGTCCCGATCTTTCCCAGAGGGGAGGGGGTCTGTGCAGCACTGAGCAGCGTGAGGGAGGGTCCATTTGCGACTGGTACTTTCTGCAGTTTCTGTGGTGGGCTGAAACGTGCCGAGTTGCTCGGGGCTCTGTCTTCACTTTCACCCCTGCGCATCGTGGTGAGAAACAGGAAATTCAGCCTCTTGCATGGCTGCAGCTTCTGCAAAGGTGGCAGCGGGGGGGGGGGGGCTGGGGGGAGGAGGGACCAGGGGTGAGTTACAATCAGCTACAGAAGTGTCGGAGTCAGGGCCGGGTGCGACGCACAAATAACTGACCACGGTTTCCGTCCCATGAGCCGGAGTCGATCTCTAGGTGCTCAGCTTGCAGAGCCAAAAATACTTCCAGCCCTCACAGGTGCAAAGAAATCTCTCTAACCAGGGGTGAGTGGGACCCATGCCTGAGTCTGCAGAGAGCGTGAGCTGATCGCTCTGAGAGGGGGGAGCTGCCCCGAATGTGATCCAGGCAGTGATGGGAGTGGGCTGGCTCGGGGGGGGGTCTCTCCTGCTAGAATTTTACTTTCCACCCAAATTTCCAATTTCTCACCTTTTTGTCCCAATTCAAGAGAAAAACAAGTGTTAAAATATAGATAGAAAATCTGTTTTCTGAACATCTGACCTGGGAGTGCTTGAAATCCCACCCAACACCCCTTCCTCATGTAGTCTGAGACGGGGTGAACAGCCTTATTTTCCAGCCTTCTTTCACCTCCTCTTCTCTCTTTCAATCTCTCCTCCCACACCGAGTCGGGACCTAGGGTGTTTTCCAAACAAACATTTGCACTGGGGAAAAGTCAGAAGCCTGAAGAAACTCGCCCCGTTCGTTCTGCTAGAACTTTCCTCGCAGCCAGGTGTGTCGTCCATTCACAAGACAGATATATTTCCGAGTGCAAATGTGTTTGTTTCAATAACGTTGATATTTATGTAAGAAGAAGCAAATATGTTCCATAAATGCAACTACCACTGGGGTGAAGCTTGACAGGTATTATTATATTGAGAACAATATTTTTATCAAGAAAAATCATGAATTTCCATAAATGCAGCTAGCACTGGGGTGGAGCATATTGTGTCAGCTCTTATATATAGAAGTAAACACACACACAAAAATGCAAATGCACACACACAGCTTTTGGGTTTCTGCGTCTCCTCCATCTGCTGCTGGACAGGACGGGGCAATGTCCTGCTGCTCCGTCGGCTCCCCATTCGGCTGTCGGACAGATGGACGGCTCAGCAAGCGTCTCTCTACTTTTCTCTCCTTCTCCTCACCGTCCACTCGCTCTCCACCTACCTCTTGGCTGTCTGCTGACACACTGACTTTTATACCACCCTGTCAGGCACAGGTGCCGTTCCGTGGGTGCTCTGGGGCTGTAGCACCCATGGGGGAAAATTAGTGGGTGCTCTGCACACACCAGCAACCAAGCTCCACTCCCCCCCGCACCTCACATCACCGAACCTCCGCCTCATCCCCTGAGTGCGTCCCTGCTTCCCTGCCCACCTCCCAGCACTTGCTGCCGCAAAACAGCTGTTTCGTGGCGGAACAAGCTCCGGGAGGGAGGGGGGAGGAGCGGGGACTCAGCGCACTCAGGGGAGGAGGCGGAGAAGAGGCAGGGCAGGGGCGGGGATTTGGAGAAGGAGGTTGGAATGGGGGCAGGGAGGGGGCGGAGTTGGGGCGGGGCCTTTGGGAAAGGGGTTGGAATGGGGGCGGGGCAAGGGTGGAGTCGGGGCGGGGCCGGGGGCAGACAGGGGTCGAGCACCCGCCAGCCGCGGTCGGCTCCTCTGCTGCCGAACTGCCCGCGTTCCAGACGGTCCGTTCTGTTTTTAGCCCGCAGCCGTTGTTTCCCTCAGCGTTCGGATCGGCTGACCTTTGCCCCCCTTCGCTTTTCCCGCCAATTCTACCTGTTAGCGCTGTGGGATCTGCCGCTCCGCGCGTGGGCCTGACTCTTGCTCGTTTACAATGAAAGCCAGGGATACACCATGGAGCCCGGGGGATTTCTCTGGCATCAGCATCCTCCACGCAGGTGTTCGACCTGCAAGTTATTGCACCTGGTTTCTCACGTTTAGACAAAAAGGGAAGCAGCTCAGGGGGTAGCATAAGGAAATCTCAAAATGCAAGGTCAAGAGTTCATCAGTTTCTGGTGCGTTACTCAAGTGAGTTTTGTCTCCATATTTTTCAAAGGGGACGTGTGTTTGTTTCATCACTAGAGAGGAACTGACTGATTTGCGAACACTTCAGCTGTGTCTGTAACAACCTGATGTTCCAGGAGAGGAGAAGTGGAGGGGAGGCCAGGAGGCCACAAGGAGGGCGGAAGTGACGTGGAAGCGGTGCCACGCCGCCTGCCACGATGGGGCGTTTGCCCACAGCCTTGGTGCAAAGCCCGACAGGGTCCGGGTGGGAAACAGGAGGCCTCGAGGGAAAGTTTCGGGGTGTGTTTGGTTCTGCAGCGGTTAAATGGCCCCAAGGAGAGCAGGTGGTGGGGGAGGGGGACAGAAGACTGTCCATGGAGTGGGCCCAAGGCAGGGCGGGAGTGGACCGGATGTGGCGTCAGGACTATAGCCATAAACGACTTGCCCACAGTTGGGTGCCACGCTCTCGATGATCCGGGTGGGAAAGATGAGGGGGAGGGTTCCGGGGAGTGGTGGATCCCCCAGGATTTAAAGCGGGGGGGGGCGGGTGAAACTGGTATTAATGCTTCAAAGGGAGGGGGAGACAGTGGAAGTGGATCTCAGTGAGGGCGGAAAGAAAACGGAAGTGGCATCGACCCCTCTAACCTAAACAAAGGACTTGCCCATAGTTCCTCATGGGGTCCGGGTGGGAAACAGGAGCCGCGTTGGAAGGTTACCCAAACACATTTTTTCAAAAAACTCTGAAAACAGACAATTTTTCACACAAAGAAATTATTTTATTTTTAGACCAAAAAAAATCACTTTCTTTGAGCAAGTCCAGCCGGCTGGAGCAGTCATGCTGGTCACTCAGACCAGTTCCACCGCCCACACCATGCTGAGCTGGGCGAGCGTTTCTCTTCGTGCTCAGTTAGGAAGAGGGACCAGACGCTGCGTTAATTACCCCCAGCTGGTCACGCTCCACAGGGAGGCGTTGCAATCACTCCGTAGAGGACAGGGAAATAACACACAGGGACGTGATATAGTTATATCCAGGAGGCCCGGAGAAGGCATTTCCTGAGGGTAGATCCATGCCCTAGTAGATTATTCCCTGCCGTAGACAGGGCTAGTTGGGTTTTCTTGGGGTTCACAGGGACTTTAACATCCATAATTTTCTTCTGCTCTCCCTCAAACCCTGTGAGGGTCTCCTCCTGTGGGGAATTCCCTGCTGGCGGCGTGGCTGTGAGTGTGAGGGACTCAGGTGGTGCTGGGTGCGGAGGGACTCAGCGCCGCTGGGTGTGGTTGGAGGTGTGTTCCCTGCGTCCTGGAGTCTGGAATTTAATCTCTGAGTAGTGCACGCTCTCGCTCTCCTCGGCCCCCCCGGCTGCCGTGGCCCTGTGTTGGACAGACACACTGTGAGGACGCCGTCACCCCAGATCTGGTCTCTTAATTCTGGTCAATTTAGGCAGCTCCCAGGGAGCAAATCCCACAGTGTTACCCCAGATTGGAGGGGTTGGGAGTCAGGACTCCTGGGTTCTCTCCCCAGCTCTGGGAGGGGACTGTGGGGTTAGAGCAGGGGAGATGGGAGCAAGGACTCCTGGGTTCTCTCCCCTCACTGTATTCTACCAGTCCTTATTGGCACCCGGAGACCAGACCCAAGCACTGTATGGAACAGGGCCCAGCCTGCATTGTCTCACCTTCGGCTGCCGCTGGCGGGGCTGCGAGGGGGGCGGCGCTGCGGAAGAAGGGAGAAGAAAGAAACGTTAAAACGGAGGAGTGTGAGAGAGAGTCTGGGGTGAAGAGGGAAGCTGCAGAGATCTAGGGATGGGAGGAGAAGGAAGGACGTGGGGGGTTTAGATATATGGACAGACAACCCAGCATGGACCACAACGGACAGACGGCCGCTAGGGTGCGTTCACTAGCAGAGTCCCTGGCCCATGGAGGCCAGGAGTTTAGCAGGGGGAAGGCTCCGGTTTGGTACCTCGGCGTCTCTTCAGGAGCAGGGTGGCCACCAGGCCAAGGATGAGAAGGAGCCCCAAGGCGATGGTGACCTGGTACAGGAGCTCCCGGGTGCAGCACCCTACGGGGGCAGGTTCTTTACCTGGGCGATGGAGAGGAGATTTAGGGGATTCTCAGCCCCTTGAGCCAGCCAGTCCCCTGCCCTGGGGATGGAGAGGGGGAAGGCCCCGTACTCCCATTCCCCACCTCACCTGTGTCACTCTGGTTTCTCCCCATCACCTGCAGCTCGGTGCCCGCTCCTGTCCCGCTCTCTCCCTGGCGGATGCTGATGTGACACTGATAGAGACCAGAGTCCCTCTTCTCCAGGTCCGACAGGGTCAGCGTGACCTCCTCTTTCTGGAGCAGATCCCGGAAGAACACCTTGAACCGTCCTTTATAGAAGGGATGGTGAGATTCCAGTATGACTCCGGGTGCTCTAGTCCACCTCACATTGACCGCGCTGCCCGGTCTGTTCTCAAAGGAGCAGCTGAGGTTCACGGTCTCGCCGGGGGACGCTCGGAGGACAGCAGGGCTCTGAAGCACTGTGAGACCTTCGTGAACTAGGGCAATAAACATTACAGCAGGAAAGGAAAATTACGACGAGTGGTATCAAGACACGCCCCAGCCGCCCGAAACCTAAGCAGCACGGAGAGAAGAAGCTAAGGGGAAAGAATTGTGCGTTCCTGTCCACCTTGCCATTGCTCACAACACTCTCGATAACACACTGCACGGGGCTTTCACTTCAACCCCAACAGAGACCCAGCATCAACACTGCTCTGGGCACGGCAGATGCTCACAGAGATGTTAGATGTCAAATCACTCAGGACAGCTAAGTCCAAAGCAGACTGCGAGGAATTACAAAGGGATCTCAATAAACTGGGTGACGGGGCAACAAAATGGCCGATGAAACTCAAGGGTGGAAAATGCAAAGTCATGCACATTGGAAAGCAGAATCCCAACTGTACATACACACTGATGGGATCTAAATTAGCTGTTACCACTCAAGAGAGATCTTGGAGTCGTTGTGGATAGTTCTCTGCAAACATCCACTCAATGTGCAATGTCAGTGAAAAAAGTCACCAGACTGTGAGCATCCATTAGGAAAGGGAGAGAGAAAAAGACAGAAAATATCCTATTGCCTCTATATAAATCCATGGTACGCCCGCACCTTGGACCCTGCGTGCAGTTTTGGTCGCCTCAAATAAAAAAAAGATACATTAGAATTGCAAAAGGTACAGAGAAGGGCAACCAAAACAATGAGGGTTATGGAACGGCTTCCCCCTTACAAGGACCAGGAAACTCCCTTACAAATTAAAGTGGCAGCTTGTCATTTTAACCCTTTTAAATACACCACAAACACATGCCTCCACTTCACACAATTTGTGCTTCAAACCAGAGGGGGTCAGAATTTGTCCTGACGGAACGTTTTCCTCTTGGGAAATGCCGTCTCGTCGACAGGGTGACAATTGGTTTAAAACTGGGGCAGAGAAAGCGTTTTGGATAGGGTCAAAAGGGAATGATTTGATTTTGCATTTCCAGACTGGTTTGATTTGATATTATGAAAAGGAGTCAATACTGAAATGAAATATTTGTTTTACGGAAACAGAATACTTCTCATTGACCTGATGGGACATATCCACATCTATCTATGCATCCATGCACGTATCCTCCACCCCTAGATCTAGATAGATAGATAGATTAGATAGATATTCTTTTTGGGGTGGCATGGATGGGTACATAGATACATAGATAGATGAGATGTAGGGGTTGGGCTGAATGGACAGACAGAGATGGATCTAGGGATAGGGTAGGTGGATGGATGGACAGACAGAGATGGATCTAGGGATAGGATATATGGACAGACAGAGACGGATCTTGGGATGGGGTAGGTGGATGGACGGATGGACACACAGAGATGAATCTAGGGGTGGGGTAGGTCAATGGATGGACACACAGAGATGGATCTAGGGGTTGGGCAGATGGACAGAAGGACAGACAGAGGTGGATCTAGGGTTGGGGTAAGTGGCTGGATGGACATATAAAATTACCTGCTCCCCAGGTGGGGATGAGGAGGACGGCGCAGAGGACGGTGCTCAGGCCTGGCAGCTGCTCCATGGTCCCTGCTCTCTGGGGAGCTCCGCAGCCCAGCTCAGCTCAGCCCCAGCATCCTCCGGAAATGTCACCTCGGGGGGGGCCGGTGGAAAGTTTTGTGGCCTGAGCTTCTGAGATGGCTGCAGCAAGAGGCTGGGGACGAGAGCTGGATGCTGTGGGGGTTTGCATTCCTCTGGCCCATGCTGGGAGGGGAGTGGGGTCTAGTGGTTAGAGCACAGGGAGATGGGGGCTGCGAGCCAGGACTCCTGGGTTCAGTCCTCAGTTCATTCTCTCATCTTGGGTGATGCTCCTTACCCTCTCTGGGATATTTTGTCATGAGGAATAACATTATTTTACATAAAGGAATTTTTGCTGAATATCTTTTATTTTCACACCATGAGGTATATTTATTTTTTGCAACACATATCTCTTCCCATCGGCGTATTCCTTCTAAAAAACCAAACATGCTCCGGACAGTCTTTATCTGCTTTATATGGAAATGTTTTCTTTAGAATTTTGTTTTCTCATATGGCTGACTCCTTTACAGCATTTAATTTTCATTTGTAAATGGAAAAATATTGTCCCACAAGGAATTAATCTTGAGAAATACTTTTCTTTCATGTTATTGGCATACCCAAGACATACAGGACAGATCCACAGCGGGTGTAAATAGGTCTTTCTGAGTTTATTCCAGCGGAGCTACGGCCGATTGACCCCAGCTGGGATCACACCAGGAGCCCTGCAGGGCGCACATTCCCCTCCCCAGACCCACCCACACCCAGGAGCCCGACGCCCAGAGCCACAGGCCATTTCCTGTACCAAGGAGAACTATAATGGCAGCAGCCACTAGGGGACGACAAAGCTCCCAGGCACCCATCGCTGCTGCATGGCCCCTTCCCTGGGTGCCCTGGGCCGATCGACCCACAGACAGAAGCAGAGGAGAACGGAGACGCCCAGGCCCCGCAGGAGCCCCCAGCAGGTGGCTCAGAGTCCAGTGAAGTCTGACGGCTTGTGCCCCAAGAGCTGGGAAAATTCTGCCGGTGACCAGCCCCCGTAAGCAGCTAAAGCAGCACCCCTGTGCCGGGGGCGGCTTGGAGCCAGCACGCACCGTGGGATCCACGGGGATGCCTGGGAAACAGAACGGGAGCGTCACTGAGCAGACTGGGGGGAAACACGACGGGGATGGAGCCCAATCAACACCAGAGAGAGACTGATTCCACCAGGGATGAAATGCAGCCACCTCTGGGGTAGAACGCTGGGGCTGTTTATACAGGGACCCCTTGCCCGGTGCTGAGATGCAGCTGGCTCTGGGGTGGGGCAAAGGCTGCTTACCAGCCCACACAGTGATGCCATGGAACCATTTGGGACAGGAAGTGAAGGCAGAACCCACGTGGAGCCGGTACCGCTACAAGGCCGCAGGCGGAGGATGATTCCCAGGGAGAAGAGAACGATGAGCAAAAGGGAGATGACGGCTCGGTAAAAGAGGGGCCCCGAGTCCCGACAGAGCTCACGTCCCTTACTTGGAGAACACTTCAATCTCTCTGGTCACTCGAATACAGACCTAAAAGTGGCAATTCTTCAACAAAAAGTCTTCAACAAAAAGATTGCAGAGCCATTGGCCATTATCTTTGAAAACTCGTGGCAAACGGGGGAAGTATCGGATGGGGCGGGGTGGGGCAAAGGCTGCTTACCAGCCCACACAGTGATGCCATGGAACCATTTGGGACAGGAAGTGAAGGCAGAACCCACGTGGAGCCGGTACCGCTACAAGGCCGCAGGCGGAGGATGATTCCCAGGGAGAAGAGAACGATGAGCAAAAGGGAGATGACGGCTCGGTAAAAGAGGGGCCCCGAGTCCCGACAGAGCTCACGTCCCTTACTTGGAGAACACTTCAATCTCTCTGGTCACTCGAATACAGACCTAAAAGTGGCAATTCTTCAACAAAAAGTCTTCAACAAAAAGATTGCAGAGCCATTGGCCATTATCTTTGAAAACTCGTGGCAAACGGGGGAAGTATCGGATGACTGGAAAAAGGCTAATGTAGTGCCCATCTTTAAAAAAGAGAAGAAGGAGGATCCTGGGAACTACAGGCCAGTCAGCCTCACCTCAGTCCCCGGACAAATCAAGGAATCAATCCTGAAGCACTTACACGAGAGGAAAGTGATCAGGAACAGTCAACATGGATTCACCAAGGGAAGGTCATGCCTGACTAATCTAATCGCCTTGTATGATGAGATTACTGGTTCTGTGGATGAAGGGAAAGCAGTGGATGTATTGTTTCTTGACTTTAGCAAAGCTTTTGACACGGTCTCCCACAGTATTCTTGTCAGCAAGTTAAAGAAGTATGGGCTGAATGAATGCACTATAAGGTGGGTAGAAAGTTGGCTAGATTGTCGGGCTCAACGGGTAGTGATCAATGGCTCCATGTCTAGTTGGCAGCCGGTGTCAAGTGGAGTGCCCCAAGGGTCGGTCCTGGGGCTGGTTTTGTTCAATATCTTCATAAATGATCTGGGGGATGGCGTGGATTGCACTCTCAGCAAATTTGCGGATGATACTAAACTAGGAGGAGTGGTAGATACGCTGGAGGGTAGGGATAGGATACAGAGGGACCTAGACAAAGTGGAGGATTGGGCCAAAAGAAATCTGATGAGGTTCAATAAGGATAAGTGCAGGGTCCTGCACTTAGGACGGAAGAATCCCATGCACCGCAACAGACTAGGGACCGACTGGCTCGGCAGCAGTTCTGCGGAAAAGGACCTAGGGGTGACAGTGGACGAGAAGCTGGATATGAGTCAGTAGTGTGCCCTTGTTGCCAAGAAAGCCAATGGCATTTTGGGATGTATAAGTAGGGGCATAGCCAGCAGATCGAGGGACGTGATCGTTCCCCTCTATTCGACATTGGTGAGGCCTCATCTGGAGTACTGTGTCCAGTTTTGGGCCCCACACTACAAGAAGGATGTGGATAAATTGGAGAGAGTCCAGTGAAGGGCAACAAAAATGATTAGGGATCTAGAACACATAACTTATGAGGAGATGCTGAGGGAACTGGGATTGTTTAGTCTGCGGAAGAGAAGAACGAGGGGGGATTTGATAGCTGCTTTCAACTACCTGAGAGGTGGTTCCAAAGAGGATGGTTCAAGACTATTCTCAGTGGTAGCTGATGACAGGGCTCCCAGTCTATGCCTTAGGGATCTAGATGCTCACAGACCCTTTAGAGCTAGGGGATCCGTCTTAGCCTCTTACATGGCCTCCTTGAGCATAGTATTTAAGCCCCTTGCAATCTTTAACATATTATCCTCACAACATCTCTGTGACATAGGGAAGAGCTATTGAAAAGAACCAAAGGAAGGGTCCTATCGCTGGAACAAAGCATGCAGGCCACACCTACAGAATGGGGCAGTGTATCCAGGAAAGCACTGAGTGTGAAGAGTGTGAAGAGTGTGAAGAGGATTTCGGGGCCATGCTGGGCAAGCCATTCAACAAGAGCCCCCAGGGTGATGCTGTGGTGAACAGGGCTAAAGCCATCATTAGATGTATGAAAAGCGCAGTGAGGCGCACAGGGAGGTGACACACCATGCGGAAGACTGATCATGGAATACTGCATCCAGTTTTGGCGTCCACCTTTGAAAAAAGATTTGGAAATATTGGAGATGGGGCAGCAAAAAGCAATGAAACGTTTTGAGGGCTGGAGAAAAATGCCTGCTCGTGAGCTATTGAAAGAGCTCAGCCTGTTTAGATGATAAAAAAGATCGGGAGGTGACGTCATTGAAGTGTTGAAGTGACTTCATGGAGAGAAACTATCGGGTATTAAAGGGCTCGTTGATCTAGCAGAGAAAAGCATAACAAGACCCAGTGGCTGGAAACTCAAAAGAGACCGATTCCTATGAGAAGGAGGGCACACATATTCAGCCGTGAGGATGAATCACCAAAGGAACAAACTAGAAAGGGAAGTGGTGGGAATTCCCCACCTCTTGATGTCTTCTAATGAAGACTAGATGCCTTTCTGGAACGTGTAGTCAAAACCTAGCTCCTATGCTCTACAGAAATCATGTGATATGCAGGGGGTCAGAAGACACGCTCTAATTGTCTCTTCTGTCCATAAAGTCTGCTAATTTATGAAAAACTGAGCTTTGCATGGGGAGAAGCCTCTGATGTTTTACTGTGTTCGGCTTGAGCCTACAATGAACGCTCATTGCGTGGGGTGATCAAGGGGAAGCAGCTCAAACATCCAGTGTGGACAGGGGCAGGACATCAGCACTGCAGGGGAGGGCTGGGTGTGGCAGTGACATCACAAGGGTCTTTGGCAGGACCTCAGCCGATTGGACAAAGGTGGTAGGGAGGCGATGACCTCACAGAGAGGTCTTGACATCAGCCAGGCAGGACAGGGGGGCAGGACAGGGGCCACCTCGGAGATCCCTGTGGCTTTGCTTCAGCACGTCTCCTTCTCGAGGTCTCTCCTGGAGGACTGAGAGAGCATTCACTTGCACCTTCGTGAGCGCAAGGAGGACCCTCTTCGGAGTTTTCTCCTTTTCTTTTAGTTGTTTTGCTCAAAAACAGACGTCCCTCTAGAGAAGGTAAGAGCCTCGGACAGCTTTGGAACCTGTTCAGTCTGATCCATCAGGTGCTGGCTGATTTTTAGGAAAGGAAAACACTACATTGTGGGGGCAGCATTTTATTTCCGACCTAGGACTTTGTCCCTTAGAATGACTGGGGACATTGGGATTTCTCCTTTTTGTTTTCCCTTTTCCTGTCTCTCCCTCCTTTCTCGTCTTCTCTTGTAGCTTTGTCCTTTTCCCCTGCTTTCCTTTCACCACCAGGACTGTCTGTGCGTGTGGAGTTGGGGATGGGGGGTTGCACTCCAACTCTCATTGCGGGAGGCGCTCCCAAAGACATGTGGCTGGAATGGTGCTCTAAGAGTGACTCCCTCCGGTGGTGACCCGGGACATCTGGTGAGAACTCCCAGCTTTCTGCTTCTCAGAGTCTCAATGCTGATTGGGGGAGCTTGGGGCTATTGTGAGGGAGGAGGCTCAGGTCCTTGTTACCCTCTTTTAAGACCAAGGAAATAGGCCGTAACCAAACATGTATTTGATTGCTCTTGCCGCTTTTCTCCATTCATTGTCTTTGAGTAATTCACAATTCTCTCTCTAATGGGCTAGTTCTTCTAAAATACTTACTAAAGAATTAGGTTTTAATAAAGCCAAATGCAACCCCATACTTCCAGTAACAAAGGAGTCAGGCGGCACCCTACAGAATGGGGGACAATCCGCTGGAAAGCAGTGACCCTGAAAAGGATTTCAGGGCCATAGTGGATGAGCTGCTCAGCATGTTCTGTCAATGTGAAACGGTGGTAAAAAAGGTTAAAGCCATTCTTGGATGGATAGAGTAGTGAGGATGGAAAGGGAAGTGAAACAGCATTGGTGAGACTGATGTTGGAATGTTGAATCCAGTTCTTGTGTCCACATTTTGAATATTATGTAAAAACAATTGGCGAGGGTACAGAAAAGATTTGAAATTGACTGATGGGGATGATTCCTTCTAATGAGACATTGAAAAAGCTCAATCTGTTTAGTAGATACAAAAGACGAATGAGAGGTGAGTTGCTTGACTTCATGGAGAGAAAATGTCGAGTATAAAAGGGCTCTTTTATGTCACAGAGAAAGGCATGACAAGACCCCATGGATGGAAGCAGAAATCAGAAAAAATATAATGACAATAAGACCCAGATTTGTAAGAGGGTGGTTCGTCCTTAGCACAAACTACCAAGAGAAATGATGGCTTCTCCATCTCTTGATCTCTTCAAATAAAGACTAGATGCCTTTCTGGAAAATGCTTGAGTAAAAGAAAAGCCCAGCTCTTCTGACATACAGGAGGCCTTCGGATACGCAGGGGATCAGATTAAATGCTCTAACGGTTCCTTCTTGCCATAAAGTCGACTAACTTGTGAAAACCTAATTGCGGCCTGGGGAAGAGCCTCTGTGTTCGACTGTGTGGTCGGTGTCATCCCCACAATGAACGCTCATTGCGTGGGGTGATCCAGGGGAAGCAGTTCAAACATCCGGTGTGGCTGGACAGGGGCAGGACATCAGCACTGCAGGGGAGGGGTGGGTGTGGCAGTGACATCACAAGGGCCTTTGGCAGGACCTCAGCCGATTGGACAAAGGTGGTAGGGAGGCGATGACCTCACAGAGAGGTCTTGACATCAGCCAGGCAGGACAGGGGGGCAGGACAGGGGCCACCTCGGAGATCCCTGTGGCTTTGCTTCAGCACGTCTCCTTCTCGAGGTCTCTTCTGGAGGACTGAGAGAGCATTCACTTGCACGTTCGTGAGCGCAAGGAGGACCCTCTTCGGAGTTTTCTCCTTTTCTTGTAGTGGTTTTGCTCAAAAACAGACGTCCCTGTAGAGAAGGTAAGAGCCTCGGAGAGCTTTGGAACCTGTTCAGTCTGATCCATCAGGTGCCGGCTGATTTTTAGGAAAGGAAAACACTAGATTGTGGGGGCAGCATTTTATTTCTGACCTAGGACTTTGTCCCTTAGAATGACCGGGGACATTGGGATTTCTCCTTTTTGTTTTCCCTTTTTCTCTGTCCCTCCTACCTTTCTCTTCTTGCTTCCTTTGTCCTTTTCCTCTGTTCTCCTCCCACCACCAGGAGCTCTGTGGGTGGAGCGGGGGCCGGGGGGGGATTGTGGGAGGCCCTCACAGACAGGTGAGACTGGACTAGTGCTCCGAGAGTGATCCCCTCGGTGGTGACCTGGGCCATTCTTTGGGCTATTTGGTGAGACCCCTTAGCCTCCCACCCCTCAAAGTCTCAACCTTGATTGGCTGAGGAGGGGGCTATTGACAGGGAGGAAACTCTGGTCTTTGTTGTTCTCTTTTCTGACCAAGCAAATAAGTCACAACCAGTTAGATGTTTGACCAATGTGGATTTAGCAAACATCATCAGCTAAGACAAGTCCCTGCTCCTTTCTCAGCCTTCGTTTCTCCTTCTGTCAAGGACGAATAACAATCCTCTCCCACCTACCTCACCATGGGTGGATGCTGGGGATCCACTGAAGAGTGTCACTCGGAGCAGTGCAGACTAGGGGGTGTCCGATCACACTGAGCCATAGCAGATTATGACCTAATATTCGATTTGATTTGCATTTTATTCTTTTGAAATTGTGAAGAGCAGCAACTACTTAGCTCAGACTGAAGCATCTCGTCTAATTTTCCAGAGCGTCGTGTCTCCCCTTTGTGTACGAGGAGACAGTTTAATGCACTGTGACAAACAGGAGATGCTCTTCTTTTGCAAACAAATATTTTTGCAAAGAATTTTCATCTTACTTGTTATGATTTCAAGAAACAAAGTGGTTTCGCCTGAATGGGTTTTCTGACAGAAAACGGTTTCCATGAAAATGTTCACACCTTATCTCCTGGGCTCGGGAAGTGCTAGGGTGTCAGGATCCTGGAGTCGCTGTCTCCTCCGCCCTAGGGCCGTGTTCTGAACCCCCCTGCTGCTGGCTGAGTTTCTCTGTCCCTTGGCAATAAGACAGACTCTTGTTTTCACAGCCAGTCAATCGCCCTCGTGTCATCACCCTGCCTGCTGGCTGGGCAGGGTAACTCCTGAGGTCACCACCCTCTCCAGCCTGCCTTGGGCTTGGAGAGTGAGGAGGAGGGCGAGGGACGTCTGCTGACTCTGAACATCCGCCATCCATCATACCATCACTGAGAGCAAGTGAGTGGCATTCGGGTTCCTCGGTGACTTCCCCTGTCTGTGTGGGGAGACGCAGAAACAGGGGGAGAGAATGCCGCCAAAGGGGGATTTCATTTGCAAACAGCCCCCAAGAGCCCCTCACTCTTAGACAGGGCAGGGGCTTCTCCAGAGCCGTCTCCAGTGTGTTTGGAAAGGTTCCAGCAATGGGGCTCCCAGCCCTTCCCTTGTGGGACACTGTTCCCCAGGCTGAGAGTCTCTGAGCTGGGCCAGAGCCTGTGAGCTGCTGAGCCTGGAAATCAAGGGGGAACGAGGAGGGCCCTGGTCTTCCTGTGCCTAGGGTCTTTGTGACCTTGACGTAGGAATGGTTTCCCAGGAGAAGTCCGGACTCCTGGTTTCTCTTCCTTCTCAAGCCTGGGTGGGAGTGTGGCCTGGGATGACAGGAGGGGGCTGCTTGTCCAGAGGAACCGATGGTCTTTGGGACTGACCCCATTGCTGGAAAAGGATGAGACTTCCTGGCTATTGCAGCAGCAGGGATTACGAGGGGGAACGTTGGGAGCAGATCGTGCAATGAACTCCTGCCCGTGTGTGTAGATGGCTCTCCCTGCACTCCTGTGGGGGCAGAGGGGGCGGCTGTGGTTGGAGCAGGGAGGAGGAGGCCCGGAAAAGGGCCAGGAGGGAAAGGCTGCCTTGAGCCCAGACTCAGCCCTGCTCCCCGCTCGGTTCCAGGATGGCCAGGCTCCTGCGGATGTTGCGGAGGAAGGCTCTGCCGGTGGCCCCAGAGCCTGAGGGAAGCAGCTGCCGCCTTCCCGAGGGGCAGAGCAAGCCCTGCGTCCCCGCTGGCGGGGAAGCAGCTCCCGTCCAGCCCAGACGGCGGAAGTGCCCGGCCTTCTGGAAAAGGACCCCGGCTCCCGGCGCAGGCGCCGAGCTGGGAGCGGCCCCGACCAGGCCCCGGTGGAGCTGGCCCAGGCTGCGGTTTTGCAGACGGGACCCAGCCCAGGAGGGGCGCCGGGCAGGGTGGCTCTGGGGCTGGTTGTGTGGGCAGCAGCGGCCCCAGGAGCCCAGCCCTCCTTCCCATCAGGAGGCCTCGCCCTGCCCGCTCTCTGAGGCCCTTCCAGCCCCCGCCGGCCAGGAGGGGGAAGGTCCCTGGCCCAGCACCGGCAGCTCAGCCTGGGACCGCGGCAGCACCTGGGCCTTTGGCAGCAGCCAGGCCGACGGGCGCCACGGCTTTGTGCCAGGTGAGGAGCCGGGCTGGGCTCCGGGAGGGGTGAGGACGGGATGTGAACCCCCTGGGCCCAGACGCTCTCCCAGGGAGACGGGGGGGGGGGGTCCCCAGCCCAGGTGTCTGGCCTGAGCCCCGCGAACCCCACGGACAGCAGCAGCCGTCACACAGCTGCCCCTTCGCACGGGGACCTGGGGGTGGGGGCATGAAGAGCTGCTGCCACCTTGGTCCTGGCAGCTCCGGGCGGGGGGACAGGCCCCTCCCCTGGGGTCCTGGGCAGGGGAGGGGGGCTCTGCTCTGGGCTTCGGCAGCTGTTGGGGGCTGACGGCATCCCTGAGAGGGAGGTCTGGGGCCCCATCTGCCCTGGGGGCCTGAGGTGGGAAGGTGGGTGATGCTCTGCCCACCACGCCCCTGTCCACCCCCCAAGTGGCAGCAGGCATCACCCTGTTCCCTTCTCTCCTGGGTGCAGGGACCCCCCTGGATTCGGAGCCGGAGGAAGGGGTGGACGTGGCCAAAGATGAAGCTGCTCTCAAGGTCATCCGAGAGCAGCTCCAGTGCAGAGATAAGGTACAAATGTTCCCCACCTGGGCTGGAACCAAGATGGCCCTGTCCCTTCCCAGCATCCCCACCCCCTGCCGAGGGTCCTGTCCCTCCTGATCCACCACCCCTAATGGGGCCCTTTTACATCCACGATGTGGGACCCCCAAGATGGGGGTGTTTGACCCCACAACAGCCGAGGTCGTCTCCCCCCACAGGCACTGTCCCGGTTCCTGATCCTGCTTGCGTAGGAGTGGGGGGGGATTTGGAGAATAGGCGGGTCCCCACAATCCCCCATTGAGGCCTGAGCCCTGGAGCTGGTGTGGGTGGGTCAGGAGGGTCCCTCGCTAACAGGTTCTCTCTCGCTATACCCCACTCCTGGTGGGTCCAGGATGAGGGGCAGCAGCTCCTGTTCCTTCAGGCCGTCTACCCCGCCTGTCTGGCTGCACGGGAGAGAGGGGAGGACACGCTGGAGCCGCGCTGCTGCAAGACGGCTGTGGCGAAGAGGATCGTGGTGAGTGAGACACGCCATACGGCAGCCGGCGGGAGGAGAGGGATCCCGCTGGCCATGTGGGGCACTGGCTGTGTCATCTCCTCACTGGGAGGTGTCAGTCGGGCCTGAATCTCACACGCTCCTTTGTCTCCTTCGCGTCTCACAGGAGCTCATCGAGGAGCTTCCCGACGACTCGTCACCCAGCGCCGTCCTCGCCCACTCCCTGGCTGCAGTGGGCAACCTCTGGTACCGAGACAGCCCCCCCACCCCGCCGGCTCCCCTCACCCCAGTGCTGCTCAGGCCCAAGGCTGGGAGTCACCGTCACTGTCCCGCCCAGGTCACCTCCCAAGAGTGGCGGCTCTGGCAGAGATGGTGGGGAGGGAAGGGTCACTCTCTCCTGGCGGGGCTCTTCTTTTCACTCCCATCACATGACCGGGGCCCTGGGGAGGGGCTCACTCCCGGGCTCAGATACAGGAGGGCCCGCAGGCTCCAGGGAACAGGAGCTATTCCTGTCCCCACTGTCTGTCTGGGACGCCTTGGCCTTGTCATTCCCGAGCTCAGTGCCTCAGTTTCCATTCTCGCCAGCCTGTGCCTCTATCCCTGTGGGTTGGTGTCCGTGTTGGCGACAGTCCCACCCCCGTACTGCACAGTCTAATACCAGCTCCTCTCTCTTGCCAGCACCATGAAACCTGCCCTGGAGCCAGACCTAGAGACCCACCTCTTGCGAGCTGCCCTTCACTCCGTCTTCACCCTGGGCACGGAGAAGGACACCACCGGCATCCAGGTACCTCCTCCTCCTCCATCCTCCTCCTCTTCCAGAGTGGTCCTCGGTCCTGCTCCCTTGATTTGCTGGAGCTCCAGATTTAGGGGTGGGGTAGCGGAGATGGAACAAGCTGCAGGGTTGGATCCTTCCCTCCAGCAGGGAAGAGATTACGCCTCCCTGGGGGATTTCTTTCTTTCTTTCTTTCTTTCTTCCATAAGCCGTGTTTTGCCCAGAAGCCCAGCTTCCATCCATAGCCACTTGGCTGTTTCATACTCTTCTGCCTACAAGGCCCTCTGCAGAGACCTGCTAAGCTCATGGATCAAAGGTCCAGGGGTCATCAATTCTTGTGAATTGCCTGCAGTGGGATATGAAGGACAGAGGCCAGGAGATGTGTTTGGGAGTCTCCCCAGTGTTTCCCAGAGACCCCTATTCCAATCCTGTGGCAGGTGTAGGCTCAGGTTCCCTAACTCCGACCCATGCTTTGCAGGCTCTGCACAAAGTCATCCCAGAGGTCCTGGATGCCATGCTGGGGAATCTGCTGGCAGAGTCCCCAGACACAGACAGGCTCCACTTCATCTTGGAGGTTAGCCGCATTTCACCTTAACTCTTTGGGGGACTGGTAAGGAGAGACTGGAAGATTCATTTTCTACTCTGTCCTCCTAGCTGGGTCCCCAGTGGGCCGTCCTTGGTTGGGGAGGTCAGTGCAATGCAGTGTCAGGTCCTTCCTTCTTGAGGGGCAGAGGAAGGAGCTGGGACTTCAAGCCAGAGCTCTGCCTGGTTCTGCTGAGCACGAACCACAGGGCTCCTGGCTGCCTTGGGGAGTGAGAGTCTGAAAACCCACCCTTCCCCCACCCCTCCAACACACACACACCCATGGGAGATGGTTCTCAGAGAAGAGGCACGTGCTCCTTCCTAGAGAAACAGGAGGACCCCAGGGAATCAGCCCTTCCCTCTGATCTGCTCTGAAATTCCTGGGGGGATTGTGCTCTCAGTCACTCCCTACACCCCCCCAAGGATTTGCGTAGCAGGGAAGGGCCGAGGGTTCAGTCTCCTTTCTGGTGAACTGTTCAGGAATCAGGAGTTCTGGGAGGAGGGGACCAGCCCCGACCCCGAACATTGTCCCAGTCTAGAGAGAGACTGACAAGTTGTGACCTGCAAGGTATAAGCTGTGTCCTGGGGGGAAGAATCCCCTTCTAAAGCTCTGCCATCAAGGCCTGAGATATTCCCCCCTGCGCAGAATGTCTCAGGCCCCTGGGGCTGGGGGCGTGGGGGGCTCATTTGCAAAGCAGGTGCACCTAGCCACTGAGTCTGACCTGCCTCCTTTCCCCACAGCATGTCAACTTCTGGGTCGTGTCCAGGGTGTCGCAGGAGCGAGCCAGGGCCATCAGGAGCAGCACAGCCCTGCTCAGATACACAGTCTCCCTCCCTGAGTTTGACGTAAGTGACCTCCGACCCCAGCTTGCTGGCTCCCGGCGGAGGCGGGCTGGCTCCGGCGGGCTGCAGGATCTGCTGCTCCCGGGGCCGTGGCTTAGGAGGGTTCTTCATGGGGAGGCAGAGGCAGAGCAGGGACTGAGCTCGGCTTGAGTCAAGTTCTTCTGGTCCTGGTTCAGTGTTGTCCCTGGGCCTTTAAGGGGACCATGCTCCACCCCTGCTTGGCATCCCAAAGCAGCTCCGGGCTCCCTCGGCAGCAGAGCAAATGAAGGGTCGATCTCAAGCTCCTCTCCCCCAGCATCTCCTGCAGAGGGGCTAAGGGGAAGGAGCCCTCTGGCCCAGGGGGGACAGGGAGCTGACAGGAAAATGCTGATGGAGTCCCCTCTCCTCTCCCTTCCATTAGATCTCAGCCGAGTTCCCCAGGATGGGGCACCATGTGGCCCAGCTGGCTCTATTTGTCAGCGATCCAGACAAGGACATCAGCCGGCAGGCCAGGGAGGGGACTTACCGGCTCTACCAGCTGCTGCTCCGACAGAGGGGTAAGGAACCCAGCTGGGACACGCAACCCAACAGGGGACTGAGAGTGACCACAGGTGGATAATGGGACCCCAGACCATTTCTCTCCGACTGACCCCAGCTGGAAGACAAGTCTCCCTCTGCCTCTGGTCTTCTCCACTCCACTGTGGAGCCACCAGTGGGATTGGAAGGACACAGAAACTGCAACCAGAAGGAGAAAAGTCTCTCTCTCTCTCTCTCTCTCTCTCTTCCAGGCCTGACCATACGTGACGCGGAAGATCTCTGGTGCTACGACTGGCACCAGGACAGCAGGCTCTTGGGCTACAAAAATACAGCCAGAGTGGGGGAGGTAAGGGCACTGTGCCAGGGCATGACACAGCCCGGGGAGTGGGGCTGGCTGGGTTCCCTGCAGTGGAGGCCTCCCGGAGACAGGAAAAGAGCCCGCTCCTTATTTCCAGCTCAGAGCTCCTCATCCAACAACCAGTGGGACAGGCTGGTGCTAAAGGTCCCACATTGGAACCTCGCTAGTTGCCGTGATTTGAGTGTCTCACATGGCTGCGTTGCTCCGTGGCATAAGGAGGATCCCCGGGTGGGTGAGTTAATATAGGATTATGGCTCTGGGTGTCTCTCTGCTCAGGGTCCCCTGTCGTCTCGGTGCCCTGCACAGCAGAGTGGCCTGCTCACACACATTAGAGATCCATTTCCAGCCCATCCGGGCCCCTGCCAGAAATTGCCCTTCCCAAGGAGCCACTGGAGGCTTTGGTCCCTCAGCACCTGCGACCTTTTAATAAAGGGGCTTCCCTGAGCCCTGGGACCCTGAAAGCCTCCTGGGGAATGAACTGCCTTGGCCACAGCAGCTCTCTTCCCCGCCCTTTGGGGCACTAGACGGTGATGCCATTGTACGGCCAGGACTTGGAGGCTGGCTCTGGGCAATCTGCTCGAGCCTCGTGTCCTCTTGGTTCTAGGTCTTTGGGAAATTCTTCTGCGACGGGCAGAAAAGGTCCTTTCTGCAGACAGCAGTGCTGGCCATCCACGACCCCCTGCTGCGTGTCAGCCAGGCTGGGCTGGTGCTCGTCTACTCCCTCCTGGGGGAAGCCCAGCAACTGATGGGGGTCACGGTAAGCAGCTGCAATCGACTCAGGAGCTTGGGGTGGGGCCCAGGGCCTCATTCCCATCCGATCGCCATTCGCTGGCCTGGTAGCAAGGAGCCTAGTGGGAACTTCTGGACTTCATGGACTTCTCTTCTTAGGATGTGCTGCTCTGCTATGACTCCTGGAAAGGACAGGAAAGTCCCCTAAGTGCCCTCTGGGAACTTTTCCTGCCCCACAGAGCTGCACCCATTTCCTCATGGCCTAGTGTCCATGTCACCCAAGCCACCATCGAGAGTTGCTCCCTTCCCCGGCAGCCTGGGCGGCCAAGGCCTGACTGGTGATGGCAACTGACCAGGAAGGGCTGAGGCACATGGGCATGGGAAGCTGGGTCTTGCTGCTGGTAGGGTGGACCCGCTCTCGAGCGATTGGGAGGATTCAGTCAGCAGGGGCTGCTGACCTGCCCCCTTCACCAGGGCTGCCATCCTGTGGCTTCGGCTTTTGTCACTGGGGTGACTTGGGGAAAGGTCTCAACCTCTCCCCATCCCACTTCACTGCTGCCAGAATCCCTCCTGCCCCCCGCCACCCTGCTACAGCCCCCTCCCTGCCCTACCTGGGTGGGGATGGAGGTAGGGGTGGAGGAGAGGGTTCTACGAACTTGAGCGGTGTCCCCAGGTGGGTTGGAGGTGGAACAGCTGTCAGGGGCACGGATGGGGAGGTGGAAGGAGCTCATCGTACAAGGAGGGGGGTTGGACTGGAGGTCACTACAGAGGACAGCAAGCCTCCATCCTGGGGGTCGGGAGGGTGAATCCACCACTCAGACATGAGCAGCTGCTGGGTGGAAATGATGGCGCTGGTTCCAGGTGCCCTTCATCCTCCCTAATTCCTGGGGAGTGTCTCCATCTCTGACATGTTCTCGTTCCCCTGCAGCACGAGGATGTCACAGCCAAGGTCATGGGCCAGCTTCACATCATCAGGCACTTGCACCAGATGCCCGAGGCGCTGCAAGGGCTGTGGCTCCTCTGATGCTCTGAAAGGTTCCCCTCCCTGTTCAGCAAGTCCCCTCCCTGCTGCAGGTACTGCTCTGTCTCACTGTAATTGGGGGGCTAGTGGAAGCGGAAATGGAGGCCCCTGGCACTCACAGAAACTCTCTCCCCTCTCTGTGGAGCCGGGTCCTTCCCTCGGCCCCCCAAATTCCTTCATCTGGGGCAGGAGCTCTTTCCCTCACACCCATACACCTCCCCTCTTTCCTTGATCTCACCCCCATCCCATTCCCCGTGCTCCCAGGCAGAGATCTTCCTGCCCCATACGGTGCAGAAGGACCTTTGGGTCAGGGCTACGGACTGTCTGCCCAACTGAAGCTCAGGAAGCTCCACATTTGAGGAGGTGAGGATGGGACAGAGGCTCAGGGCTAGCTTCATCTCCTGCCCTTTATTCTTCCTTTGGCCCTTCTCTGGGCTCTCAGAGTCTGACATGAAGAGGAGCCTCCTCCCCCCGTGTCTTCTAGGCCCTGGGGTGTGTGACAGCCTCCCAGATGGCTGCAGTCAGAAGCTGAACCACCTCAGGGAGCAGTGGGGACAGGTCCCTTGTCCGAGGAAACCAAGCAGTGGTAGTTCTCAAAGAGGCTGAGAGGGAAGACCCCGCTCCCTCATGGAGGTAAGAGCCATTGACTTCTTTGGGCATATGGGTTTCTTGGGGGAGAAATGGGATCCCTGCTGCATGGCCTGGCTGGGAGCTTCCCCCATCCCTGGGACAGAGACATCTCCATCAATGTGCCACCCTTGTTTTTTC